>NC_034188.2:37165438-37499188 GCF_002021735.2 Oncorhynchus kisutch | reverse complement strand
CTGATGCTCTGTCTTGTTTCTGTTTTCAGGAGTTTCGTCGCAGGTGCCCAGCTGCTAGCAAGGTCCCAGTGCCACTGCCGCCACTCTTGGAAATGCTGCTGTTCTAAACAATCCCGTGATAGCAGCCCTATGTGGGTCAGCTAAACAATATATGCGCAGTGGCATAGACGTTTCCACATTGAAATCATACGATTCTGCGTGGAAATCACTTTCTTTATCACTTTCTGCAGGGACCACCTTCAGCTTTCTCCTCAATACATTCACTTTATGGTAGCAGGTATCCAATTCCATGTTAGATGTTGTGATCCTTCTTTTCTGAGTCTGTTTTCTCACCATGTAAATTAAATGGATGCTCATAGGCATGAAAAATATGTATCCCTCTCCTCCTGATGCTAGGCTTCCCATCACTCTCGTCATACAACAAAATATGCTTGCTGTTGTTAGGGAACAGAGTTTTTACCCCTTTATTGATATAGTGCCTGATGCTGTATACCTCCTGACTTTCTATGGTTTCCTTAGTGGCAGTGAGTTCACTACTCCTTCCAACACTTTTTTCCCTTCACATGATCTTGGTTTTTCTGATCTGGTCTTTCACCCCAATCCCTATAGAATCACTCTCAAGTATTCCAATATCAGCTTCCGGTTAATAGCTCACACTAACAGTCAATTCTGTCCTTACTCTTCCATGCTTAAATATAACTACGCTCTTCCCCTCATCACTCTCTCTGTTCAACATTCCCTCCTCTTCTACCCTTGTCAAAATTTACCTTTCCCAAATAATACTACGCTGCAGTCTTTCAGCTCAACACTACACTAGCCACTCGTCCCGAATCGGAGCTGCGACTACAGCAGCCACACTCCAGCAACTAGGTCGATGGTTATCCTCTGCCTACTCACAAGGTTGGGGAGTAATGGATTACATGTAATCCGTTACATGTAAGGGATAACAAAAAAAACGTAACTAATCCGTTTCGTTGCCAGCATAAATATTGTAATCAGATTAAATAAATACGTTTGAAACACTAGATGAGGATGTGGATTTTTTGTTGTTGTTGACACTTCTCTGTTTCCTCAATGACATTCAAATCAGCATTGAAAAAAGGCGCAAGTTTAAGTTTGTTCCACCTGAGCGAGCCTGACCACAAGTCAGAGACCACTATGATGACCCATCAAATATGTTTGATGGAACGAGGGAAAAGGCTTTTTTGCCTACAGTCCAAGCTATGTCTTCCAATTGTGCAACCGCTGTTGGCATCCAAAGATGATCCAACTTGAATAAACGCTTGGAGATGAGGATGACAGCAGTGGTGTAGTCTACGGCAATACAGATATCACTTATTATTGATATCTACAAAGATCATTAATGTGAATCACACTGCTGCTCTCTCATTTGATGGTTGTTGTGGATGGCTGTTCACATATCGAAATATGTATTTGAACCCAATAATGGTTGAATTCAAGAAGTATAAACTGCCTATCAATCATTGAAACCATTGTACAGCCAGTTAAAAATGTGCTCTTACAACAGCTACATAGCACGAATTCCAGCATATGGAATAAAAGTGGGGCTTTAATTGCTCAATCTAATTCATGTTGATAAAAAATAAACCCATAGGCCTAATGGACAGGGGCAATCTGTAGTTGCTACATCCATTTTTGGATTTATAAATTATATGTGTAAGAAAGTGATGGTTTGAAAAAGCCTACATAACCAATACATAAAGTAAAATGTTACATCTATATATGGCCAGCTATGTAAACTTTAACATTGATTTATCCTGCAAAAGATGTTGTTCACTTGGTAACATACATTTTTGTATTCTTCTAATGGGGAAAGTGGCTCTAATCAGAATAGAAAGAGGAGTGGGAAGCTCTGATGCACAACTGAGCAAGAGGACAAGTACATTAGATTGTCTAGTTTGAGAAACAGACGCCTCACAAGTCCTCAACTGGCAGCTTAATTAAATAGTACCCGCACAACACCAGTCTCAACATCAACAGGTGACTCTGGGATGCTGGCCTTCTAGGCAGAGTTGCAAAGAAAAAGCCATATCTCAGACTGGCCAATAAAAAGAAAAGATTAAGATGGGGAAAAGAACACAGACACAGGACAGAGAAACTCTGCCTAGAAGGCCAGCATCCCAGAGTCGCCTCTTCACTGCTGACGTTGAGACTGGTATTATCCGGACAAGGACAGTTCTAAGTGACTCCAAAAATTTTGAACGGTAGTGTACATGCAGACATCTAATTTCAACCAAATGACATTAAACATTGTTAAAATCAGTGCACCTTGAATTAAAACATACTTTCCATTACCGTGTCTTCAATCTTTATATGCAAACTTTGCTCCATGTATCCCTCCTTTCTGATGAGTAACTTATGCTGCCCAGCATAGGGTTACCAGTCATCCACATCTGGTACCCAGGAGCATTTTCTTGGAGACGAGGCCTCCCCCAATCTATCTAATAAATATTCCTTATTGCATTCTGTTTTGTTGTCAAATAAGTTACATCTAATCTCGATTACACTGCCCATGAGGCTGAAAAGTACACCATGAAGAGGGCTGTAAACAATGTTCTCGTTGTAATTCCAGCTTTTCAAACTCAGCAAATTTTTATACTCCTGTGGAAAGCTCAAATGAAGTCGAGGAAGTGTGTTTTTTTGTCATTGTAAATGTATTATTGTCTTTACAAAAAACAGCAGCCAGCTCAGATAAGGCTTGATTGAGCAGGCACAAAAATGCTGATAACGACGGAACAGGGTGGCAGCAAACATCCATTTCATCTTTCGCCATTCAAATCAATGGTGCCCAGCTGTGAAACACAACGGGTTCTGCAACAAAAAGGGGCTACCTAAATACAAGACATTCCTTGTGTTGCATTACACCAGGAGGGCAAGGAAATTATGCTACAACTCCACTCTCTCTGCATTTATTCTGCATCCCAAATACTACACTATTCCCTATATAGTCACTACTTTTGACCAGGGCCCATAGGGATATAGGGAATAGGGTGCTATTTGGGGTTTACCCTTACAGCCGGCCCGCACTTAAGCTATAATTACTTGCAGTGGAAAAACAGGAGAGAACAGAAAGAAAAAAAATCTGAATGCACACTATGCCGTGATGTATGAAAGGGAGAGTGTAAGAATGGAACAAACACAATCCCCAAACAATGCTTATTATATGGTGTGCATTTGTCATGAGGATGTAGTAGGCAGGCCCACATATTATTTGTATGAAAACATGAATAAAAGACATGGGCTATTAGCTCGTCTTATCACATATTTCACATAATACCATTTTATGTTATGTTAGGTGATTACTTACAACCGGTTAGTTTGGAAAATCTGAATAACTTGCTTGAGAAGAACTATGGAATTCATGACCTTTGTTACCTGGAATTGTTGTGATTCTCATACATCCAGAACACTGTGGTGGTATTTCATAACTGACCAGCCAATTGGATCATACAGTTGTATTATAACATTGCCACAAAGTATATCTATTCAAGTTCTATCATATATCATATACTGTAGTGATGAACAATACTGTACTTCATATCATGGGCTGTGGCCCTCTGTGTACAATTAGTCTCCCACTCCATTAGAAAATAATTTTGATGCAGTTGTTTTTCTCTTTCCTCCGCAGCCATCGACGTCACTCCTTAGAATCTCTCCAGAGTGGACCCTGACTGGAGTCATGCCGTGCAATGCCTTCATTGCGCACACATTTGACTGTCAATTCCAAAACCCGGGGTGGGAGAGAGGGTGGGGCCGAGGAGGAGGGTCTCGCAGGGATTGCTCAATGATTTGCGCAAACTGACATTTCGCACGGCCATATTAAAGTCCATTTGAAAGCCTTTGCTGGTGAGGTCTCCTGTAGCTCGTGGCAGATAAAGTGATTTGAAGCCCATTAACAGGTTTGTGTAACGTCACACTGTAACTTGTTTACTATTTAATGGGAAACCCATAACATGCTACATGTGGGCAGTGCTACAGTATAAAGAGATATCAGTTGCAGAACCCATGACGAAAGTGTTCTGTTTTATCTCTAAATTACGAATGAAATAAAATTAATTAAAAATGTTAAACAACATTTTAACCTGCCTATTTAATGTCATTTATGAACCCTAAGCATCTTTACACATACCAGCTCATTCTCTTCTCAATGATGAGTGCAATTTAAAACAAGGAGAACTTTATTTTTAACAAGAGAAGACAAAACTAAAGTTGCAAATTTACAGCGACTGTGATTAACTGACTATTTAAGTGGCAAATATCGACTATTAAGCAGATGATTACCACTATGTGTAAATGAAGCAGGGTTTAAATTAAACAATGATGGCTAAACTACTACTATTAACATATCTATCTTTCACATGCAATTATTGATTCTTGTGGACATCACTTCAAGGAAATTTGCATCTGTTGTGTGTTCACATCAGTTCAGGTTTGGTATTGATCGTAAAATATGCATCTGCACAACAATTTGCACACATAACATTTCATTTTGAAAGCCCAAGCATATTATTCTGAGATCCGTGAAACATCATTGTTGAAAAGTGTGACATTTACTGCGCTTGTTTGACTTTCATTGTTTCCAATCTAATTTAAATCAACTTTAAGGCACTCCAAGTACCCTCCAGAATGTAATTTAGTTTGACTTCAAGATTGAATTCCAAGATTCTTTGTTTTATCATGTGCAGGCATTAACCTTGATAAGTTTCAAACACTTACAATATAGAAGCCCATTTAATCATACTGCAAATCACATGATACTTTGAAGAGCCAAACAATGTTTCTAGTTAAAGAGTATTATCCCACACTTTAGGGCCACCTTTCCCATCAAAACCCACATTTCCTCCCTTTTTGTTGTGGTACTGTAACCACCATTCTTTACTGTATGTGGGAATCATACTTGCTTGTTAAGGCTTTTGTTCGAGACCGACACTAAAATGACCTGATTCCACAAAAAATGCCTTAATGATTAAATTCACGATTTGAATCCATCAACAATTTGACATACCTCCTTAGTTCCATTGAAACCACCCCCTTCATAACTATGTTCTTCTGCTTTCCTTAATTTCTAATGCAGCAACATAGGGCAGGTGGCAACTTACTGCAAATGTACTGTATGCATTTAAACAGAAGAGCTCATTTGAATAATGACTCTGAGTACATATTGTAATGAGCATTCAAATAAATATCTATCTAGTTGGTACTCACACTCCTAGAAAAATAGGTGCTATCTAAAACAGGAATGGATAAAAAAAATAACTATTTTTTTAAAATGAACTCATCATGAGGGGCCAGAGTGGCTCCCAGGTCTGCGTACCCACAATTTACCCCCTTGACAGTGGATAATATATATTTTTTAAAGTTAATTTCCTGCAAATCTACACAGTTTGCCATAGGGCGTAGAGTAACTGTTGCCGTTTTAAAGCAAGTGTTCTGCAATTTTACACATTCTGCCATGGGACGGAGAGAATAATGTGAAGTTTTATCAGCGAAATTCCTGCAATTCTAAACATTTTGCCATAGGGTGGAGAGAAATGTTTGCCGTTTTCAATATGATATTTGAGTTAGAGTAACTAACAAAATCAGTCAGTTAATAAACCATGATTACTAAGTTTAGATACAGTAGCTACCCCCCACCCCAAATATTTTTAATAGGTGCAATGAAATGAGTTGTTTTACAGGGTCAGCAATAGTAGTACGGCGCCCCTGAAGAAAATGATGGTTAAGTGCCTTGATCAATGGCACATCGACAGATTTTTCACCTTAAACATTAAGCTACCTGCCGCTAGACAGCTAGACTAAATTACTATTCTAAAAAAATGCTAGCTGACATTTGTCAATAAAGTGACTATCAGTGACTGCCATAAGAGAAATGCTGATACGCAACCGAAAAGGGTTCTTCGGGCAATCCTTTGAATAACCTTTTTGGGTTACATGTAAAACCCTTTCCACAGAGCGTTCTACATGGAACCAAAAAGGTTTCTACCTGGAACCAAAACGGGTTCTCCTATGGGGAAAGCTGAAGAACCCTTTTGGAACCCTTTTTAAAGAGTGCTTAGGGGATTCTTTAGCCCATCTTCTGTAAATATAAACAGATCATACCTATGCTGATAAAGTCAGCAGAAATGTGAGGTCCTCTTGAGATGTTTGCTACAGGTATGGTGTTGACCAAATGTGTATCTAGAACCTAAAAGGGTTCTTTGGCTGTTGGCTTATGATAACCCTTGAAGAACCCTTTTGGGTTTTAGGTAGAACCATTTTTGGATCCATGTATAACCCTTTCCACAGATGGTTCTACATGGAAGCCAAAAGGTTTCTACCTGTAACCAAACAGGGTGAGGTTTGTATCAATATATTACAGAAAAATACATGCTGCTCATACATTCATGTCCTTAGATGTGGTACTGTCCACCTGTGAGTTCGGACAGGACACATCACTTGACAATATTCAACAAAGCTTCAGGGATATACTGTACCAGTCAAGTTTGGACACCTACTCATTTATATTTTATTTTTTACTATTGTATACATTGTAGAATAATAGTGCAGACATCAACAATATGAAATAACACATATGGTATCATGTAGTAAACAAAAAAGTCTTAAACAAATCAAAATATGTTATATTTGAAATTCTTCAAAGTAGCCACCCTTTGCCTTGATGACAACTTTGCACACTCTTGGCATTCTCTCAACCAGCTTCACCTGGAATGTTTTTCCAATAGTCTTGAAGGAGTTCTCACAAATGCTGAACACTTGTTAGCAGCTTTTAATTGTGATTATGGAGGCCAGGTCATCTGATGCAGCACTCCATCACTCCCCTTCTTGGTCAAATAGCCCTTACACAGCCTGGAGCTGTGTTGGGGCATTGTCCTGTTGAAAACAAATGATAGTCCCACTAAGTGCAAACTAGATGGGATGGCGATTCACTGCAGAACTGTGGTATTCATGCTGGTTAAGTATGACTTGAATTGTAAGTAAATAGCAAACAGTGTTACCAGCAAAGCACCCCCAAATCATTACACTTCCTCCTCCATGCTTCATGGTAGGGACCATACATGCAGATATCATCAGTTCACCTACTCTGCGTCTCACAAAGACACGGCGGTTGGAACCAAATATCTAAAATTTTGATTCATCAGACCAAAGGACAGATTTCCACCGGTCTAATGTCCATTACACGTGTTTCTTGGCCTTGGTGTCCTTTAGTAGTGGTTTCTTTGCAGCAATTCGACGATGAAGGCCTGATTCACACAGTATCCTGTGAACAGTTGATGTTGAGATGTGTCTGTTACTTGAACTCTGTGAAGCATTTATTTGGGCTGCAATCTGAGGTGCAGTTAACTTCTTAAGGTATAGGGGGCAGCATTTTCAATTTTGGATAAATAGCGTGCCCAATGTCACCTTCCTGCTACTCATGCCAAAAATACAAGATATGCATATTATTAGTAGATTTGGATAGAAAACACTAACGTTTCTAAAACTGTTTGAATCATGTCTGTGAGTATAACATAACTTATGTAGCAGGCAAAACCCAGAGGACTAACCCTTCAGAATTTGTTTTAGGTCTCTGTCTGTTCAGTGGGTTCTCATTGGGAAACAATATTTCCCTAGGACCATGCCTCAGGACTACCTGGCCTGATGACTCCTTGCTGTCCCCAGTCCACCTGGTCATGCTGCTGCTCCAGTTTCAACTGTTCTGCCTGCGGCTATGGAACCCTGATCTGTTCACCGGACGTGCGACCTTGTCCCAAACCTGCTGTTTTCAACTCTCTAGACACAGCAAGAGCGGTAGAGATACTCTGAATGATTGGCTATGAAAAGCCAACTGACATTTACTCCTGAGGTGCTGACCTGTTGCACCCTCTACAACCACTGTGATTATCATTTTTTGACCTTGCTGGTCATCTATGAACATTTGAACATCTTGGCCATGTGCTGTTATAATCTTCACCCGGCGCAGCCAGAAGAGGACTGGCCACCCCTCATAGCTTGGTTCCTCTCTAGATTTCATCCTAGATTCCGGCCTTTCTAGTTTTTCCTAGCCACCGTGTTTCCACACCTGCATTGCTTGCTGTTTGGGGTTTTAGGCTGGGTTTCTGAACAGCACTTTGTGACATCAGCTGATGTAAGAAAGGCTATTATAAATACATTTGATTGACTGATTGAAAGTAAAAATAAAGACAATTCCTGGAATGAGTAGGCGTCCAAACGTTTGACTGGTACTGTGTAAATAATACGTACTTACATGTAGCGCTGAAAGAGAAGGCATATATTGATCCACGTAGATGTATGCCACAGTGTATCGCCATCAATCATAAATATGATAGATGGCCTTATTCATGGCTGTTAAGTGGTGTGGCTGCCTGCTCAGATCAAAGTCTCTAGGTGAAAAAAACTTAGGATGGTTTTGAAAGCATGCAAGACACAATTTGCTGAAGAGAATGGCATTGCATGTACTACAAATGTGTAAACCTCATGGGCATCCTCAATGCAAGCTTTAGAAGATATATATGATCTTTCTGGTTTCGAGTGTTAATACAAATGTTCATGTACAGGTATATGGTATTATTTTTCTCTTAAGTAGAGAAGTCAAATTAGTTGGGCATTTAAAAGAATGGGTAGGTGTGTACGCATCTTGTGGAGAAACCTGTCATATTGCACATATTTTGCACATAATTAATTATTTGCGTGGCACACATGAGTTGACGTGTTGTCCTGTACTGAACAAAAATGTAAACGCTACAATTTCAAAGATTTTACTGACTTCATATAAGGAAATCAGTCAATTGGAATAACTTCATTAGACACTAATGTATGGATTTCACATGATTGGGAATACAGATATGCATCTGTTGGTCACAGACCTAAAAACAAGATAGGGGCGTGGATATCTGGCACGACCATAATTTGCCTCATGCAGTGCGACATCTCCTTCGTATAGAGTTGATCAGGCTATTTATTGTGGCCTGTGGAATGTTGCCCCACTCCTCTTTTTTTATTTATTTTTTTACCTTTATTTAACTAGGCAAGTCAGTTAAGAACACATTATTATTTTCAATGACGGCCTAGGAACGGTGGGTTAACTGCCTGTTCAGGGGCAGAACGACAGATTTGTACCTTGTCAGCTCGGGGGTTTGAACTTGCAACCTTCCGGTTACTAGTCCAACCACTAGGCTACCCTGCCGCCTCTTCAATGGCTGTACATAGTTGCTGGATATTAGCAGGTATTGGAATATGCAGTTGTACATGTCCATCCAGAGCATCCCAAACATGCTCAATGGGTGACATGTCTGATGAGGATGAAGGCCATGGAAGAACTGGAACATTTTAATCTTCCAGGAATTGTGAACAAATCCTTGTGACATTGGGTCGTGCAACAACTTGCTGAAACATGAGGTGATGGCTGCGGATGAATGGCACGACAGTGGGCCTCAGGATCTCATCACGGTATCTCTGTGCATTCAAATTTCCATCAATAAAATGCAATTGTGTTCATTGTCCATAGCTTAAGCCTGCCCATACCATAACAATAACCTGGTAGTGGGGTCAGTTAGACATACTGCCAAATTCTCTAAAACGACGTTGGAGAAGGCTCATAGTAGATAAATTAACATTAAATTATCTGGCAACAGCTCTGGTGGACATTGCTGCAGTCAGCATGCCAATTGCACACTTGAGACATGTGGCATTTTAGACTGGCCTTTTATTTTACAGGTGCACCTGTGTAATGATCATGCTGTTTAATCTTGTCAGGTGGATGGATTATCTTGGAAAAGGATAAATGCTCATTAACAGGGATCTAATACATTTTTAGAAAAACATTTGAGAGAATTATGCTTTTTTTGCGTATGGAACATTTATTGGATCTTTTATTTCAGCTCATAAAACATTGGGCCACGTACAGACAGTCCTAGCAAAAATCTTGCTGGAGAAACTGCTCTCTGCTAAGAAGCTATTTTTGTTTTATTTTGACAATTTTAATTGAACACAATCACAGTAAGGTACTTTATTCTTACCCAGAAATGATTTCATTTTGAGATTGAAATGGCTGCATTGGACCTTTAGGACAAGAGGGGTGTTTTATGAGATTGGAGATCACATTGGGAGGGATCTCCCAGCAAACAGGGGACTTCCTGAGGACATTCGGTGACGTTCCGATAAGGTCCCTTAATGGTTTTGGCGCAACGTTATCCCACTGACGCTCTAAGAATGTTACGGGATGGCCCCAAGGGAACGTTCCCTGGGGGACATTTGTCTAGTACCAAGGATGTCACTGAGGACCATGTCAGGATGTTTTTACGACATTTCTCAGGACTTTAATTTGACTAGTCCTTACTATGTCACATGATGGTCCCAAGGGAAGATTCTCTGGGGTACCTTTTTATAGTTACCGGTTTGTCCTGGGGATGGTGTTAGGACGTTCTTGGGATGTCAAGTCATGGTCCCCTGAAGGTTCCCCATGGAGGTTTCGTCTTGTTCCCGGTCTGTTCCGGAGACATTTTTAGGGAATTCTTGGGATGTTGTGTCATGGTATCCCAAACCATTATAAGTAAAGAATTAAATGGCATGACTGTTTTAAGGTAAGTACTCTCTTCAGCTAAAATAGTGTGAACATCTTTAATCAATATGATTACATTTGACACGATCATTTAGTACTGACTTTTCAGTGACCCCACCTAGGATTTGAACTCATCTTCTGGATTTGGGATATGCTGATTAAATGCTGCGCCACAAAGTCTGTCAAATTTTGGAAGTCCCCTGCACATTTATTACCTTTAATATGTCTCTATACTTAGCAAAAGAGTACCATCTGCACTGCTATTTTTATTAGCAGTTTATCTGACTATTCTCTCATTGATTTAATTTACTTAATTTAGCAGTATGAGTTTGGGTTTTGAGTATAGTTGTCTAATGTTGATGAGGCATAATATTCTGGTTTAATGTTACACCTAGATAACTATGAGACATATAATAGTTTTTCTTCAGTGTAATTTTAACAGATTTGAGATTTACTTTGAAGTGCAAAGTGTAGGAATAGCACTACAGGTGAAATCACTCATTGATACAGACATGGTGGCGTAGCAGGAAGGTCAGTATGTTGTAAACCAAGAGGTTGTGAGATACTAATACTACTGTATGAAGGAACATACACAATGTAATCACGTACTTGTGTGTCAAATATGTAAGTTAAAAGCACTGTTTGTGTGTGTGTGTGTCCCTACTGTAGCATTGCCAAAAGACAAAGGGCTGTGACTGAATCAGTGATTCACCTATCAGGGCTTGGCAACACTAACGTAATGTAGCAGGTGTAAAATAAATGCCTGGAACTAAATCCCCTACATACTGGTCTTGATGATGAGAAAGAAAACTGAAGGGGGAGGTTCTCTTCTGCACTGTAAAAAGTTTTTAAAAGAGTTTTTAAGATGGACTAATGCCTTGTTTATTCTTTAGGGTCGAAGACAATGGGGGGAAGGGGGTTCTAAGATGACATATAGAATTGTTTTAAGAGGGTCATACTATGGATAATTTAGCTATGTGATTTGAAATTCTAGGACCCCTTGAGGTGATTTTTTTTTAAACATTATTTGATAAATGTTGATTTTGCCCTTTACTACCAGTATGTATATCCCAAAGAAACGCATTGAATAACACATTCATAAATGGCAAAAAGGACAGTAAAAAAAAATCATAAAGGTTTTGAAGTGTCTGTCCTAAATATTGGAGATAAGAAAACTCTGGAAATATATATGTTTTGTAGACATAAAACTAACTTCATACTTCAGACGAGTCCCGTGACACTTGTGGAGGTCGTACAGACAAACCAAGAACACCATTGTGTTCGTGAGAACGTCCCTTTCCCATTAGTTTGTATCCCAAACAGTACAGATGCTACCAAACAGAAGTTGGCACATAGACGATACCGACTTCAGAAGAGTCCCCTGACAATTGGAAAATGGAGATTACCATCGTGTTCATGAGAGTCTCGCCTTTCCATAGTGGTCATAATACACTGCATTCGGAAAGTATTCAGACTCCTGGACTTTTTCCACATTCTGTTAGATTACAGCCTTATTCTAAAATTTATTAAGTCAGTGTTTATACATCTATCTAAACACAATAGGCAATAATGACTAATTATTACATTTATAAAATAAATTAAAAAATACCTTGTAAGTATTCAGACCCTGGAGCTCAGAAGCATCCTTTTTCCGTTGATCATCCTTGAGATGTTTCTACATCTTGATTGGAGTCCAACTGTGGTAAATTCAATTGATTGGACATGATTTAGAAAGGCACACACCTGTCTTTATAAGGTCCCACAGTTGACAGGGCATGTCAGAGCAAAAACGAGGCCATGAGTTTGAAGGAATTGTTCATAGAGCTCCGAGACAGGATTGCGTTGAGGCACAGATCTGGGGAAGGGTACCAAAACAATTCTGCAGCATTGAAAGTCCCCAACAACCCAGAGGCATCCATCATTCTTAAATGTCTTGGAACCACCAAGACTCTTCCTCTTGCCCAAACTGAGCAATTGGGGAGAAGGGTCTTGGTCAGGGAGGTGACAGAGAACCCGATGGTCACTCTGACAGAGCTCCAGAGTTCCTCTGTGGAGATAGGAGAAGCTTCCAGATGGACAACCATCTCTGCAGCGCTCAACCATTCAGGCCTTTATGGTAGAGTGGCCAGACGGAAGCCACTCCTCAGTAAAAGGCACATGACAGTATGCTTGGAGTTTGCCAAAAGGCACAGAAAGGATTCTCAGACCATGAGAAAAAAGATTCTCTGGTCTAATGAATCTGAGATTGAACTCTTTGGGCTGAATACCAAGTGTCACATCTGGAGGAAACCTGGCACCATCCCTACGGTGAAGTATGGTGTTGGCAGCATCATGCTGTGGGGATATTTTTCAGCAGCAGGGTTTGGTAGAATAGTCAGGATCGAGGGGAAGATAAAAATAACAAGGTACAGAGAGATTATTCATGTAAACCTGTTCCAGAGTGCTCAGGATCTCAGACTGGGTCAAAGGTTCACCTTCCAACAGGACAATGACCCTAAATACACAGCCAAGACAACGCAGCAGTGGCCCAACCAGAGCGGGGACTTGAACCCGATTGAACATCTTTTGAGAGACCTAAAAATAGCTGTTTAGTGACGGTCTCCATCCAACCTGACAGAGCTTGAGATGATTTTTACAGAAGAATTGGAGAAACTCCCCAAATAAAAGCGGTGGTGGAGTACTCAATTGTCATGCTTGAGTAAAAGTAAAGATGCCTTAATTGAAAATGACTAAAGTAAAAGTGAAAGTCACCCAGTAAATTACTACTTGAGTAAAGTCTAAAAGTAATTGGTTTTAAATATACTTAAGTATGAAAAGTAAATATAATTGCAAAAATATACTTAAGTTTCAAAAGAAAAAGTATAAATAATTTCTAATTCCTTACATTAAGCAAACTAGACAGCACCATTTTCATTTTTTAAAACATTTATGGATGGCCAGGGGCACGCTCCAACACTGACATAATTTACAAACTAAGCATGATTTTAATGAGTCCGCCAGATCAGAGGCAGTAGAGATGACAGTAGGTATGACCAGAGATAAGTGTGTGAATTAGACAATTTTCCTCTCCGGCTAAGCATTCAAAATGTAATGAGTTCTTTTGGGTGTCAGGGAAAATGTATGGAGTAAAAAGTACATTATTTTCTTTAGGAATGTAGTGAAATAAAAGTTGTCAAAAATGTAAATAGTAAAGTAAAGTACAGACACCCCAAAAAACGAGTTAAATAGTACTTTCAAGTATTTTTTTACACCACTGAATACGTGTCCTAGCTTGCAGCTACTGAGTACTGAGTAAAGGGGTCTGAATACTTCAATCTAAAAACCTGTTTTTGCTTTAATCCATTTAGATTTAGGCTGTAACGTCACAAATTGTGGAAAAAACTCAAGGGGTCTGAATACTTTCCAAATGCAAAAATGAAAACTAAAATGTAAACCTACATGCAACAATTTCAAAGTTTTTAATGAGTTACAGTTCATATAAGGTAACAAGTCAATTGAAATAAATTCATTAGGCCCTAATGCCTTGGAGGGCATAGGCCCGCCTACTTGGCTGCCAATCAGAATACTTTTTTTCCACAAAAATTCTTTATTACAGACAGAAACACTACATTTGAAAGTGTTCATTTATTGTCTCCAGCACAAGGTCCACCTGCGTAATGATCATGCTGTTTAATCAGCTTCTTGATATGCCACACCTGTCAGGTGGATGGACTATCTTGGCAAAGGAGAAATGCTGACTAACACAAATGTAAACAAACTTGTGCACAACATTTTAGAGAAATAAGCTTTATTCGCGTATGGAAAATGTGTGATTTTTTTTCGGCTCATGAAACACGTGGCCAACACTTTAGATGTTGCATTTATATTTTTGTTCAGTGTAGTTTTTAGGCCAAACTGTTCTGGCGCTACAGATGTTTTTGAGAGAAGACCGATTTTTGGGATGTCTGACAAGCATCGCTCTAGCTCTGCCACCTTTCACCGCAGATGCGAAAGTGTGACATCAGCGGATGCGGTGGAATGAGATGCATCCAATACAAAAAAACTGACGGATTTGATGGGGATTTTTCTTTATGACCGTCAGGTGACGTCCCCAGGACCCAACGGGAACTAGACAAAACCTCCAGGGGACCATAACACAGCGTCAGGATAGCTTTAGGCAACCATTTCGTGACGTCCCGTGTATATCCTCATTATTGTTTGCAGGGCTTAGGCATTCTTGCATACAAAATCTTGGTCTGCGCTTATGGACTGCCCTCTTCAATTCAAACCCCTGGTTTACAATGGGGATCAAGTCCAGAGACCGAGATGACCTTCGCAAAATGTTGAATTTGTGATAATAACATTTTCTTTCTGGATTTTCATATGTGCTTGGGGTTATTGTCTTGCTGGAAGATCCACTTGCGGTGTCAGCCACCTGGCATAGGCAACCAGGTGTTTTGCTAAACTATCCTCGTACTTGGTGAAGGTCACTGGTTCAAATACCCTAGACGACAATGTGAAAAGTCTGTCTGTGTCCTTGAGCAAGGCACTTAACCATAATTTGCTCCAGAGGTGCAGTAATACTATGGCTGACCCTGTAAAACAACACATCTTGCTGCAATTATCTGGTGTATTTGACAATAAAACACACATAAATGCATACACTATATATACAAAAGTATGTGGACACCACCTAAACTGAGTGGATTCGCTATCTCAGCCACACCCGTTGCTGACAGAGGTATAAAATTGAGCACACAGCCATGCAATTTCCACAGACAAACATTGGCAGTAGACTGGCCTTACTGAAGAGCTCAGTGACTTTCAAAATGGCACCGTCATAGGATGCCACCATGCAAACAAGTCAATTCGTCAAATTTCTGCCCTGCTAGAGCTGCCCCGGTCAACGGTAAGTGCTGTTATTTGGAAGTGGAAACATCTAGGTGCAACAATGGCTCAGCCATGAAGTGGTAGGCCACACAAGCTCACAGAACGGGACCCTCGAGTGCTGAAGTGTGTAGTGTGTAAAAATCGTCTGTCCTCGGTTGCAACTACCAGGATAAAAACTGCCTCTGGAAGCAACATCAGCACAAGAACTGTTCGTCTGGAGCATCATGAAATGGGTTTCCATGGCCGAGCAGCCGCACACAAGCCTAAGATCACCTTGCGCAATGCCATGCCGGCTGGAGTGGTGTAAAGCTTGCAGCCATTGGATTCTGGAGCAGTAGAAATGCAATCTCTGAAGTGATGAATCACGCTTCACCATCTGGCAGTCCAACAGGCAAATCTGGGTTTAGTGGATTCCAGGAGAATGCTTCCTGCCCGAATGCATAATGTCAACTGGAAAGTTTGGTGGAGGAGGAATAATGATCTGGGGCTTTATTTCATGGTTCAGGATAGGCCCCTTAGTTCCGGAAAAGGCTAATCTTAACACTACAGTATAAAATGTCAGTTGATGACAATTCTCCCGGATCCAGGAGAGGGAGTTCCAGGAGATTAACTTGAAAGTACCCATCCCGGATCCGGGAGAATTGTCATCAACTACACTAATTAGCATAGCGCAACGGTCAAAAAATATTACTAGAAAGTATTCATATTCATGAAATCACAAGTGAAATATAGTGAAACACAGCTTAGCCTTTTGTTAATCACCCTGACATCTCAGATTTTTTTATTATGCCTTACAGCCAAAGCAAAACAAGCGTTTGTGTAAGTTTATCGATAGCCTAGCATAGCATTATGTCCAGCTAGCAGCAGGAAGCTTGGTCACGAAAATCAGAAAAGCAATCAAATGAACCTTTTACCTTTGATGATCTTCAGATGTTTTCACTGACGAGACTCCCAGTTAGACAGCAAATGTTCCTTTTGTTCCATAAAGATAATTTTTATACCCAAAATTCCTCCGTTTGCTTGTCACGTTATGTTCAGAAATCCACCGGAAATAGCGGTCACGACGATAATATCGACAGAAACATGGCAAACGTTTTTTATAATCAATCCTCAAGGTGTTTTTAAAATATCTATTCGATAATATATCAACTGGGACAATTGGCTTTTCAGTAGGAGCGAGAGGAAAAATGACTACCTCTGTCTTTTACGCAAGAATCACTCTGAGAGCCCCCAGCTGGCCACTTACACAATGTAGTCGTTTACGCTCATTCTTCAACATAAAGGCGTGAAACTATGTCACAATGCTGTAGACACCTTAGGAAATACATAGAAAAAGGATTCTGGTTGATATAGGAACACAACGGTTTCAAAACATGAGTCACTTCCTGATTGGATTTTTCTTAGGCTTTCGCCTGCAAAATCAGTTCTGTTATACTCACAGACAATATTTTGACAGTTTTAGAAACTTTATAGTGTTTTGTATCCTAAGCTGTCAATTATTTGCATATTCTAGCATCTGGTCCTGAGAAATAGGCGGTTTACTTTGGGAACGTTATTTTTCCCAAAATAAAAATAGTGCCCCCTAGTTTCAAGAGGTTATTAATGCAACCACTGTGTCAGATTTCAAAAAAGCTTTACCAAAAAAGCACACCATGCAATAATCTGAGTACAGTGCTCAGAGACCAAAACAGATATCCGCCATGTTGTGTAGTCAACAGAAGTCAGAAATTACATAAATATTCAATTACCTTTGATGATCTTCATCAGACTGCACTCCCAGGAATCACAGTTCCACAATAAATGTTTAATTTGTTCGATAAAGTCCATAATTTATGTCCCAATACCTCCTTGTTGTTCACACATTTAACCCAGTAATCCAAATTCATGACGCGCGATCACTATGTGCAGACAAAAAGTCAAAAAGATCCTTTACAGTCCGTAGAAACATGTCAAAGGATGTTTTTAACATAAATCTTCAATAATGTTCCAACCGGAGAATTCCTTTGTCTTTAGAATTGAAATGGAACGGAAGCTGACTATCACGTGAACGCGCGTGGTCAGCTCATGCCTCTCTGGCAGACCTCTGACTCATTCCCCTCTCATTCATCCCCACTTCACAGTAGAAGCATCAAACAAGGTTCTAAAGACTGTTGACATCTAGTGGAAGTCTAAGGCAGTGCAATATGACCTCATATACACTGTGTATTCAATAGGGAATGAGTTAAAAACTACAAACCTCAGATTTCTCACTTCCTGGTTGGATTTTTTTCTCATTTTTATTTATTTCACCTTTATTTAACCAGGTAGGCTAGTTGAGAACAAGTTCTCATTTGCAACTGCGACCTGGCCAAGATAAAGCATAGCAGTGTGAACCGACAACAACACAGAGTTACACATGGAGTAAACAATTAACAAGTCAATAACACAGTAGAAAAAAAAGAGAGTCTATATACATTGTGTGCAAAAGGCATGAGGAGGTAGGCGAATAATTACAATTTTGCAGATTAACACTGGAGTGATAAATGATCAGATGGTCATGTACAGGTAGAGATATTGGTGTGCAAAAGAGCAGAAAAGTAAATAAATATAAACAGTATGGGGAAGAGGTAGGTAAAATTGGGTGGGCTATTTACCGATAGACTATGTACAGCTGCAGCGATCGGTTAGCTGCTCAGATAGCAGATGTTTGAAGTTGGTGAGGGAGATAAAAGTCTCCAACTTCAGCGATTTTTGCAATTCCAGTCACAGGCAGTAGAGGACTGGAACGAAAGGCGGCCAAATGAGGTGTTGGCTTTAGGGATGATCAGTGAGATACACCTGCTGGAGCGAGTGCTACGGGTGGGTGCTGTCATCGTGACCAGTGAACTGAGATAAGGTGGAGCTTTACCTAGCATGGACTTGTAGATGACCTGGAGCCAGTGGGTCTGGCGACGAATATGTAGCGAGGGCCAGCCGACTAGAGCATACAGGTCGCAGTGGTGGGTGGTATAAGGTGCTTTAGTAACATAACGGATGGCACTGTGATAAACTGCATCCAGTTTGCTGAGTAGAGTGTTGGAAGCTATTTTGTAGATGACATTCGAGGATCGGTAGGATGGTAAGTTTGGTGGCGTGAGTGAAGGAGGCTTTTTTGCGGAATAGAAAGCCGACTCTAGATTTGATTTTAGATTGGAGATGTTTGATATGAGTCTGGAAGGAGAGTTTACAGTCTAGCCAGACACCTAGGTACTTATAGATGTCCACATATTCTAGGTCGGAACCATCCAGGGTGGTGATGCTAGTCGGGCGTGCGGGTGCAGGCAGCGAATGGTTGAAAAGCATGCATTTGGTTTTACTAGCGTTTAAGAGCAGTTGGAGGCCACGGAAGGAGTGTTGTATGGCATTGAAGCTCGTTTGGAGGTTAGATAGCACAGTGTCCAAGGACGGGCCGGAAGTATACAGAATGGTGTCGTCTGCGTAGAGGTGGATCAGGGAATCACCCGCAGCAAGAGCAACATCATTGATATATACAGAGAAAAGAGTCGGCCCGAGAATTGACCCCCATAGAGACTGCCAGAGGACCGGACAGCATGCCCTCCGATTTGACACACTGAACTCTGTCTGCAAAGTAGTTGGTGAACCAGGCAATGCAGTCATCAGAAAAACCGAGGCTACTGAGTCTGCCGATAAGAATATGGTGATTGACAGAGTCGAAAGCCTTGGCAAGGTCGATGAAGACGGCTGCACAGTACTGTCTTTTATCGATGGCGGTTATGATATCGTTTTTTGCCTGCCATATGAGTTCTGTTATACTCACAGACATCATTCAAACAGTTTTAGAAACTTCCGAGTGTTCTCTATCCAAATCTACTAATAATATGCATATATGGGCCTGAATAGCAGACAGTTTACTCTGTGCACCTTGTTCATCCAAGCTACTCAATAAGGCCCCCAGCCATAACAAGTTAAAAGACTAGGCAGTGAATACTAACCAAAGTGCATCGTAATTAGCATTAAGCCAACATAATGCAAAAAAATACTATACTCCAAAATGCCTAGGAACCAACCTTATATCCCAGCCGAGCCCCCACTTGTTACAAACCGGCTCTTAGCCCATAACAAAGAGGGAGACAACCCGGAGATAAAGAAATAATAAACGTATATTTATTAAATAAAGTAACCTATATACAAGTAACAATGGCGTGTATAGTCAGTAGTGTAAGTGAATGGATGAGTGCATAGATGGTGATAATGAGGGGTGTTGAGAGGTGCCAAAACAAAAACGCCCCAAAATGCCACAACAAAAGACAACAGTGTGTCTGCATGGAGAGTGACCTCGATGTATGGGGGAAAGGTGTATTTAACCCCGGGACACATCCGAGCCCAGGTGTGTTCCATTTCGCTGAAGACTCTCACAGCTCGGCCCACCGACATCCTATTAAGGAAAGCAAGAGCAGAGAGAAATAATTTGTCAGATAGTGGGAGGGTATTCATAATATGTATGTGTGTGTATACAGTGCATTGGAAAGTATTCAGACCGGTTGACTATTTCCACATTGTGTTACGTTACAGCCTTATTCTAATATATATATTTTTTAAATATCCCCATCAATCTACACACAACAGCCTATAATTAAATGTTTTTTCATAAAAAAAAACTGAAATATCACATTTACAGAATCTTTACTCAGTATTTGGATGAACACCTCTGGCAGCGATTACAGCCTTCAGCATTTTGGGGTATAACGCTATAAGCTTGGCACACCTGTATTTGGTGAGTTTCCCCATTATTCTCTGCAGATCCTCTGAAGCTCAATCAGGTTGCATGGGGAATGTTGCTGCTCAGCTATTTTTAGTTCTCTCCAGAAATGTTCGGTTGGGTTCCAGTCCAGGCTCTGGCTGAGCCACTCAAGGACATTCAGAGACTTGCCCCGAAGCCACTCCTGTGTGGTCTTGGCTGTGTGCTTAGGGTCATTGTCCTGTTGGAAGGTGAACCTACACCCCAGTCTGAGGTCCTGAGTGCTCTGGTGCGGGTTTTCATCAATAATCTTTCTGCACTTTGCTCAATTCATTTTTCCTCCTGAATGAGTTGGTTTGTCCAAACTTTTTTCTGGTACTGTATATGTGTGTATGTATATACTACCTGTCAAAAGAACAGGTAGTATATAGAACACCTACTCATTAGAACATCTACTCATTCAAGGGTTTTTATTTGTTTGTGCTATTTTCTACATTGTAGAATAATACTGAATACATAAAAACTATGAAATAACACATATGGAATCATGTAGTAACCAAAAAAGTGTTAAACAAATCAAAATAAATGTTATAGTTGAGAATATTCAAATAGCCACCCTTTTCCTTGATGACAGCTTTGCACACTCTTGGCATTCTCTCAACCAGCTTCACCTGGAAGGCTTTTCCATCAGTCTTGAGGGAGTTCCCACATATTCTTAGCACTTGTTGGCTGTTTTTCCTTCACTCTGTGGTTCGACTCACCCCAAACCATCTCAATTTGGTTGAGGTCGGGGGATTGTGGAGGCCAGGTAATCTGATGCAGCACTCCATCACTCTCCTTCTTGGTGAAATAGCCCTTACACAGCCTGGAGGTGTGTTGGATCATTGTCCTTTTGAAAAACAATTATAGTCCCACTAAACTCAAACCAGAAGAGATGGCGTATCACTGCCGAATGCTGTGGTAGCCATGCAGGTGAGCCTTGAATTCTAAATAAATCACAGACAGTGTCACCAGCAAAGCAGCCCAACACCATAACACTTCCTCCTCCATGCTTTATAGTGGGAAATACACATGCAGAGATCATCCGTTCACCCACACCGCGTCTCACAAAGACACAGCTGTTGGAACCAAAAATCTCAAATTTGGACTCTAGACCAAAGAACACATTTCTGCCGGTCTAATGTACATTGCTTGTGTTTCTTGGCCCAAGCAAGTCTCTTATTCTTATTGGTGTCCTTAAGTAGTTGTTTCTTTATAGCAATTTGACCATGAAGGCCTGATTCACATAGCCTCCTCTGAAGAGTTGATGTTGAGATGTCTGTTACTTTTTGCATTTATGTGGGCTACAATTTCTGAGGCTGGTAACTCTAATGTCATACTATCCAGGTCTGTGCCCAAATAATTCAAGCTTTTACTTTTAAAAATACACTTTCCAGAAACAAGTCTCTCACCGTTGCCGCATGTTATAGACCCCTTTCAGCCTCCAGCTGTGCCCTGGACACCATATGTGAATTGATTGCCCCCTATCTATCTTCAGAGTTCGTACTGTTAGGTGACCTAAACTGGAACATGATTAACTTTGTATGGCTGTAGGGGCAGTATTGAGTAGCTTGGATGAAAGATGCCCATATCAAATGTTCTCAACTTGCCTATCTGTTGAATAAAGGTGAAATAAAAAATATATATTTTGTCTGTTCTCTTTGGTCGCAATGTCATTTTTTTAGATTTACTGCTTGTTTTTGAATGGTGACTTGTGACCTCTTTGCGCTAGGGGGAGTAATTTCACGTCCGGATGAAAAGCAAACTGCCTGTTTCTCGGGCCCAGAAGCTAGGATATGCATTTGCATGGTAGTATTGGATAGAAAACACTCTGAACTGTTTGAATTATGTTTGTGAGTATAACAGAACTCATATAGCAGGCAAAAACCTGAGAAATTCCACTTCCTTCCACTTCCAGATTTTCAACCAAGGTCTCATTGAAATTACAACGAGATATGGATGTGTTTTCACTTCCTACGCCTTCCATTAGATTTCAGAAGTCAATAGAACTTTGTCTGATGACTCTAATGTGAAGGGGGGGGGGGTCGATTGACACAGGAAATAGTCACCACAGCCATGAGTGGACCATGCTTTCACCAGGTGCGTTCACAGGGGAAGGACTTGCGTTCCACCGATCATCTGAAGTAATTCTAATTGGAACGTTATTCAAGATATATGTAAACAACATTCTAAAGATTGATTCAGTACATCGTTTGACATGTTTCTACTGACGGTTACGGAACCTTCTGTTCTGAGCGCCATCTCAGATTATTGCATGGGTTGCTTTTTCGTAAACTCTTTTTGAAATCTGACACAGCGGTTGCATTAAGGAGAGGTATATCTATAATTCCACGTGTATAACTTGTATTATCATCTACATTTATGATGAGTATTTCTGTTGAAACGATGTGGCAACGCAAAATCACTTGATGTTTTGGAACTAGTGAATCTAACACGCCAATGTAAATTCAGATTTTTTTGATCAAACAAAACATGCATGTATTGTGTAACATGAAGTCCTATGAGTGTCATCTGATCAAGATAATTCAAGGTTAGTGATTAATTTTATCTTTATTAATGCGTTTTGTGAATGCTATGTTTTGCTGGAAAATGGCTTTGCTTATTGTGGCTTGGTGGAGACCTAACATAATCGTTTGTAGTGCTTCCGCTGAAAAGTCTATTTGAAATCGGACAGTTTGGTGGGATTAACATCGAGAATAGCTTTAAAATTATATAATACAAATGTATGTTTTAGGAATTGTAATTATGAGATTTCTGTGGTTTGAATTTGGCGCCCTCTATTTTCACTGGTAGTTGTCATATCGATCCCGATACCGGGATTGCAGCCATAACAAGTTAACACACTGGCCGTCCTACAATCTAAACTAGATGCCCTCAATCTAAGCTAGATGCTTTCAACACAAATTATCAAGGAATCAGCCAGGTACAACCCTAAATCCGTAACCATGGGCAGCCTCTTAGATATCATCCTGACCAACTTGACCTCTACATACACCTCTGCTGTCTTCAACCAGGATCTCAGCGATCACTGCCTCATTGCCTGCGTGCGTAATGGGTCCGCAGTCAAACGACCACCCATCATCACTGTCAAACGCTCCCTAAAACACTTCAGCGAGCAGGCATTTCTAATCGACATGGCCCGAGTATCCTGGAAGGATATTGACCTCATCCCGTCAGTAGAGGATGCCTGGTTGCTCTTTAAAAGTGCTTTCCTCACCATCTCAAATAAGCACCAATTCAAAAATTGTAGAACTAAGAACAGACATAGCCCTTGGTTCACCCCAGACTTGACTGCCCTTGACCAGCACAAAAACATCCTGTGGCATTCTGCATTAGCATCGAATAGCCCCCTCGATTTGCAACTTTTCAGGGAAGTCAGAAACCAATACACTCAGTCAGTTAGGAAAGCTAAGGCTAGCTTTCTCAAAAATAAATGTGTATCCTGGTGCACTAATTCCAAACGTTTTGGGACACTGGACACTCCATGGAGAATAAGAGTAACTCCTCCCAGATGCCCACTGCACTGAGGCTAGGAAACACTGTCACCACCGATAAATCTAGGATAATCAAACATTTCAATAAGAATTTCTCTACGACTGCCCATGCTTTCCACCTGGCTACCCCTACCCTGGCCAACTGCTCAGCACCCCCTGCAGCAACTTGCCCAAGCCCCCCCCCCCCCCCCCCCCGCCCTGCTTCTCCTTCACCCAAATCCAGGCAGTTGATGTTCTGAAAGAGCTGCAAAACCTGGATCCCTGCATATCAGCTGGGCTAGACAATCTGGACTCTCTCTTTCTAAAATTATCTGCCGAAATTGTTGCAACCCCTATTACCAGCCTGTTCAACCTCTTTCGTATCGTCTGAGATCCCCAAAGATTGGATAGCTGCCACAGTCATCCCTCTCTTCAAAGAAACTGTTATAGACTTAATAATAATATGTATATATTAGTAACTGGGACTGAGGAGCAGGCCGAGGAGCAGGCCGTTTACTCTGGGAACCTTTCATCCAAGCTACTCAATACTGCCCCTGCAAGTTAGTGAAACATAAGAAGATAAGAAGAAGTTACAGAAATACATTCCAGCAAAGCTGCTATCAAGGCAAAGGGTGGCTATTTACAGAATGTCAAAAATAAAATCTTTTTTGGTTATTACATGATTCCATATGTGTTATCTCATAGTTTTGATGACCTCAGTATTATTCTACAATGTAGAACATAGTAAAAATAAAGGAAAGCCCTTGAATGAGTAGATGTTTGACCCCCTCAAATGAAAATATTTGATATATGTTTTGTCTTAAGGGGGAAGGTGTTACAGGCTTTGTTTTTTCCATTTATATTTTGAGGTTGTACATTAGAATATTAGCACGTTGCCCACTCCAAATGGTGTCACCTCTTTAGTCAATATGTTTTTCACCTGTGCTGGCAAAGATTATATTTAAGAGTGGCTGGCCCATTGCTCCATTTGGCTTGAGAGATGTTGAGGCTTTTACCATCTTTATCTGGCTCTCCCTGTTTGACAAAAAAAATGTTTTTGGGGATCTTCCCTGTTTTCATTTTGGTCCACTGATTTGCTTCCTGTCTTTAAGTTTGGGGTGGGGTTTTATTGTGTTTGCATATTCTTAGGCAAATTTAGTGGGGTGTTCATTGTTGGTATCTTTTAGGTACCAGTTGTTGCTAGTCAACTTTCAGTGGACATCCCATGATTGTCTTTCAGAACCTGTCCTAGAACCCCACCTATCTGATTTTGGTTGTTGTCAGTGACTCTTTGTTAATTCCCCCTTCTGTTTGAGTGACATTTTTGTTTCACTTGCACGGGAACATAACAGTCCAGGTAGCTATTTGGTTAACTATTTAGCAGTCCTATGGCTTGGGGATAGAAGCTGTTTAGGGTCCTGTTGATTCCAGACTTGGTGCATCGGTACCACTTGCCGTGCGGTACTAGCCCATCCACCTAGACTTTCCTTGGGCCTGTGTAGGGATCATATCTGGTTTGTTATGAACAGAAAGGCAGCGTAGTGCAGTGAATTTTATTTCTATGATATATATTTTTTATTGTGAGGAAGCGGGAGGTCGATCTTGGAAGCCATGTTGTGGTCAGAAGTGTTTCTAACTCGGAAACTGTTTGTAAATATAATAAAAATATACAGTTACAGTTCATATAAGACAGTCAATTTATGAATGTCACATGGCTGAGAAGATAGATATGCATCTGGTAGTCAAATAAACCTTTAGAAAAATAGGGGCATGTATCAGTCAGTATTTGAAGTGACCAACATTTGCCTCATGACACATTTCCTTCAGATAGTTGATCAGGCTGTTGATTGTGGCCTGTGGAATGTTGTCCTACTCATCTTCAATTGCTGTGCAACATTTCTGGATATTGGCGGGAACTGGAACAGGCTGTCGTACATGTCAATCCAGAGCATCCCAAACATGCTCAATAGGTGACATGTTGGAGTATGCAGGCAATGGAAGAACTGGGACTTTTTCATCTCCCATGAATTGTTTACACATACTTGTGACATGGGACATCAAAAAAAGCCAGACTAAGGTTTGCAACTGCACATGGGGACAAACTTGTACTTTTTGGAGAGATGTCCTCTGTTCTGATGAAACAAAAATAGAACTGTTTGACCAGAATGACTATTGTTATGTTTTGAGGAAAAAGTGGGGCCTTAAAAGCCGAAGAACACCATCCCAACCGTGAGGCACGGGGGTGGCAGCATCATGTTGTGGGGGTGCTTTGCTGCAGGAGGGAGTACTTCGCAAGATGGCATCATGAGGAATCAAAATTATGTGGATATATTGAAGCAACATCTCAGGACATCAGTCAGGAAGTTAAAGCTTGATCGCAAGTGGGTCTTCCAAATGAACAATGACCCCAAGCATACTTCTAAAGTTGTGGCAAAATGGCTTAAAGACAACAAAGTCAAGGTATTAGAGTGGCCATCACAAAGCCCTGACATCCATCCATTAAAACATTTGTGGGCAGACCTGAAAAAGCGTGTTCGAGCAAGGACACCTACAAACCTGACTCAGTTACACCAGCTATGGCAGGTGGAATGGGCAGACATTCACCCAACGAATTGTGGGAAGCTTGTGGAAGTCAACCCGAAATGTTTGTGTTAAGGTTTTCTTCTGGTGAATGAGAGGAGGACCAAAATGCAGCGTGGTTATTTCGATTAATGTTTAATAAAAAGATAAACATGAACAATACAAACAATAAACGTGAAAACCCAAACAGCCTTATCTGGTGCAAACTAACACAGAGACAGGAACAATCACTCACGAAACACTCAAAGAATATGGCTGCCTAAATATGGTTCCCAATCAGAGACAACAATAAACACCTGCCTCTGATTGAGAACCACTTCAGCCAACCATAGACTTTTCTAGACAACCCCACTATACCACAATCCCAATATCTACAAAACCCCAAGACAAAACAAACCACATAATTAACCCATGTCACACCCTTGCCTGACCAAAATAATAAAGAAAACACAAAATACTAAGACCAGGGCGTGACAGTTTGACCCAAGTAAAAAAATGTAAAGGCAATGCTACCGAATACTAATTGAGTGTATGTAAACTTCTGACCCACTTGGAATGTGTTAAAAAATATAAAAGCTGAAATAAATCATTCTCTCCACTATTATTTTGACATTTCATATCCTTAAAAAAAAGAGATGATCCTTTTACTAGGATGAAATGTCAGGAATTGTGAAAACCTGAGTTTAAATGTATTTGGCTACGGTGTATGTAAACTTCCAACTTCAGACAGTACAGTAGCCTAATAAACAAATGCAGGTGGCTTATATCTTCAAAATGCTTTAAATGCTTTTTAGCCGACAGTACATATTATAGTAAACATGGGAACGTGCCTAATTATTTGCATAAGAGAGAGCAGGCTATGTCCAGACTTTCTCGGTGACCTTAAGTACTCATTAACACAGTCTTTAATGCTTTTTCTTTAATGAGCTCTGGCTCATTTTCAAGTCCTCTGGTGGTTACAGTCCTAACCCTGGCACGGGTAGCACCATAGAACGATTCTGGCTTGATGAAAATGACGCGCTGGAGCAGGTATATCTCTCTGGTCACCCCCAAAACCAATTCTTCCTTTGGCCGCCTCTCCCTCCAGTTCTCTGCTGCAAATGACTGGAACAAACTACAAAAATCTCTGAAACTGGAAAAACGTATCTCCCTCACTAGCTTTAAGCACCAGCTATCAGAGCAGCTCACAGATTACTGCACCTGTACATAGCCCATCTATAATTTAGCCCAAACAACTACCTCTTCCCCTACTGTATTTATTTATTTATTTTGCTCCTTTGCACCCCATTATTTTTATTTCTACTTTGCACATTCGTCCACTGCAAAACTACCATTCCAGGGTTTTACTTGCTGTATTGTATTTATTTTTGCCTTTACCTCCCTTATCTCACCTCATTTGCTCACATTGTATATAGACTTATTTTTCTACTGTAGTATCGATTGTATATTTGTTTTACTCCATGTGTAACTCTGTGTTGTTGTATGTGTAATTTCACCATGTGTAACTCTGTGTATGTGTATGTGTAATTTCACATCCGGATGAAAAGCAAACTGCCTGTTTTTCAGGCCCAGAAGCTAGGATATGCATTTGCATGGTAGTATTGGATAGAAAACACTCAAAAGTTTCTAAAACTGTAAAAATAATGTCTGAGTATAACAGAACTGATTTGGCAGGAGAAACCTCCGAGTACAATCCACTCAGACTCAAGTGTTTTTGTGCATGTGAAGAAGAGCGTGCTCCTCGTTATTTTTCTCCGGTTTTAGAAACAGTTTATCCCATCTTAAAATGTAGTGATTATTTACACTTTAGGGTACCTGTGGTTGGATTAGAAACGTTGTTTGAAATGTTTGGACCAAGTTTACAGGTAACTTAGATACTTTGTAGTCATGTTGGGCAAGTTGGAACCGGTGTATTTCTGAAACAAACACGCCAAATAAATTGACATTTTGGGGATATAAAGAAGGAATTTACCGACCAACACTAAAACAAGGAAAACACAAAAGAACTATGGTCAGAACGTGACAATCTTCAAATGTAAGGCATTTATTATATTGCTATTTCTGACTTTCGTGTCACAACTGCCTTGTTGCAAAATGGTTTTCATGTTTTTGTATGCGGGGCGCTGTCCTCAGATAATCGCATGGTGTGCTTTCGCGGTAAAGCCTTTTTGAAATCTGACATCTGTATGGAGTGTTCAGTTTATTTTTGGGTTCCGGCGCCGACAGAGATGGCCGCCTCGCTTCGCGTTCCTAGGAAACAATGCAGTTTTTAGTTTTTTTACGTGTTATTTCTTAAATTAGTACCCCAGGTCATCTTAGGTTTCATTACATACAGTCGAGAAGAACTACTGAATATAAGATCAGCGTCAACTCACCATCAGTACGACCAAGAATATGTTTTTCGCGACGCGGACCCTGTGTTCTGCCTTACAAACAGGACAACGGAGTGGATCCCATGCAGCGACCCAAAAAAACGACTCCGAAAAAGAGGGAAACGAGGCGGTCTTCTGGTCAGACTCCGGAGACGGGCACACCGTGCACCACTCCCTAGCATTCTTCTTGCCAATGTCCAGTCTCTTGACAACAAGGTTGATGAAATCCGAGCAAGGGTAGCATTCCAGAGGGACATCAGAGACTGCAACGTTCTTTGCTTCACGGAAACATGGCTCACTGGAGAGACGCTATCCGAGGCGGTGCAGCCAACGGGTTTCTCCACGCATCGCGCCGACAGAAACAAACATCTTTCTGGTAAGAAGAGGGGCGAGGGCGTATGCCTTATGGCTAACGTGACATGGTGTGATGAAAGAAACATACAGGAACTCAAATCCTTCTGTTCACCTGATTTAGAATTCCTCACAATCAAATGTAGACCGCATTATCTACCACAAGAATTCTCTTCGATTATAATCACAGCCGTATATATCCCCCCCCAAGCAGACACATCGATGGCTCTGAACAAACTTTATTTAACTCTCTGCAAACTGGAAACGATTTATCCGGAGGCTGCAGTCATTGTAGCTGGGGATTTTAACAAGGCTAATCTGAAAACAAGACTCCCTAAATTTTATCAGCATATCGATTGCGCAACCAGGGGTGGAAAGACCTTGGATCATTGTTACTCTAACTTCCGCAACGCATATAAGGCCCTGCCCCGCCCCCCTTTCGGAAAAGCTGACCACGACTCCATTTTGTTGATCCCTGCCTACAGACAGAAACTAAAACAAGAGGCTCCCACGCTGAGGTCTGTCCAACGCTGGTCCGACCAAGCTGACTCCACACTCCAAGACTGCTTCCATCACGTGGACTGGGACATGTTTCGTATTGCGTCAGATAACAATATTGATGAATACGCTGATTCGGTGTGCGAGTTCATTAGAACGTGCGTTGAAGATGTCGTTCCCATAGCAACGATTAAAACATTCCCTAACCAGAAACCGTGGATTGATGGCAGCATTCGGGTGAAACTGAAAGCGCGAACCACTGCTTTTAATCAGGGCAAGGTGTCTGGTAACATGATTGAATACAAACAGTGCAGCTATTCCCTCCGCAAGGCTATCAAACAAGCTAAGCGTCAGTACAGAGACAAAGTAGAATCTCAATTCAACGGCTCAGACACAAGAGGCATGTGCCAGGGTCTACAGTCAATCACGGACTACAGGAAGAAATCCAGCCCAGTCACGGACCAGGATGTCTTGCTCCCAGGCAGACTAAATAACTTTTTTGCCCGCTTTGAGGACAATACAGTGCCACTGACACGGCCTGCAACGAAAACATGCGGTCTCTCCTTCACTGCAGCCGAGGTGAGTAAGACATTTAAATGTGTTAACCCTCGCAAGGCTGCAGGCCCAGACGGCATCCCCAGCCGCGCCCTCAGAGCATGCGCAGACCAGCTGGCCGGTGTGTTTACGGACATATTCAATCAATCCCTATACCAGTCTGCTGTTCCCACATGCTTCAAGAGGGCCACCATTGTTCCTGTTCCCAAGAAAGCTAAGGTAACTGAGCTAAACGACTACCGCCCCGTAGCACTCACATTCGTCATCATGAAGTGCTTTGAGAGACTAGTCAAGGACCATATCACCTCCACCCTACCTGACACCCTAGACCCACTCCAATTTGCTTACCGCCCAAATAGGTCCACAGACGATGCAATCTCAACCACACTGCACACTGCCCTAACCCATCTGGACAAGAGGAATACCTATGTGAGAATGCTGTTCATCGACTACAGCTCGGCATTCAACACCATAGTACCCTCCAAGCTCGTCATCAAGCTCGAGACCCTGGGTCTCGACCCCGCCCTGTGCAACTGGGTACTGGACTTCCTGACGGGCCGCCCCCAGGTGGTGAGGGTAGGCAACAACATCTCCTCCCCGCTGATCCTCAACACTGGGGCCCCACAAGGGTGCGTTCTGAGCCATCTCCTGTACTCCCTGTTCACCCACGACTGCGTGGCCACGCACGCCTCCAACTCAATCATCAAGTTTGCGGACGACACAACAGTGGTAGGCTTGATTACCAACAACGACGAGACGGCCTACAGGGAGGTGGTGAGGGCCCTCGGAGTGTGGTGTCAGGAAAATAACCTCACACTCAACGTCAACAAACTAAGGAGATGATTGTGGACTTCAGGAAACAGCAGAGGGAACACCCCCCTATCCACATCGATGGAACAGTAGTGGAGAGGGTAGCAAGTTTTAAGTTCCTCGGCATACACATCACAGACAGCATCGTGAGGAAGGCGCAGCAGTGCCTCTTCAACCTCAGGAGGCTGAAGAAATTTGGCTTGTCACCAAAAGCACTCACAAACTTCTACAGATGCACAATCGAGAGCATCCTGGCGGGCTGTATCACCGCCTGGTACGGCAACTGCTCCGCCCTCAACCGTAAGGCTCTCCAGAGGGTAGTGAGGTCTGCACAACGCATCACCGGGGGCAAACTACCTGCCCTCCAGGACACCTACACCACCCGATGTTACAGGAAGGCCATAAAGATCATCAAGGACATCAACCACCCGAGCCACTGCCTGTTCACCCTGCTATCATCCAGAAGGCGAGGTCAGTACAGGTGCATCAAAGCTGGGACCGAGAGACTGAAAAACAGCTTCTATCTCAAGGCCACCAGACTGTTAAACAGCCACCACTAACATTGAGTGGCTGCTGCCAACACACTGACAATGACACTGACTCAACTCCAGCCACTTTAATAATGGGAATTGATGGGAAATGATGTAAATATATCACTAGCCACTTTAAACAATGCTACCTTATATAATATTACTTACCCTACATTATTAATCTCATATGCATACGTATATACTGTACTCTATATCATCTACTGCATCCTTATGTAATACATGTATCACTAGCCACTTGAACTATGCCACTTTGTTTACATACTCATCTCATATGTATATACTGTACTCGATATCATCTACTGTATCTTGCCTATGCTGCTCTGTACCATCACTCATTCATATATCCTTATATTCTTTATCCCCTTACACTGTGTATAAGACAGTAGTTTTGGAATTGTTAGTTAGATTACTTGTTGGTTATTACTGCATTGTCGGAACTAGAAGCACAAGCATTTCGCTACACTCGCATTAACATCTGCTAACCATGTGTATGTGACAAATAACATTTGATTTGATTTGATTAAGAAGAGGTTAAGCTTTATTTTGATGTATTACACTTGTTTTTATATGAATGTTAAATATTTATATTTCTGCAGCTGCAATTTCACCGGATGTTGTTAAATCTATCCCGGTAACGGGATTCGAGCGGGATTCGAGCTTAAGGGATCCCTAAGAGGATGTTTCTACAACTTGATTGGAGTCCACCTGTGGTAAATTAAATTGATTGGACATGATTTGGAAAGCCACACATCTGTCTATATAAGTTCCCCCAGTTGACTGTGCATGTCACAGCAAAAATCAAGCCATGAGTTTGAAGGAATTGTCCTTAGAGCTCCAAGAGGATTGTGCCGAGGCACAGAGCAGGGAAGGGCTCCAAAACATTTCTGCAGCATTGAAGGTATCCAAGAACACAGTGGCCACCATCATTCTTAAATGGAATACATTTGCAACCACCAAGACTCTTCCTAGAGCTTGTTGCCTGGCCAAACTGAGAAATCGGGGAGAAGGGCCTTGGTCAGGGAGGTGACAAAGAACACAATGGTCACTCTGACAGACTTCCAGAGTTCCTCTGTGAAGATGGGAGAAACTTCTAGAAGGACAACCATCTCTGAAGCACTCCACCAATCAGGCCTTTATGGTAGAGCATCCAGACGGAAGCCACTCCATAGTAAAAGGCACATGACAGCCCGCTTGGAGTTTGCCAAAAGGCACCTAAAGGACTATCAGACCATCAGAAACAAGATTCTCTGGTCTATTGAAGCCACGATTGAACTCTATGGCCTGAATGCCAAGCGACATGTCTGAAGGAAATGGTGAAGCATGGTGATGGCAGCGTCATGCTGTAGGGATGTTTTTCAGTGGCAGGGACTGGGAGACTAGTCAGGATTGAGGGTAAGATTCACGGAGAAAAGTACAGCGAGATCCTTGATGAAAACTTGCTCCAGAATGCTCAGGACCTCACACTGGGGCAAAGGTTCACCTTCCAACAGGAGAACAACCCTAAGCACACAGCCAAGACAACGCAGGAGTGGCTTCGGGACACATCTCTGAATGTCCTTGAGTAGCCCAGCTAGAGACCGGAATTGAGGCCGATCTAACATCTCTGGAGACACCTGAAAATAGCTGTGCAGTGACGCTCCCCATCCAATCTGACAGAGCTTGAGAGGATCAGCAGACAAGAAGGAGAGAAACTCCCCAAATACAGGTGTGCCAAGCTTATAGCGTCATACCCAAGAAGACTCAAGGCTGTGATCATTGCCAAAGGTGCTTCAACAAAATACTGAGTAAAGGGTCTGAATACTTATGTAGATGTGATTTTTTTTTAATATAAAAATTATAAATTTCCAAAAATTCCTAAAACCCTTTTTTGGTTTGTCATTATGGGGTACTGTATGTAGATTGATTTGAAAACAACAACAACAATTTCATCTATTTTAGTATAAGGCTGTAATGTAACAAAATGTGGAAAATGTCAGAGGGTCTGAATACTTCCCGAATGCACTGTAAGTGCCTTTGAACGGGGTATAGTAGTAGGTGACAGGCGCATGGTTCGGGTGTGTTAAGAACTGTAATGCTGCTGGGTTTTTCACTCAACAATTTCCCCTGTGTATCAAGAATGGTCCACTGCCCAAAGGACAGTCAGCCAACTTGAAACAGCTATGTGAAGCAATGGAGACAACATGGGCCAGCATCCCCGAGTAATGCTTTTAACACCTTGTACAGTCCATGCCCTGATGAATTGAGGCTGTTCTGATGGCAAAGGGGGTGTAACTAAATATTAGGAGGTTGTTCCTGATGTTTTGTACACTCAGTATATATAAAACACAAGAACAACTAAATCACATTTTTGACGGCACTGGGCCCTTAAAAGAATCAGGCTGGCAGGTAGGATTTAGTTCCTCCTTGTCTCTGGCCCACACTCCAGTACAGTAGGTGGCAGTAATGCACCATAACGTTGGAGGCCAACCACCGATAAACCCCACGGTGGTTCATCCTTGTCATAGTTTGGAGTCGTCACAGAAGGAGGATAATGGCGGAATAGGATACCAAGTCTGAATTGAGAACAGTGTTGAGTAAAGTTGAAGATGATGAATAGAAAACCGTAGTGTCATAGAATAGATCAAAAAGGAAATGGTAAAAATTGGAATAGATGATGGGTGTAGGTCGGATAAGGATTTGTTTCTTGTTGGGATGCGTTTTTTGAGTAAGGATGTATACCTCGGAAACCCGCTTGAGGTTTCGAAGAAGGTGAAGCATGTGTTGGGAAGAGTGGAAACAGAGTGACCAGGAGTGGGCTTGTTCTGGTTAATTGGGTTTCTGAAGAGGAAAGCTTTGGGAATCACAAGAATTGCAAATTCCGAAGTATTATGCTTTGAACTGTGGAGTAGAGCACCAGTTAAAGGAGTCATAGCTGTGGTGTCGTGGGAGGCCTGAACCACATGATATATGGGGAAAAGGAGGAAAGTCTGTTGGTTCTTTTGTTTCTTGATAAAGGGCACATCCCTACACGTAAAGTTAGGTTAAGTAAAGTATGCAGTAAGAGCAGTTGTCCACAAGCCACTACAATGCAATAACTGTAAAGGAGCTTATGCCTACCCATACCATAACCCCGCCGCAACCATGGGGCACTCAACGTTGTTCACAACGTTGACAGCAGTAAATCACTCATCCACACAACGCTATACACGCTGTCTGCAATCTGCACGGGAACAGTCTAAACCAGGATTCATCCATGAAGAGCACACTTCTCTAGAGTGCCAGTGGCCATCGAAGTTGAGCATTTGCCCACTGAAGTCGGTTACGATGCCAAACTGCATTCAGGTCAAGACCCTGGTGAGGACGATGAGCATGCAGATGAGCTTCCCTGTGAGGGTTTCTGACAGTTTGTGCAGACATTATTCAGTTGTGCAGTCTGCGGTTGTGATGCAGGTAGGAAGTACTGCCAAATTCTCTAATACAGTGTTGGAGGCTTCTTAGGGTAGATAAATTAATATTCGATTCTCTGGCAACAGCTCTGATGGATATTCTTGCATTCACAATCCAAATTGCACCCTCCCTCAAAACTTGACACATCTGTGGCATTGTGTTGTGTGACAAAACTGCACATTTTTTAGTTGCCTTTTATTGTCCCCAACACAAGGTGCACCTCGGTAGGATTCAGTTCCTCCCTGTCTCTGACCCTCTGCCGCGCCATGGATTATATTGGAAAAGAAGAAATTCTCACTTACAGGGATGTAAACAAATTTGTGCACAAAATGAGAAAAATATGATTTTTGCATTTCTTGGATATTTCAGTTCATAAAACATGGGACCAACACTTTACATGATGTGTTTATATTTTTGTTCAGTATAATAAAAAAAATACTTTTATGGCAAGCCTATGTAATTTAAAGAGTAAAAATGTGCTTAACAAGTCACAAACTGTAAGTTGCACGGACCATCTGTGTGCAATAACAGTGTTCAACATGTTTTTTTGTACCCCACACATACAATTATCTGTAAGTTCCCTCAGTCATGCAGTGCATTTCAAACACAGATTTACACAACACACAACGAAGAGCACTTACCTCAGGAGGCTAAAGAAATGTGTTGTGTCACCTAAAACCCTCACAAACTTTTACAGATGCACAATTGAAAGCATCCTGTTGGGCTGTATCACCGCTTGGTACGGCAACTGCACCGCCCGCAACTGCAAGGCTCTCCAGAGGGCTCTCCCAATGCATTACCGGTGGCAAACTACCTGCCCTCCAGGACACCTACAGAACCTGAAGTCACAGGAAGGCCAAAAAGATCATCAAGGACATCAACCACCCGAGACACTGCCTGTTCACCCCACAATCATCTTTTATTTATTTTATTTTTTTATTTCACCTTTATTTAACCAGGTAGGCTAGTTGAGAACAAGTTCTCATTTGCAACTGCGACCTGGCCAAGATAAAGCATAGCAGTGTGAGCATACAACAAAGAGTTACACATGGAGTAAACAATTAACAAGTCAATAACACAGTAGAAAACAAAGGGGGGGTCTATATACAATGTGTGCAAAAGGCATGAGGAGGTAGGCAAATAATTACAATTTTGCAGATTAACACTGGAGTGATAAATGATCAGATGGTCATGTACAGGTAGAGATATTGGTGTGCAGAAGAGCAGAAAAGTAAATAAATAAAAACAGTATGGGGATGAGGTAGGTGAAAAGGGTGGGCTATTTACCAATAGACTATGTACAGCTGCAGCTATCGGTTAGCTGCTCAGATAGCTGATGTTTGAAGTTGGTGAGGGAGATAAAAGTCTCCAACTTCAGCGATTTTTGCAATTCGTTCCAGTCACAGGCAGCAGAGTACTGGAACAAAAGGCGGCCAAATGAGGTGTTGGCTTTAGGGATGATCAGTGAGATACACCTGCTGGAGCGCGTTCTACGGATGGGTTTTGCCATCGTGACCAGTCTGAGGTCAGTACAGGTGCCTCAGAAGCCGAGGTCAGTACAGGTGCATCGAAGCTGGGACCGAGAGACTGAAAAACAGCTTCTATCTCAAGGACTGTTAAACAGGTTTTCTAATGATCAATTAGCCTTTTAACATTATAAACTTGGCACTTGCTAACACAACGTGCCATTGGAACATAGGAGTGATGGTTGCTGATAATGGGCCTCTGTACACCAATGTAGATATTCCATAAAAAAATCTTACGTTTCCAGCTACAACAGTCATTTACACTATTAACAATGTCTACACTGTATTTCTGATCAAATGTATGTTATTTTAATGGACAAAAAAATTGCTTTTCTTTCCAAAACAAGTGACCCCAAACTTTTGAACGGTAGCGTATATAGTCTTAATTCATTCCTACTTAGATGTGTGTGTGTTGGGTATATGTTGTGTAATTTGTTAGATATAACTTGTTAGATATTACTGCGCTGTCGGAGCTAGAAGCACAAGCATTTCGCTACACCCGCAATAACATCTGCTAACCACGTCTATGTGACCAATAGAATTTGATTTTACTTATTGGTAGATGAATAAAAAAAGCTGACATTAAATATCCCTTTCAGCATGGTGAAATTATTAATTACACATTGGATGGTGTATCAATACACCCAGTCACTACAAAGATGCAGGCGTCCTTCCTAATTCAGTTACCGGAGAGGAAGGAAACTGCTCAGGGATTTCCCCATGAAGCCAATGGTGACTTTAAAACAGTTAAGAGTTTAATGGTCGTGTAGGAGACAAGTGAGGATTAATCAAAAACATTTGTAGTTACTCCACAATAAAGAGGGGATAACAAGTGCATGGAAAACAAGTGCTTGGAGAACACAGAGTAAGCTCCCCCTTATTTACAAAAAAAGAGCTGCCCTGACATATCGCATATCTGTCTGCGTCCTTTAACAGTTGTCTTCTCATTTTAAAAAAATGATTCAAATAATGCTTATGTTTTCAAAACTCCTAGAGAGATCGAGGGGCAATTAGAATGACCAGATCTGAACTCCTGCCTCAGTGGAGTTCACTGCACTCATCACTATCACAGCTTTTTCAAATCAGCAATTGTATTAGACCTGCCTTTTTAACCCTTGGCCTACAATGTCTGCAGCCCCGCAGGAATCTAATGAACATATTACCCCCATCAAAATCCGTCTGTTTAAGCTAGATAACTTTTTGCATGGTCTGAGTCTCAATCCACCGCATACGCCGATATGGCCCTTCCGCATCTGCAGTGAAAGATGGCAGAGCTAGAGTGGTGTTGATCAAACTGGCTCTAACCAGAATAGAAAAAGGGCAAGTACAATAGAGTGTCTAGTTCGATAAACGTCTCACAAGTCCTCAACTGGCATCTTCATTAAATAGTACCCGCAAAACACCAGTCTCAGAACAAGTAGTACACAGCTTTGTTTGTACGAGATCTTCAGTTTCTTGGCAATTTCTCACATGGAATAGCCTTCATTTCTCAGAACATGAATAGACTGATGAGTTTCAGAAGAAAGTTATTTGTTTCTGGCCATTTTGAGCCTGTAATCGAACCCACAAATTCTGATGGTCCAGAAACTCAACTAGTCTAGGCCAGGTTTTATTGCTTCTTTAATCAGAACAACAGTTTTCATTGGTGCTAACATATTTGCAAAAGGGTTTTCTAATGATCAATTAGCCTTTTTAAAATGATAAACTTGGATTAGCTAACAAAAACTGCCATTGGAACACAGGAGTGATGGTTGCTGATAATGGGCCTCTGTACACCTATGTAGATATTCCATTAAAAATCTTTTGTTCCAGCTACAATAGTCATTTACAACATTTACAACATGAACAACTATTAATACTACACTATTTCTGTTCAATTTAATGTTATTATAATGGACCAATTGTTTTGCTGTTCTTTCAAAAACAAGGGAATTTCTTGTGAGCCTTAACTTTTGAACCCTAACCCTAAACCTTTTGAACGGTATATACAGTTGATGTCAGAAGTTTACATACACTTATGTTGGAGTAATTAAAACTCGTTTTTCAACCACTCCACAAATTTCTTGTAAACAAACTAGAGTTTTGGCAAGTCAGTTAGGACATCTACTTTGTGCATGACAAAAGTAATTTTTCCAACAATTGTTACAGACAGATTATTTAACTTATAATTCACTGTATCATCATTTCAGTGGGTCAGAAGTTTACATACACTAAGTTGACTGTGCCTTTAAACAGCTTGGAATATTCCAGGAAATTATGTCATGGCTTTAGAAGCTTCTGATAGGCTAATTGACATAATTTGAGTGAATTGGAGGTGTAACTGTGGATGTATTTTAAGGCCTATGTTCAAACTCAGTGCCTCTTTGCTTCATGGGAAAATCAAAAGAAATCAGACCTAAACATTTTTTTACACAAGTCTGGTTCATCCTTGGGAGCAATTTCCAAACTCCTGACGGTACCACGTTCATCTGTACGAACAATAGTACGCATGTTTAAACACCATGGGACCACGCAGGAGAAGGAGACGTGTTCTGTCTCCTAAGAGATTAAATGTAATTTGGTGTGAAAAGTGCAAATCAATCCCAGAACAACAGCAAAGGACCTTGTGAAGATGCTGGAGGAAACAGGTACAAAAGTATATATATCCACAGTAAAACGAGTCCTATATCGACATAACCTGAAAAGCCGCTCAGCAAGGAAGAAGCCACTGCTCCAAAACCGCCATAAAAAAGCCAGTCTACCGTTTGCAACTGCACATGGGGACAAAGATTGTATTTTTTGGAGAAATGTCCTCTGGTCTGATGAAACAAAAATAGAACAGTTTGGCCATAATGACCATCATTCTGTTTGGAGGAAAAAGGGGAAGGCTTGAAAGCCGAAGAACACGATCTCAACCGTAAAGCACGGGTAACAGCATCATGTTGTAGGGGTGCTTTGCTGCAGGAGGGACTGGTGCACTTCACAAAATAGATGGCATCACGAGGAATGACAATTCTGTGGATATATTGAAGCAACATCTCAAGACATCAGTCAGGAAGTTAAAGCTTGGTCACAAATGGGTCTTCCAAAGCCCTGACCTCAACCCTATAGAGAATATGTGGGCAGAACTGAAAAGTGTGTGCGAGCAAGGAGGGCTACAAACCTGACTCAGTTACACCAGCTATGTCAGGAGGAATGTGCCAAGAACTGGTAAATTAATGGTTTTATATATGTATATACAACCATTATTTTACCAGGTAAGTTGACTGAGAACACATAAGGAATTGTTACAGGGGCGTGGATGGGGGATGTTTAGGTGGCCATGATGTTATGAGGGCCAGATTGGAAATTTAGCCCCCCCCCTTACAATAAGTGGGATCTTTAGTAACCACAGAGTCAGGACACCCTTTAACCTCCCATCCGAAATACGGCATCCTGCACAGGGCAATGGGGAAAGAGGAAAGAGGAAAGAGTGCCTCCTATTGGCTCCCCAACACCACTTGTAGAGTTCTGGGAGGATTTGCCATGTCTGTGTAAAGCTGATACAAAGCGAAACAGACAAACGTGTCAAATGCATAGAAAGTGAGTCTGTAAATCTTTAGGTGAGAGAGAAATAGGAAACCACAACCATGCTAATTCAACTGGAAAAAAAATTGTGATCTGATAATGGTCAGTCAGCACTAAACGTACTCCATTGGGATGGAGTTGAGATCATTTATGCCCTCTTCTGTTTTTCTACACTAAACTGTTTTTCTATTGGTTTAGTGTAGAAAAACAGAAGAGGGCATAAATGTCATGTAGGCCTAAATAATTATGTGTATTCTAGAAAACGACCAATATGTATTTTTTTCTGGCCGATACTGATACCAATTTTGGGGTTTCAAGGAGGCCAATGGCCAATATTTAATACAGATATATAGTCAGTACATTTCAAAATGTTGATGACATCATTTCCCAGAGAAAGGCATGTATGCATTAAGGCCTCAATTTTAAAATCAAACAAATGCCACTTTATGTTTACAAATCTAAATGCTAAATATCTTGAAAACGGGGTAAATCAAGAGGCCATAGGCCTACACAATACAGGTGAATGCATATGAGTGCATGTATTGAGTAATTGAGCCACTGGCGACTTTCTTCAGCAAAGATGTCTGACAAAAAACATTATTCTGGAAGCAAATGTATAATGTTATGTCATAATGAGCAAAAAATGTACAATTGAGAGGAATATGTTAATGTAGAGACAAACGATTGTGCATATTTTTTGTCATAAAGTTAACTTACAAAAATCAATTATTAGCAAGTTTTTTTTCAGTCATATCTAATACCTGGTATCAAATTCCATTCTGTGAGTGATGCTGTGTCTGCATGTGCAATATGTATTACAGTTATACACTTCAACAGTGTTTACAACTCCTGCGACATCAATGATTATGCAAGACTAGAAACATTTCTTTTTATTTATTTTACCAGGTAAATTGACTGAGAACACATTCTCATTTACGTCGACAACCTGGGGAATAGTTACAGGGGAGAGGAATGGGGATGAATGAGCCAATTGTAAGCTGGAGATGATTAGGTGACCATGATGGTATGAGAGACAGCTTGGGAATTCAGCCAGGAGACCAGGGTTAACACCCCTACTCTTACGATAAGTGCCATGGGATCTTTAATGACCACAGAGAGTCAGGACACCCATTTAACATCCCATCTAAAAGACAGCACCCTACACAGGGAAGTGTCCCCAATCACTGCCCTGGGGAATTGGGATATTTTTTAGACCTGAGGAAAGAGTGCCTCCTACTGACCCTCCAACACCACTTTAAGCATCATCTGGTCTCCCATCTAGGGACCAACCAGGACCAACCCGGCTTAGCTTCAGAAGCAAACCAGCAGTTGGATGCAGGGTGGTATACTGTTAAACATGATTTAAGTAAAGGCTGATTTGTAATTCATATATACAGAAAAAAAATTCAACTACACTTCAACTACACTTCCTATGCATATCTAACTCCCTTCATCTGTGTTAATCTGAGGACTTGAAAACAGGGCAGAAAAGTTTGTTTGTCTCCAGAGTGGTTTAGAGCATATTACTATTTGCCTGTGAATAACCAGACATTCATACAAACGTGCTATACTGAATTATTGACGCACAACTGAAGATGCTGCCATATCTTGCCAGCACTCCCACAAGCGAGCCACTGGTGGAGAATGACGTGTGGAAGTGAGCGAGGAACGAGATGGGAGTAACAATCCAGGCTATTTGCTCTGAGACCGGCATAATAATGTAATGAAACAAGCAGGAAGCAGGTTTCAAACCCTCAACATTCTAGCCCGAAGTACAGCACGCTATCGACCCACCCAAATGTCTTAATTGGGTTTGGGGCTGATTGTGGCTAAAAACAAGTGGAAAGGCTGTGAATTATGCTAACAACGTTTCTAGTATGGGCTATTAGCTAAACAATAGACTATTCAACCTTTACTAATCCAAGCTAGGTGTGAACCCCCCCTCCCCAATTTGAGCTAGGTGTGAACCCCCCCTCCCAACTAGCAACAAATCATTTGTATCTACCTTACCACATCTACTGTACCTACACACGGTTAATGTTCTGAAAAAAAAGAAATAATATATATATACTGTATATATATTGCTCATGGCTCATGGCTGTATATATATTGCTCATGGCTTCCTAGTATATATATATACTGTATATATATTGCTCATGGCTCATGGCTGTATATATATTGCTCATGGCTTCCTAGTGGTGCAGCAGTCTATAGCACTACATCTCAGTGCAAGAGGCATTACTACAGTAATACAGGCTGTATCACATCCGGCCGTGATTGGGAGTGCCATAGGGTGGTGCAAAACATCTGGGTTTGGCTGGGGTAGGTAGTCATTGCAAATAAGAATATGTTATTATCTGACTTGTCTAGTTAAAGATTAGATTTAAAAAGCAACTGGTGGCAACCGCAGCGCAATCAATAGGTGGTGAACAGTGGCTGGTGCTGAAAATATAGCCAACTTGTTATGCAAGTGTTGGACACCAACAGATGGAGAAAACCTACACCAGTCGAGCAAATCGTTTCAGCAATAATCTTCATTTTAATTTGACTTTACAGACAATGAGGGCTTATTTTGAGTCTATTTCTTCCAAGCCTATATATAAAATAACAGCCTAATAGAAGTAAGATTGTCAAAAATGTAGCATCCTACATCAAATCATTTAAAGAAAAAAAGTCATCACGTTTGAACCCAAACAATGTAAATAATAATGAAAAGCGCACATTTGTAAATCCCAAACTCTAATAGTAATTGACATTATGGATACAATAAAGAATGTAAACAAGATGCTGTGTTTTTATTTACAGTGGTGATTGACAACTGGAGGCATTTTGACAAACAGGCTTTCAAACACTTGCTTTTCACAAGTGTACTGTTGCACTGTAGCCCATCATGCAAATGTTTCCTATTAGCAGGACAATATACTTTTTATAGCCCGGTTACTGTTGTGAAAATCCCTCAACTTGCAATGTATTTGGTGTTACATTTCTAACTCAAAACAGCAGTACAGCATTTCTTCTCATCACCATCTTAATGCTTTCGTTAATAAAATAACGAGAAAAAATACATTCAAATGCAGATGTTTATTTAAACTACATTTTAGTCGCACATCCACCCAGCTCCACTACCACAGGTAAAACCTTGCTGAGATGATCAATGTATTTGTGGCATTGTTGTGTCTTCAATTTCTCTGGCCTTGACCAGCTCATCTTTGCTTGTCGGCTTGGCAGAGTTACGGATGAATGTTTTCAGTTGATGTCAAACAAGTTCGATCCGGTTTAAATCAGGAGTTGAGCAGATGCTTGGTACTCGGCTTGCCTGATTGTTCAAGGGCCATGGTTGATTTGTTTGTGAAGATGACGTCATTGAATGTCTCACCAGCTTTGATCCATGCCTGGGCCTGCAGGACACACAGTTCTTTGTTTGTCAGACAAATCATTGGGATGAAACTACAGAACAGTACAAAACAAGCGAACACACGGTTCTGAGAATTAAAAAATAATAATATATATATAAAACATTACTTACCGAGCTTTTCCGTAAGTCCACACAAGTTTCTTCAAATGTCTTTTGACTGTGATTAGAGCGATGTTGTGCTATGATGCCAGCAGATTACAGATTGCCATTGCCGATCGCTTAGCATCTTCATTCATCAGTGAGTTGATGGCTTGAATAGTCTCGCTAGAAATGAAATACAATGTAAACATGTGCAGCATACAGTAAAGACCAGCAGTCGATTTAAGCATTATTTTCAGCATCATTAGGCCTACTTTACAGTATTGCCGTCGACTCTACCAGTTCATTTTCCTGGGCTTTCAAGTTCGGCGTAAAACAAGCATCTGATGATAGTGTTTGCGAATAGCACTGTCCGTGACCAAAATCCCCAAGTCTACCAGTATTTTTGAAATGTTTCCAGTAGATTTTCCATTCCTTCTCAATGCTCAATTAAATTAATAGAGATCCTAATCATGGTGCTAGAGTATGCTGTCCAGCATAATCAAAGTGAGGACATTCGGCGATCTGCTGTATACCTATTGTAACCTGAAAGTCACACCTTTCCTCACCCCGCCCAAAACTCCACCATTAAGGATGATCAATTGAAACAGGATGCACCTGAACTCAAATTTGAGCCTCATTGCAAAGGGTCTGAATACTTACTGTACCCGTCAAAAGTTTGGACACACCTATTCATTCAAGTGTTTCTTTATTTTCTACATAGTAGAATAATAGTGAAGACATAAACTATGAAATAACACATATGGAATAATGTAGTAACCAAAAAAGTGTTTAAAAAATCAACATATATTTTATATTTGAGATTCTTCAGTAGCCATTCTTTGCCTTGAAAACAGATTTGCACACTTTTGGCATTCTCTCAAACAGCTTCATGAGGTAGTCACCTGGAATACATTTCAATGAACAGGTGTGCCTTGTTGTTGAATTTCTTTCCTTCTTAATGCATTTGAGCCAATCATTAGTGTTATGACAAGGCAAGGGTGGTATACAGAAAACATCCCTGTTTGGTAAAAGACCAAGTCCATATTATGGCAAAAACAGCTCAAATAAGTAAAGAGAAACAACAGTCCATCATTACTTTCAGACATGAAGGTCAGTCAATTCTGAACATTTCAAGAAGTTTGAAAGTTTCTTCAAGTGCAGTCGCAAAACCCATCAAGCTCTATGGTGAAACTGGCTCTCATGAAGACCACCACAGGAAAGGAAGACCCAGAGTTACCTCTGCTGCAGAGGATAAATTAATTACAGTTAGCTGTACTTCAGATTGGAGCCCAAATAAATGCTTCACAGAGTTCAAGTAGCAGACACATCTCAAATTCAACTGTTCACAGGAGACTATGTGAATCAGGCCTTCATGGTCGAATTGCTGCAAAGAAACCACTACTAAAGGACACCAATAAAAAGAAGAGACTTACTTGGGCCAAGAAACACAAGCAACGGACATTAGACCTGTGGAAATCTTTCCTTTAGTTTGATGAGATTTTTGGTTCCAACCACGGTGAATGTTTGGTTCCAACCGTGAAGCATGGAGGAGGAGAAGTGATGGTGTAGGGGTGCTTTGCTGGTGGCACTGTCCGTGATTTATTTAGTATTCAAGGCAGACTTAACCAGCATGGCTTGCGCTTAGTTGGATTTTCACTTGTTTTCAACAGGACAATAATCCAACACACCTCCAGGCTGTGTAAGGGCTATTTGACCAAGAAGGAGAGTGATGGTGTCACGTTCTGACCTTAGTTCCTTTGTTTTGTCTTTGTTTTAGTATGGTCAGGGCGGGAGTTGGGGTGGGCAGTCTGTTCTTTTTTCTATAATTTGGGATTTCTGTGTTTGGTCTGGTATGGTTCTCAATCAGAGGCAGCTGTAAATTGTTGTCCCTGATTGAGAACCATACTTAGGCAGCCTGTTTTCACCCTTGAGTTGTGGGCGATTATATTTTCTGTTTAGTGTGTGTTGCACCTGACGGAGCTGTTTCGGTTGTGCTTTTTGTTTCTTTGTTAGATATTGTTCAGTTGAAATAAATAACATGAACAAGTACCATGCTGCGCTTTGGTCCTCACCTTCTTCCTCCGACGACCGTTACAGAATCACCCACCAAGCAAGGACCAAGCAGCGTGTTAATGGGCAGCGGCAGAAATCTCAAGACTCATTGACATTGTAGGAGATTCTGGACGGCAAGGGACCCTGGGCACAGGCTGGGGAATGTCGCCGCCCCAAAGCAGAGCTGGAGGCAGCGAATGCTGAGAGGCGGTGGTATGAGGAGGCAGCACGACAGCGCGACTGGGTAGAGAGGCAGCCCCAAAAATGTATTGGGTGGGGGGCATACGGGAAGTGTGGCTAAGTCAGGTAGGAGACCTGAGCCAACTCCCCGTGCTTACCGTGGAGAGAGATGGACCGGGAAGGCACCGTGTTATGCCATGAGGCGCACGGTGTCTCCGGTGCGTAGGCATAGCCCGGTGCGTTACATAGCAGTGCCTCGTATCGGCCGGGATAGAGTGGGCATCGAGCCAGGTGCCATGAAGCCGGCTCAGCGCATCTGGTCTCCAGTGCGTCTCCTCAGGCCGGGGTACATGGCACCAGCCCTACACATGGTGTCCCCGGTTCGCCAGCACAGCCCAGTGCGGTCGATTCCACCTTGTCGCACTGGCCTGGCTACGGGGAGCATCCAGCCAGGTAGGGTTGGGAAGGTTCGGTGCTTGAGACCTCCAGTGCGCCTCCACGGTCCGGTCTATCCGGTGCCTCTTCCAAGCACCAGCCCTCCGGAGAGAGCCCCCCGCACCAGGCTGTCTCTCCGTCTCCTCCCTACAGGTGCTCCCGTCTGTCCTGAGCTGCCAGAGTCTCCCGTCTGTCCTGAGCTGCCAGAGTCGCCCGTCTGTCCTGAGCTGCCAGAGTCGCCCGTCTGTCCTGAGCTGCCAGAGTCACCCGTCTGTCCTGAGCTGCCAGAGTCGCCCGTCCGTCCTGAGCTGCCAGAATCACCCGTCTGTCTTGAGCTGCCATTGTCGCCCGTCTGTCCTGAGTTGCCAGAGTCGCCCGTCTGTCCTGAGCTGCCGGAGCCGCCCGCCAGTCAGGAGCTGCCGGAGCCTCCTGTCAGTCAGGAGCTGCCGGAATCGCCCGTCACTCCGCCCGTCATAAACTTTGACGAAAAATACATGTTTTACATAAAATTAAAGATACACTGGTTCTTAATGCAACCGCTGTGTCCGATTTTTTTAAACGTTACGAAAAAAGCATACCATGCAATAATCTGAGACAGCGCTCAGAGGTACACAATATTTCTCCGCCATGTTGGAGTCAACAGAAATACGAAATTACATCATAAATATTCCCTTACCTTTGGTGATCTTTCATCAGAATGCAGTCCAAGGAGTCCTAGTTCCACAATCATTTGTTGTTTTGTTCCATAATGTCCATTACTAGTGTCCAATTAGCTGCTTTTGCTAGCACGTTTAGCTCACATGTCCAAAAGCTGGCGCTGGTCCAGGCGAACTCGGACGAAAACTTCAAAAAGTTATTTTCCAGGTCGAATAAACTGGTCAAACTAAGTAGAGAATCAATCTTCAGGATGTTATTTTCATATATATCCAATAATGTTCCAACCGGAGCATTCATTTTTGTCTACAGTCATGGAACGCAGACGATATCAACAGAAAATTGCGCAACCAGGAAATGGCATTCTGCCAGGCCAGTGACTCATTTTGTCAAACATCACACTAGAGGCTTCATTCCACGTTCTACTGACTGTTGACATCTAGTGGAAGGCGTAGGAAGTGCGAACAGATCCATATCTTGTTTGGATGTGGACAGACGATGACTTAAAAATCGACCAGCCTCAGAATTTCCACTTCCTGTTTGGAAGATTGCCTGCCCTATGAGTTCTGTTATACTCACAGACATAATTCAAACAGTTTTAGAAACTTCAGGGTGTTTTCTGTCCAATAGTAATAATAATATGCATACATTAGCATCTAGGACAGAGTAGGATGCAGTTCACTATGGGCACGCAATTCATCCAAAGTGAAAATGCTGCCCCCTTCTTCGACACCAGTGTCCCATCCAAGGGACAGTTAAGCTAACATAGGCTAATGCGATTAGCATGAGGTTGTAAGTAACAAGAACATTTCCCAGGACATAGACATATCTGATATTGGCAGAAAGCTTAAATTCTTGTTATTCTAACTCCACTGTCCAATTTAGAGTAGCTATTACAGTGAAATAATACCATGCTATTGTTTGAGGAGAGTGCACAGTTTTAAAGTTATTAATACACAAACTAGGCGCATTTGGGCAGTCTTGATACAACATTTTGAACAGAAATGCAATGCTTCATTGGATCAGTCTCAAGCGTTGCACATGCACTGCTGCCATCTAGTGGACAAAATCTAAATTGCAACTGGGCTGGAATAATTCATTATGAATTCTAACTCCTCCACACGCTTTTTCAGTTCTGCCCACAAATGCTCTATAGGCTTGAGGTCAGGGCTTTGTGATGGCCACTCCAATACCTTGACTTTGTTGTCCTTAATCCATTTTTCCAAAACTTTGGAAGTATGCTTCGGGACATTGTCCGGTTGGAAGACACATTTGTCACCAAGCTTTAACTTCCTGACTGATGTCTTGAGATGTTGCTTCAATATATCCACATAATTTCCTCCTCATGATGCCATCTATTTTGTGAAGTGCACCAGTCCCTCCTTCAGCAAAGCACCCACACAACATGATGCTGCCACCCCCGTGCGTCATGGTTGGGATGGTGTTCTTCGGCTTACAAGCCTCCCCCTTTTTCCTCCAAACATAATGATGGTGATTATGGCCAAACAGGTCTATTTTTCTCATCCACGTGTGCAGTTTAAAACCGTAGTTTGGCTATTTTATGGTGGTTTTGGAGCAGTGGCTTCTTCCTTGCTGAGTGGCCTTTCAGGTTATGGCGATATAAGACTTGTTTTACTGTGGATATAGATACTTTTTCCTCCAGCATCTTCACAAGGTCCTTTGCTGCTGTTCTGGGATTGATTTGCACTTTCCGTACCAAAGTACGCTCATCTCTAACAGATAGAACGCGTCTCCTTCCTGAAAGCTATGACTGCTGCGTGGTCCCATGGTCTTTATACATGCGTACTATTTTTTATACAGATGAACATGGTACCTTCATGCATTTGGAAATTGCTCCCAAGGATGAACTAGACCTGTGGAGGTCTTTTGATTTTCCCATGATGTCAAGCAAAGAGGCACTGGGGTTTGAAGGTAGGCCTTGAAATACACCCACAGGTACACCTCCAATTGACACAAATGATGTCAATTAGCCTATCAGAAGCTTCTAAAGCCATGACATAATTTTCTGTAATTTTCCAAGCTGTTTAAGGGCACAGTCAACTTTGTATATAAACTTCACACACTGTGATACAGTGAAATAATCTGTCTGTAAACAATTGTTGGAAAAATTACTTGTCATGCACAAAGTAGATGTCCTAACCGACTTGCCAAAACTATAATTTGGTTGAAAAACAAGTTTTATTTACTGCAACATAAGTGTTTGTACACTTCCGACTTCAACTGCAGTTTCCTGAAATGGGACACATATGTGGGAACTCCGTCAACACTGTTGTAAAAGCATTCCAGGTGGAGATGGTTGAGACAATGCCTATAGTGTGCAAAGTTGTCATCAAGACAAAGGGTGGCTACTTTGAAAAATGTCATATCAAATATATTTTGATTTGCTTAACACTTTTTGGTGACTACCTGATTCCATATGTGTTATTTCATAGTTTTTATGTCTTTAGCATTATTCTACAATGTGGAAAATATTAAGGAAAACCCTTGAATGAATAGGCGTCCAAACTTTTGACTGGTACTGTATGTAAATAAGGTATCAGTGTTTTATCTTTTATAAAGACACTTCTAAAAACGTGTTTTCACTTTGTCCCCATGGGGAATTGCATGTAGATTGATGAGGATTTTTTATTTATTTAATCCATTTCAGAATACGTCTGTAATTTAACTAAATGTGGAAAAAGGGAAGTGGTCTGAATACTGAATACAATTCCCTTGCCCATTCACCCTCTGTATGGTACTTTAGAAATACAAAATCCATGTCTCAATTGACTCAAGGATTAAAAATATTTTTACGTGTCCCCTCCCCCTTCATCTACACTTTTTGAAGTGGATTTAACAGGTGGGATCAATAAGGATCATAGCTTTCACCTGGTCAGTCTGTCATGGAAAGTCCTAATGTTTTGTACACTCAGTGTATATTTCCACACTGAGGTTGAAATAATACTGTGAAATTGCGAAAATGATAATGCCATTTTAGTGTAAGACATGTTTGAAAAGACTGCCTGAAATATTAGCCTGTGGGGGCGATTTTAATTTAAAACAAAAAATATCTCAATTAATGACCGATTCCTTCATTTATCTTGATTCAGAATAATTTGCAGAAGTGTTTTTTAAAATATTTTCATTTATCCTTTAGTTAAATGGGCAATCCAGCTAGCAATGAGGAATAGGCCCCGAAGCAGCCCTCTTCCGGGGGCTAACTGATTGAATCGGCCCGGAATCAAAAGGAATGACAGCCCAGTATCGACCCAAGAACATCTGGCCGTTTCGGTCGACCGGAATTCAGCTGAATTTGCAGGCATCTTACCAGAATTCCCCAAGAAGTGGCCAGATGTTAATTTAATTAAACGTATACAAAATTACAATTATACATTTTATACATACAAATTATACCTATCCACAAAAAATACATTTTGTGTTGGAGGAAACACCATACGGTGACCGTGTCAGCGTGCATGTGCAGGAGTGCCTACATCACGATGTGACAAGGACATCCCGGCTAGCCAAACCCTCCCCTAACTCGGACGACGCTGAGCCAATTATGCATCGCCTCATGGGTATCCTGACCCAGCACGGGTCTCGAACCAGCATCTGTAGAAACGCAGTTTGCACGACAATGCAGTGTCTTAGACCGTTGCACCACTCGGGAGGCTCCATCCACAAAGTTTTTAATGCTTATCAACTGCCGTCCGTGCACATAGTATCAAAATACATAAATACGACTACATAGGACTCTTAAAATACAATTAACATTTAAATACAATGATTTTTGATCACAAACAAAAAGGAAATATGAAAAAATAAATAATGAAATGTTAATTATATAAAGCGGACCGTGAAATCATCTGCCAGAGAGTAGACCCAATCAGCCAAATTGGGCCAGATAACTCACAACGGAATCGGACCGAGCTCAATCCTCGCATCCTAGCCATAAGTAATACTGCCGAAAGGCCACATGACATCGGCCGAGTCTGACTCTCACCCGAGTGCCCCGACTCTCAGCGGGAATTGGCCCAGATCCACTGTGTTGGCTGGGAAGCCAGTTAAGAACAAATTATTATTTACAATGATGGTCTACCAGAAATAAGGGGCCCTGTTTTGGAAATCTATACACAAAACATTTTTTTTTAAATCATGTTTGAGGAACAAAGCATGCTTCTTCTGTTCCATGGACACACAAAAAATCTGAATAAGACCAGCTCTTGTGACTCTCACTGACGCCACCTCACCCATCGCCTCCATGATGCTCCTTATAATTTTGAACGAATGACCCAGGTAACATTGATCCAAAATCCTCACTCCGACTATAAACAAATCTAGGGATTTCTTCGTTTCCATCACAACTTTAATGATTTTGTTTCCTTTTTTCTTCACGACTGTAGCACACTCGTACTCACCCTATACTCTCATCTTCGAACAGAACATCCATTTCTGCCAAACTTCAAAAGTGCCCTCAGGTAGCTCGTTAGTCAATCAGGCCCAGGTGTGTGCCAACCTGGGCCAACTCACATTACCAACGAAAAAATAATGTCTGCCAAGCACAAAACGGGTAAAAAAGAGAATACTGTAAGTACAGAAATGTTTTGCTCAGTAGGAAATTAATATCCAACTAGTCAGTGACAAGTGTGTGGAGGTTGGAGTTTGTGACAGCAACTGTGTGAGCTTATTACAGCATTACAGATTTCCTATGATCTTCTATGTGGAACAACCTCTTACCTTCTAACAAATATTGTAGCTTGTGAGCTTCATAGGGAAAAACAGTACATGCATGTTCATGGGAGTCTCAGCGTTTTATAGTTGGGTCATAATAGTTTGTAGCTTAAACCATTCTGACGTTAGAGAGTTTATTGTGGGAATAACCATTTTCAGGATCCACCCTTGTCTCACAAACACTGCTCGAGCACAGCTCCCGTTAATTACACAGTCTAATGGTTGGTATCAGTGGATGCTGAAGATATAGATAAATCCCATGCACCAGCAGTCAGTATCTCAAACACAATGTTTAAAAGGGGTTAGAAGTTCAAAACGTGCTGGTGTCACCGTGGGAGTCTTACACCATAAAATGTACACAAGGGCTGGTACTCTAAAGGGAAAGTATTGCAAACTCAGCAAAAAAAGAAACAACCCTGACTTTCAAAGATAATTTGTAAAAATCCAAATAACTTCACAGATGCTCATTGTAAAGGGTCTAACATCCCCAGCTACAATAAATGCAGCCTCAGGATATGTGGTTTCCAGTTTACATAGAGTCAAATTAAGTTCTTTCAGGGGGAATATACACGACTGTGATTATGATCGACGATTATGATCGAGGAGAAATCTCTTGGTAGATAATGCGGTCGGAATTTGATTGTGAGGAATTCTAAATCAGGTGAACAAAAGGACTTGAGTTCCTGTATGTTGTTAGGATCACACGTCTCGTTAATCATAAGGCATACACCCCCGTCCTTCTTCTTACCAGAGAGATGCTTGTTTCTGTCGGCGCGATGCGTGAAGAAACCAGGTGGCTGTACCAACTGTTATCGGTGAGCCATGTTTCCATGAAACAAAGAACGTTACAGTCTCTGTCTCTCTGGAAGGCAACCCTTGCTCGGATTTCGTCTACCTTGTTGTCAAGAGACTGGACATTGGCGAGTAGTATGCTCGGGAGCGGTGCGCGACGTGCCCGTCTACGGAGCCTGTCCAGTAGACCGCTTCGTCTGCCCCTTCTGTGGCGCCTTTGTTTTGCGTTGCCGGCAGCGATCCATTGTCCTGGGTGGTGGGCCAAACAGAGGATCCGCTTCGGGAGTTGTATCCTGGTCGTAATGTTGGTGAGTTGACATTGCTCTTATATCAAATAGTTCCTTCCGACTGTATGTAATAAAACCTAAGATTAATCTTTACTACACTGCTCACTGTTTAGCACGTGACCTCACATGTGAATCCTTAAAGAGATCGGTGGGGTTGGCAGAAGAGGGTGTGAACAATGCTGATTGGGTGTAGACAAAGGAGAACTCTCCAGTAGGTAACAATTCATTCAAAGGCCATTTTCTCAAAAGTGAGTTTACAAGTTCCATCAACTTTCAGAGCAGAATAACTTTTCCATTGTTCCTCAAAAATGCAGTGTATGATATACCATTTTGTAGCTCTGAGTTTCTACTTTTAAGCAATGTTAAACACTGTTTGCCATGCTTGTTCAATAAACCATAAACCATTAATGAACATGCACCTGTAGAACGATCGTTTAGACACTGACAGCTTACAGACGGTAGGCAATTAATAAGGTCACAGTTATAAAAACTTAGGACACTAAAGAGGCATTTCTACTGACTCTGAAAAACACCAAAAGAAAGATTCCCTGGGTCCCTGCTCATCTGCGTGAACGTGCCTTAGGCATGCTGCAAGGAGGCATGAGGACTACAGATGTGACCAGGGCAATACATTGCAATGTCCGTACTGTGAGACGCTTAAGACAGCGCTACAGGGAAACAGGACGAACAGCTGATCGTCCTTGCAGTGGCAGACCACGTGTAACAACACCTGCACAGGATCGGTACATCTGAACATCACACCTGCGGGACAGGTACAGGATGGCAACAACTGCCCAAGTCACACCAGGAAAGCACAATCCCTCCATCAGTGCTCAGACTGTCCGCAATAGGCTGAGAGAGGCTGGACTGAGGGCTTGTAGGGCTGTTGTAAGGCAGGTCCTCACCAGACATCACCGGCAACGTCTCCTATGGGCACAAACCCACCGTCGCTGGACCAGACAGGACTGGCAAAAAGTTATCTTCACTGACAAGTGATGGTTTTGTCTCACCAAGGGTGACGGTCAGATTCGCGTTTATCGTCGAATAAATTAGCGTTACACCGAGGCCTGTACACTGGAGCTGGATCGATTTGTATGTGGAAGGTCCATCATGGTCTGGTGCGGTGTGTCACAGCATCATCGGACTGAGCTTGTTGCCATTGCAGGCATTCTCAACACTGTGCATTACAGGGAAGACATCCTCCTTCCTCATGTGGTACCCTTCCTGCAGGCTCATCCTGACATGACCCTCCAGCATGACAATGCCACCAGCCATACTGCTCCTTCTGTGCGTGATTTCCTGCAAGACAGGAATATCAGTGTTCTGCCATGGCCAGCGAAGAGCCCGGATCTCAATCCCATTGAACACGATCGGAGGGTGAGGGCTAGCACCATTCCCCCGAGAAATGTCTGGGAACTTGCAGGTGCCTTGGTGGGAGAGTTTGATAACATCTCACAGCAAGAACTGGCAAATCTATTGCAGTCCATGAGGAGGAGATGCACTGCAGTACTTAATGCAGCTGGTGGCCACACCAGATACTGACTGTTACTTTTGATTTTGAATCCCTCCCCTTTGTTCAGAGACACATTATTCAATTTCTGTTAGTCACATGTCTGTGGAACTTGTTCAGTTTATTTCTCAGTTGTTGAATGTTGTTACCCCTACAAATCAGCCGGGCTAGACAATCTGGACCCTTTCTTTCTAAAATTATCTGCCGAAATTGTTGCCACCCCTATTACTAGCCTGTTCAACCTCTCTTTCGTGTCGTCTGAGATTCCCAAAGATTGGAAAGCAGCTGCGGTCATCCCCCTCTTCAAAGGGGGGGACACTCTTGACCCAAACTGCTACAGACCTATATCTATCCTACCGTGCCTTTCTAAGGTCTTCGAAAGCCAAGTCAACAAACAGATTACCGACCATTTCGAATCTCACCATACCTTCTCTGCTATGCAATCCGGTTTCAGAGCTGGTCATGGGTGCACCTCAGCCACGCTCAAGGTCCTAAACGATATCTTAACCGCCATCGATAAGAAACATTACTGTGCAGCCGTATTCATTGATCTGGCCAAGGCTTTCGACTCTGTCAATCACCATATCCTCATCGGCAGACTCGACAGCCTTGGTTTCTCAAATGATTGCCTCGCCTGGTTCACCAACTACTTCTCTGATAGAGTTCAGTGTGTCAAATCGGAGGGTCTGCTGTCCGGACCTCTGGCAGTCTCTATGGGGGTGCCACAGGGTTCAATTCTTGGACCGACTCTCTTCTCTGTATACATCAATGAGGTCGCTCTTGCTGCTGGTGAGTCCCTGATCCACCTCTACGCAGACGACACCATTCTGTATACTTCCGGCCCTTCTTTGGACACTGTGTTAACAACCCTCCAGGCAAGCTTCAATGCCATACAACTCTCCTTCCGTGGCCTCCAATTGCTCTTAAATACAAGTAAAACTAAATGCATGCTCTTCAACCGATCGCTACCTGCACCTACCCGCCTGTCCAACATCACTACTCTGGACGGCTCTGACTTAGAATACGTGGACAACTACAAATACTTAGGTGTCTGGTTAGACTGTAAACTCTCCTTCCAGACCCATATCAAACATCTGCAATCCAAAGTTAAATCTAGAATTGGCTTCCTATTTCGCAACAAAGCATCCTTCACTCATGCTGCCAAACATACCCTTGTAAAACTGACCATCCTACCAATCCTCGACTTTGGCGATGTCATTTACAAAATAGCCTCCAATACCCTACTCAACAAATTGGATGCAGTCTATCACAGTGCAATCCGTTTTATCACCAAAGCCCCATATACTACCCACCATTGCGACCTGTACGCTCTCGTTGGCTGGCCCTCGCTTCATACTCGTCGCCAAACCCACTGGCTCCATGTCATCTACAAGACCCTGCTAGGTAAAGTCCCCCCTTATCTCAGCTCGCTGGTCACCATAGCATCTCCCACCTGTAGCACACGCTCCAGCAGGTATATCTCTCTAGTCACCCCCAAAACCAATTCTTTCTTTGGCCGCCTCTCCTTCCAGTTCTCTGCTGCCAATGACTGGAACGAACTACAAAAATCTCTGAAACTGGAAACACTTATCTCCCTCACTAGCTTTAAGCACCAACTGTCAGAGCAGCTCACAGATTACTGCACCTGTACATAGCCCACCTATAATTTAGCCCAAACAACTACCTCTTTCCCAACTGTATTTAATTTTAATTTATTTATTTATTTTGCTCCTTTGCACCCCATTATTTTTTATTTCTACTTTGCACATTCTTCCATTGCAAAACTACCATTCCAGTATTTTACTTGCTATATTGTATTTACTTTGCCATCATGGCCTTTTTTGCCTTTACCTCCCTTCTCACCTCATTTGCTCACATTGTATATAGACTTGTTTATACTGCATTATTGACTGTATGTTTGTTTTTACTCCATGTGTAACTCTGTGTCGTTTTATCTGTCGAACTGCTTTGCTTTATCTTGGCCAGGTCGCAATTGTAAATGAGAACTTGTTCTCAACTTGCCTACCTGGTTAAATAAAGGTAAAATAAAAATAAAAAAAATTAAATGTTCATACAAATATTTACACATGTTAAGTTTGTTGAAAATAAACGCAGTTGACAGAGTTTATAAGGGAGGGCAAAGTGACATTAACCCCCCTTTAAATGGTTGAAGACCCGCCCACCAAAAATGTAACCAGACGTTCTAGAAAACCTAAACCAGTCTGTGTGGGATGCCGGGATCCTGCCGGTACCACGCCAAATGTGAAAAACAGGTTTCTTTGATCACATCTTGCACACAATCTTAAATAAATGTCACTGCAAACTAAAGCTAAACAACAAAATGTACACAGGGGCTGGTACTCCAGCGGGAAAAAATGTATGAAGGGCAACGTAACATACAGTATATGGATATAGTCCTACCATATAGATGTCTGCCTCCTCTTAAGTTGATGTCAAACTACACTCTTCGAAAAAAGGGTTCCAAAAGGGATATTTGTCTGTCGCCATAGGAAAACCCTTATTGGTTCCAGGTAGGACTCTCTGTGGAAAGGGTTCTCCCTGGAACCTAAAAGGGTTCATCAAAGAATTATCATATGGGGACAGGTGAATAACCCTTTTAGGCTCTGGATAAAAATAAATGTGCTGGAAGGAAGAACTTGAATTTACTACCACAAATGGCATACTTTACAAACGTTTGTACTTTATATACAGCATTATAAGACAGTCCTTTTAAAAGGCATATTCTAGGAGTATTGAATGTCATGCAGGCCTCTTGTCCACTGGTGTGGATTATGAATAGGTAATCAGACTCTAAATTGTTCAAAGTTAAACTGGTTATAAAATTATAACCATGAAGTTAAAATAGAATGTATAGGGATATCTATTGTTAATGTGGACTGGGATGAACATATACCAGAAATTGAAACTAAGTTCTGCATTAGTAGAGAACTATAATGCAGCACCTTTTCATTCAGCCAAGGTGACCTTTACAAAGGAGATACTGAGAGACATACAACAAATGAAGATGCACCTGCACAAAGGTCACTGGCTTCTCTCAAAAGGACATCACAGAGATAGATCTGACAGACACCATGTGAATAACAATGACACAGAATTGTCTTTAAGCAGTGTAGCGATAGCCAAATGGGATAAATATTGGGGTGTATTGTGGTGTTGTGGACTAAATGCTATCCCGATAGTATTTTCGTCGTTAATCTTTTTTTGGAAGAATGAGTTTAGTGCGATTTCATTTAACAGAGTTTTGAACTCAAGCATAATAACTGCCGAAATTATAACAAAAATGGGGTCATGTTTTGTGTATCAATTGTTCATAAACTGTGGGGAATTCTTCAGAGTCATACCTTCCTCTATTACGTAAATTGCAGTAATCATGTCATTAGAAACCCTGAGCTTATTGGTCTGTTTGAATTAATTGTTTGTGTGTTCTGATTGGTTGCAGGTATGACTCTGGACAATGCACCTCTGCCCAGTTACATGACAACAGGCATCTCTGCAAGTATACTGTAAGTCTTAATTTATCCTAAAGTGAGGCTATACCTGGGAAATGATAAAAAAATATTAATAACAATGCTAATTTAAAAAAAAACAAAGCTGCCCTGTGTTTATTAAGAAGTGTCAGAGGACAAGATTAGCTCAAGTGTTGCCTGTGTTTTTAGCCTGTGTTGCTATTCGTATGAAAAGCCTTCACATACATCAGTAGAGATGGCGAGACCATGAGTGACAAGGGGATGACTTCTTGGGTTAGACAGCCACACAGGTCCTAATGCGTAACTTTGACTGCAGGGATTTCAGAGGTCAGAAACAGTCTTGCTTGATTTATGCTTGTCCCTTGGGCATGTCTTTTATAAAGGGAGAATGGAAGTGGTTTGATTGTCAATGAGTATTTAGAATAGAAAATAGAAGTGAATACAAAATCTTAGAAAATGTACGTGCTTTATTGTTGAGAAACTGTTTATTCATAGGATTCGTGTAAAATAAATGTTATTGACTAGAACAGGGGTTATGGATGTAGTTTGGTTGCCATTGAGAATTTAGAATTGAAAATGGAATACATAACATGGTCATACCATGGATCACTTAGCTATTTGATTTGGAATTTTAGAACCATTGTAAGTACAACACATTTTTGGGATAACATATTGAATTTGCCTTTACCTCTTATAGCCCATAGAAAGACATTGCAAAACAAACAGTCAAAAAATAATACGGTTTTGAAGTGTCTCTCCTATATCTAGGAGATATAAGACAGCGCAGCAAATATTTATTTATTTTTTGTACACATGTTTAACCCCTTTGTTGGCACAGAACTTCTCCCATACTTCCATTCGATTTTGAAACCTGTACCGGGTTACCTTCAGACTAGTCTTGGAACACATACTGTACGAGTCCAGTCCATGTTCGTGATGTGTCTACTACTATCAAAAACGTGAAATGCTAAGCAGCAGAGAAGCAACAGTGAAGACCTCAAGCAAGACTACAAATTCCTGCAGGAAGCTCCTGCATGTCATCTGTAGCCAACACTGTCAACTACTGTTCACCAGCAAGAGTCCTGCGCCCAATCCATGATGACTTCTTACATCCCCTTTCTCTGTCTTAGCTATCCACTGATTACACTTCAGCTAGCTAGTTAGCAGAGCAGTATACACGACCAGTCAAAGGTTTTAGAACACCTACTCATTCAAGGGTTTTTCTTTATTTTTACTATTTCCTACATTCTAGAATAATAGTTTGAATAATAATAATAGTTTTGAATAACATACTTTTGTATTAGCTTAGAATATTAGCCTGGGGGCTCCTGAGTGGTGCAGCATCTCAGTGCTAGAGGCGTCATTACAGACCCTGGTTTGATTCTAGGCTGTATCCCAACCGGCCTGGACTGGGAGTCCCATAGGGCGGTGCACAATTGGCCCGGGTTAGGGTTTGGCTGGTGTCATGCCTGGCCTGTGAGGATCAGGTTGCCGCAGATTGCAGTTCAACAGAGGCATCCCCCACTCCCGCACAGGGGGAGAGGTATAGAAGAATGTTATGACACCTCACACCCATTGAAATTTGAAATCTGAATCTGACCCATTGAATCTGAAGGCAGAAGACAAATCCTTGGTCCTGTTAGTGTTTGGGACTGGAATGTCTTTGTGTGGGCCTTATGGAGAATCTACCTCAGAACTGTAATATGCAATAAATGGACTTTGGGACAATATATGTAATCGGCCAAAATAGTGGTAACAATGATAGATGTAATATGAAAATGAATGTCGTTATTATTATAATTAAAAGTTAAATGACGTTGTAACGAAAACATTAACTTGAAGAGTTTTCATAATATGTACATGATGTTTACATACTGTGCATTTGGTAGAAAATATCCAGATCAAAGATATTTTTTTTGTAAAGATGAACTGTGAATTTAGTTGTCTAAACTAGATCAGGGTAAAATCCTGAACCTTGCCTTGTAACGAGCTACGCCCCCAGGGAACCCAGAGAGTATGCCATGAAGACGGAAACGCCCCTTTGTGACCTGACGGTATAAAACCTGTGAGTTAAGAATTTACATACAGACTAAAAGGGACCATAGCTTGATCTAAAATAGTTGCGACCCAACAAACGCAACATGAGGTCAAAGGAACCTCTTAACAATCAAGGCTATGGTTGATTACTAAGGAGGTGTATTCAAGAACCAGACAGTTATTCTCTTCAAATCGTCGGTTGTCTACACGGCCCTCCTACCCAAGCTGGGAGGGTCGACATAGCTGATTAGCCTTCTGATATGACTACTCTCAGAATATCTACAAGGAACAGAAAACAAGAGAAAGGAAAGTGTGACATCATGTGGACAGTCAGAGAATTATACCCGGTAACGAAGGAGACCCTGCCATTGAAAGAAAATTTGTCAGCCAAACCTTTTCCACTGAGCGGAACTTGGTCCAAGAGATACCGAACGGAGACCTACATTCATTATAATTCTGACCCATAAGAGTGGCAGTTCGGGGCAAAGTGTCAGGGCTAAACTAAGCATAGTTTATAAATGTATCCATGTGTGCTTTTATCTTGTGCACTTTTTCTCTCTCTATATCTTTTTCTTTAAATCTCAATTTTGTGTGACAAGTGTCAAATTGTGTAGGTCCGCTAGGGACCTGTTTGCCAACGTATGAAGTTCTAACCAATAACCAAGACTGTTTGTATATCTTATGTTATCACTCGGCTTGTTTAGTAAATAAATAAATCAACTAAATTGGTGTGGTATGGAATGATTTAGTGAGACCCGGGTTTGCGCAGATTTACGAATTATGCGACGTTCAGAATGAGACTTAAGAGGAAATGTATTAATTAGCGACTGTTATGAAATTAATATTCTGATCATCTTTGAGTTAATTTGGGAAACGGTAACTCAATGAACCAACTTTCCCATGGTGCCCCAGGTTACTGAGTAAATGGTTGCCTGATTAACTTGCCCTCTAAATACACCTCTGCTGTTTTCAACCAAGATCATATGGCGTTCTGCATTAGCATCGAACAGCCCCTGTGATGTGCACATTTTCAGGGAAGCTAGAAACCAATATACACAGGCAGTTAGAAAGCCAAGGCTAGCTTTTTCAAGCAGACATTTGCTTCCTGCAACACAAATTCAAAAAAGTTCTGGGACACTGTAAAGTCCATGGAGTACCACATTAGTGGTACCACCTTGGTACCACTAATGTATTGGAAAACCAATCAAGTGTGGTCACAAATAACTATGCCAGCTATGTTGATTTCACCACATTTTTCAAAGGCTACATGCCATACATTGTGCATCGACAGGGTTTGACATCAGCAACTGATGCAACCCCGGTAAACTTGGTCATGAGTCCGCCATTGGTGGCAAATGACAAGCTCACAAATTCAACTCGGAACTTAACTTAACATGAGGTTTTCTTGTGTGGCTTGGGTGATTTACCAGCCGACACAGCACCTTCCTCTGATAGGTGGCGTGTGCCTAAACAGCACTATGGTTGAGGATGCCATACTGGCAACCTGGTCAGAAAAATCTGCAATCAGTTTGGAAATGTCCAACGCAATTTAGAAAACGGTCAACTGCCGTCCCTTTGTTTCCCGAAAACATTAAGATTTCCACTGGGAACTACTCCCCAGGCAACACTAATCGTTATAGGGGTGTGTGCACTATCACTCCGCATTGGAACCAAAGAAGTGTCGCGAATCGCCCTTATAGAGTCGATACCATACACTAAGTTCTTTGGTCCTTGGCACAGCCAGACCAACATGCCTTGTCTTTCAACCTGAATGCGAATGGGATCCGGGCAGACTATTCCTGAAGCATGCAAGGTGATAACTGAGTCCGCCATGGTGATTCAGCCAAGAACCACAAAGGTTTCTGTAAAACTGAAACTGGCGCCCGGCTCCCAGATGGATGGCACCACTGCGTTCTTCCAAAACTCTTTGCGACTATTCGACTTGGGGCTAACTATCAATGGTAACCCACTGATGGAACAAAATGCTAGATTCACTTACCTCCTGGTACCTATTCTGACTCAATCGGACATATCCATTCCTTGGCACACTCAGCTAGGAACATTGATTGATTACTCCTTCCATGATTTTGAACTTGTTGTCCTCGTGATTGGGCATCTCCGTCCTCCCAAAACCTATGTGGCGAGGGTGGTACGCGTTTTACTTGTCCGTCAAAAGCAATCACAGTAATTCCAGTATTGCCACCTGACGACACATCAATGTTCAGGCTGGATGTCGATTCTGACAAAAACCTGTTAATATACTTCATAGTCACAGAGAATGATACCGCATCTCCTCCTGCATGTGAGGTACACTCTTGTGAGGTAACAGTAGATGATTCCCCCACCATTGACATGCCGTCACCAGCCGATGAAGACCTGTACGATGTAGCCAAACCACATCCTGTTTTCCACGCAGAGGTGCTACAGAACAGTCAGAGGCTGACACACTAGTCAATGACACTGAATGACATCAGTTAAGGGAATTGTTTAACGTGATATCTGGTTTACGGACTCGCTGGATTGCACTGTTAAAGGTATGCATGTGGTGTGTATTCCTACGCCACCCGGAGCAGCTCCTATGTTTGTGAGAGAAAGCAAAATTCATCTTGCAGTTTACGCAGAGGTACAAGAGATTATCGACTCCCTATTAGCTAAACAGATAATCAGGGAGTGGCCACGGCCTAATGTCACGACCAAGCATTGGACATTTTGCGGCAGCAAGTCCATGGGTTGCCTTCTAGGTAGCCAACCACAACGGTAACCTCCCAGCCCCTCCATAACCTGGCCGGGTAGCAGCGCCGTCACCCCAGTCTGCAGCCTTCTTCGTTACCTTCGGACCGCTCGAAGATAGTGTATATTATTACACTGATGTCCCGGAGGGTACTCGTGTGGGAGAAACAATCTGCTGTCTGCCTCAGTCTGGAGGTATTCGTGGTGGAAGTGAGAAAAGTGTTCGAGGTTCTGGTGTCCAGGAGAGAGGCTGCCCGGAAGTTACTCCAGCTTCGGCAGGACACCCTAAGTGTGGCAGATTATATGGTGGAGTTCCGCATGCTAGCAGCGGAGTGTTACCTGGAACCCGGAAGCGCTGTTCGACATGTTCCTGCATGGATTATCGGAGGAGGTAAAGGATGGACTGGTAGCCCAAGAACTACTGACGGATGTCGACTCACTCATCTGTAACCATCCGAATCGAAGGTCGGCTACAGGAACGTAGGAGGAAGAAGAGGTTTGATTGTGGTCCCAATCACTCACGCAGGGATTCCACCTTGCAGCTGATAAACTCCGGGCGTCCCCGAAAGGATCCGTGCTTACGCGTGTCGTTCCAAGAACCCCTGGAGACTGCCGAATCATCTCTTCCCGAGCCGATGCTGCTCCGCAGGGCTAGGCTGTCTCCGGCCGAACGCGTACGCAGACTTGAGACCCAGAGTTGTCTGTATTGTGGTACTGCCAGTCATTTTGTGTCTACCTGTCCCTTCAAGAGAACTAGCTCATTCATTGGCATGAGTACACTGGTGGGTCTGAAAGATAATTGTTCTTCTCCTGTTACTCGCCCCCCTCTCTATGCCGCCCTGCTGTGGGGCGACCAGTCCAAGTCTCTCCAGGTACTCATCGACTCGGGGGCCAATGTGAGTCTCATCGCCGACTTTCCCCGCCGGCACCCTAGACAACCAGGTATCCACCCAGCTGGAATGCTAGGTGGTGGGGGGGTACTGTCATGACCTGATCTGTTTCACCTGTCCTTGTGTTTGTCTACATCCCCCTCCAGGTGTTGCCCATCTTCCCTACTATCCCCTGTGTATTTATACCTGTGTTATCTGTCTGTAGACTGTGATTCGATGATAAATTAACTTATTTGCACGGTAGCGTCCCACCTGGCCAACATCCGGTGAAATTGCAGAGCGCGAAATTCAAACTACAGAATTATAAATATTTAACTTTCATAAAATTGCAAGTGTAATACATAATACGGCGAAAGCACACCATGCGATTATCTGAGGACAGCGCCCCGCATACAAAAGCATGAAAAACATATTTCAACCAGGCAGGTGCCATGAAAGTCAGAAATAGCGATATAATAAATGCCTTACCTTTGATGATATTCTTCTGTTGGCACTCCAAAAGGTCCCAGATACATCACAAATGGTTCTTTTGATCGATAATGTCCTACTTTATATCCATAAATACTCAGTTTAGCTGACGCGCTTCAGTCAATAATCCATCCAGTTTCCCTCCATCAAAATGCATACAAAATGAATCCCAAACGTTACTAATAGACTTTTCCAAACAAATCGAACACAGTTTACAATCAAACCTTGGGTACCCTAATACGTAAACAAACGATACAATTTAAAACGGAGAATCGTTATTGTCTTTACCGGAGAAAAATGCCATAGAACGCGATCTCTTCCACGTGCTTGGAAACACTACAGCCAAAATGGGAGCCACCTAGAAAAACTACAATTACAGGCTCATTTTTCCAAAAACCAGCATGAAACTCTTTCTAAAGACTGTTGACATCTAGTGGAAGCCCTAGGAACTGCAATCTGGGAGGATTTCACATTATAATAAAAGTAGGCTGAACATTATTTTGGGGGGGATGGTTTGTCCTCTGGGTTTCACCTGCCATGTCAGTTCTGTTATACTCACATACATCATTTTAGAAACTTTACCTAGCTTCTGGGCCTGAGTAACAGGCAGTTTTTTAAATTTATTTTTTATTTCACCTTTATTTAACCAGGTAGGCTAGTTGAGAACAAGTTCTCATTTGCAACTGCGACCTGGCCAAGATAAAGCATAGCAGTGTGAACAGACAACACAGGGTTACACATGGAGTAAACAATTAACAAGTCAATAACACAGTAGAAAAAAAAGAGAGTCTATATACATTGTGTGCAAAAGGCATGAGGAGGTAGGCGAATAATTACAATTTTGCAGATTAACACTGGAGTGATAAATGATCAGATGGTCATGTACAGGTAGAGATATTGTTGTGCAAAAGAGCAGAAAAGTAAATATATAAAAACAGTATGGGGATGAGGTAGGTAAAAATGGGTGGGCTATTTACCGATATACTATGTACAGCTGCAGCGATCGGTTAGCTGCTCAGATAGCAGATGTTTGAAGTTGGTGAGGGAGATAAAAGTATCCAGTTTACTTTTCATCCCGACGTGGAAATACTGCCCCCTACCCAAGAGAGGTTAAATGCCTTTAGGTGGTGCAAGGGGTCCATGGCTGGGTAGGGAGCACCCCCCACCCGGGCCCACGCAATAGTGGGCGCCCCTGGTCATTTTGTACGTTTTTCAAAAATCTTTAAAATACCAAAAGAGTCTCTCTCATTACACGAATGAGCGATGGTGAGTAACCACTATCACTGCTCGTCCATACCGAGTTCAACAAGCCACTCAATTGGGCATTTCTGCAGTAAATTAGAGCATGTCCAATTTGTGTTGGTAAATGCCCATTTTAAGACATTGCAAATGGACAGTGTACATTTCCCATGTATTTAATGAGGGATTTACCATCACCAAATGGACATGCTGAAATCAAAACAAATGAGCGATGGAGAGGAACAACTATTACTGCTCGATCATGCCGAGTTCAACGGGCCAGTCAATTGGGCATTTCTGTAGTATATTAGAGCATGTCCAATTCTTGATGGTAAATGCCCATTGTAAGACATTGCAAATCGACAGCCGTGCACCTGGTAATCTGAACGGGTTACTGTTATGAAAAACGACTAAACAATGTATACATTTTACTAGAACTAGAACTAATTGAATTCTACCCTGTTTTACTATATCTGATTAACTTCTTGATACTACCCACCCCGCATGCGGGAGCGTAATCATATAGCCTCAAACTAATTAGCATAACGCAGCGGCCATAAATATCCCTAGAAAATGTTCCTCTTCATGAAAATCACAAATGAAATATATTGAGACGCAGATTAGCCTTTTGTTAATCACACTGTCATCCAGATTTTCAAAATATGCTTTTCAGCCAATGCTAGACGAGCATTTGTGTAAGTTTATCATGGCATAATGCTATGCTAGGCTCTGCTACTAGCAGGCAAATTTTCACGAAAATAAGAAAAGCAATCAAATTAAATAATTTACCTTTGAAGAACTTCGGATGTTTTCACTCAGGAGACTCCCAGTTAGATAGCAAATGTTCCTTTTTTCCAAAAATATAATTTTTTTTGTGAAATAGCTCCGTTTGTTCTTCACGTTTGGCTGAGAAATCGACCGGAAAATGCAGTCACTACAACGCCAAACTTTTTTCCAAATTAGCTCCACAATATCGACAGAAACATGGCAAACGTTGTTTAGAATCAATCCTCAAGGTGTTTTTCACATATCTATTCGATAAAATATCCACCGGGACAATTGGTTTCTCATAAGAAGCGATTGGAGAAATGGCTACTTGTGTACTTTACGCAAGATTTTCTGCGGGAGCCATCATGTGACCACTTGCTCAATGTGGTCCCTTACGGCTATTATTCAACATAAATGCGTAAAAAGACGTCACAATGCTGTAGACACCTTGGGGAATACGTAGGAAGTGTAAGCTCATTCGTAGCCCATTCACAGCCATATAAGGAGTCATTGGCATGCAGGGCTTTCAAAATATGGGGCACTTCCTTGTTGGATTTTTATCTGGTTTTTGCCTATAACATCAGTTCTGTTGTACTCACAGACAATATCTTTGCAGTTTTGGAAATGTCCGAGTGTATTCTATCCAAAGCTGTCAATTATATGCATAGTCGAGTATCTTGTCGTGACAAAATATCCCGTTTAAAACGGGAACGTTTATTATCCAAAAATTAAAATACTGCCCCCTAGTTACAAAAGGTTAATAATGTTAGTTCATAAGAAAGAGGTTATGTAGCATGGACAAGGAGTAATTAAAAATGATAACCATTGTGGAAGAAGGAATGTATGTTTGTAATGAAAGAAAGCAAAGAGACTCCTTAATTAACCTCTAGCGACGAGCAATCCCGTATCCGGGAGCGTAATCATAGCCTCAAGCGCATTACCATAACGCAACGTTTCCTATTCATGAAAATCACAAAAACAATGAAATAAATATATTCAAACACAAGCTTAGCCTTTTGTTAACAACACTGTCATCTCCGATTTTCAAAATATGCTTTTCAACCAAAGCTACACAAGCATTTGTGTAAGAGTATTGATAGCCTAGCATAGCATTAAGCCTAGCATTCAGCAGGCAACATTTTTACAAAAACAAGAAAAGCATTCAAATAAAATCATTTACCTTTGAAGAACTTTGGATGATTTCAATGACGAGACTCTCAGTTAGATAGCAAATGTTCATTTTTTCCAAAATGTTTATTTGTGTTGGCGAAATCGATAATATATCAGTCGTGACAGTTGGTTTCTCATCAGAAGCAAACGGAAAAATACTGCAGCTGGAGATTACGCAATAATTGCAAAGGAGGACACCAAGCGACCACCTGGTAGATGTAGTCTCTTATGGTCAATCTTCCAATGATATGCCTACAAATACGTCACAATGCTGTCGACACCTTGGGGAAGCGACAGAAAGCCTAAGCTCATTCGTGGCCCATTCACAGCCATATAAGGAGTCATTGGCATGAGGCGGTTTCAAAAAATGCGGCACTTCCTGATTGGATTTTTATCTGGGTTTCGCCTGTAACATCAGTTCTGTGGCACTCACAGACAATATCTGTGATAAAACGTCAGTGTTTTCTTTCCAAAGCTGTCAATTATATGCATAGTCGAGCATCTTTTCGTGACAAAATATTTTGTTTAAAACGGGAACGTTTTTCATCCAAAAATGTAAATAGCGCCCCCTATATCCAAGAAGTTAACCTATGTTTGAACCTACCCAGCCTTAACTCTGTGGAGATAAAATAGGACAGCAAGAGCCCCTCCAGGTTCTGTATCTGGTGGGGGCTGGAACTGTCAGCTAAATGGTAATAAACTGTGGTGAGACTTCAGGAGATAATGCAGATATAGTGTGTAACGTATGTGCGTTAGTGGGTTGTAATGGACTTTTGAAGCTGCTTTGTCTTTGTCGGAGAGGAGGATGGACATTTAAAACTCTATGAGGTTATACATGTATGTGATATGTATATAAACTGATGTACATGGTATTTTACGCAGAGCACTCTCGAGAATAAACGCTATTGGCTAATTTTGGTTTACTGGTCTCTGTCTATTTTATGCAAATAAGAATCTTACAAATTCTTAGAAACGGACAGAGTTGGTTAATGAACACATAAGAACTAAATTCATCTAACAGTTACCAGGAGCATATTTTTAACATGGATCTTAATGGCTTCGGGGGGTTCCAAGGGGTCCCATGGCCGGGTAGGGAACACCTCCCACCCGGGTCCTGCCAATGGGGGGCGCCCCTGGTCATTTTGGACATTTTTCAAAAAACAACAGAGTCCCACTTCTCTCTCATTTCACCAACGAGCGATAGAGAGGAACCACTACAGTGCCTTGCGAAAGTATTCGGCCCCCTTGAACTTTGCGACCTTTTGCCACATTTCAGGCTTCAAACATAAAGATATAAAACTGTATTTTTTTGTGAAGAATCAACAACAAGTGGGACACAATCATGAAGTGGAACAACATTTATTGGATATTTCAAACTTTTTTAACAAATCAAAAACTGAAAAATTGGGCGTGCAAAATTATTCAGCCCCCTTAAGTTAATACTTTGTAGCGCCACCTTTTGCTGCGATTACAGCTGTAAGTCACTTGGGGTATGTCTATCAGTTTTGCACATCGAGAGACTGAAATTTTTTCCCATTCCTCCTTGCAAAACAGCTGGAGCTCAGTGAGGTTGGATGGAGAGCATTTGTGAACAGCAGTTTTCAGTTCTTTCCACAGATTCTCGATTGGATTCAGGTCTGGACTTTGACTTGGCCATTCTAACACCTGGATATGTTTATTTTTGAACCATTCCATTGTAGATTTTGCTTTATGTTTTGGATCATTGTCTTGTTGGAAGACAAATCTCCGTCCCAGTCTCAGGTCTTTTGCAGACTTAATCAGGTTTTCTTCCAGAATGGTCCTGTATTTGGCTCCATCCATCTTCCCATCAATTTGAACCATCTTCCCTGTCCCTGCTGAAGAAAAGCAGGCCCAAACCATGATGCTGCCACCACCATGTTTGACAGTGGGGATGGTGTGTTCAGGGTGATGAGCTGTGTTGCTTTTACGCCAAACATAACGTTTTGCATTGTTGCCAAAAAGTTCAATTTGGGTTTCATCTGACCAGAGCACCTTCTTCCACATGTTTTGTGTGTCTCCCAGGTGGCTTGTGGCAAACTTTAAACAACACTTTTTATGGATATCTTTAAGAAATGGCTTTCTTCTTGCCACTCTTCCATAAAGGCCAGATTTGTGCAATATACGACTGATTGTTGTCCTATGGACAGAGTCTCCCACCTCAGCTGTAGATCTCTGCAGTTCATCCAGAGTGATCATGGGCCTCTTGGCTGCATCTCTGATCAGTCTTCTCCTTGTATGAGCTGAAAGTTTAGAGGGACGGCCAGGTCTTGGTAGATTTGCAGTGGTCTGATACTCCTTCCATTTCAATATTATCGCTTGCACAGTGCTCCTTGGGATGTTTAAAGCTTGGGAAATCTTTTTGTATCCAATTCCGGCTTTAAACTTCTTCACAACAGTATCTCGGACCTGCCTGGTGTGTTCCTTGTTCTTCATGATGCTCTCTGCGCTTTTAACGGACCTCTGAGACTATCACAGTGCAGGTGCATTTATACGGAGACTTGATTACACACAGGTGGATTGTATTTATCATCATTAGTTATTTAGGTCAACATTGGATCATTCAGAGATCCTCACTGAACTTCTGGAGAGAGTTTGCTGCACTGAATGTAAAGGGGCTGACTAATTTTGCACGCCCAATTTTTCAGTTTTTGATTTGTTAAAAAAGTTTGAAATATCCAATAAATGTCGTTCCACTTCATGATTGTGTCCCACTTGTTGATTCTTCACAAAAAAATACAGTTTTATATCTTTATGTTTGAAGCCTGAAATGTGGCAAAAGGTCGCAAAGTTCAAGGGGGCCGAATACTTTCGCAAGGCACTGTATCTCTGCTCATCCATCTCGGGTTCAACGAGCGAGTCAATTGGACATTTCTGTAGTATATTAGACCATGTCCAATTTGTGATGGTAAATGCCCATTGTAAAACATTGCAAATGGACAAGTTACATTTCCAATGTATTTAATGAGGGATTTTCCATTACCAAATGGGCATGCTGAAATCAACACCAATGAGTGACGGAGAGGATCAACTATCACTGCCCGACCATCCCGACAGTTTACATTTGTCCATTTCCAATTGCATTTAATGAAGGATTTTCCATCACCAAATGGACAGGCTGAAATCAACATCAACGAGAAATTCTTACTTCCTATGATCAAACATGACTAATAGATCTTCTAGGTTGATTCAGGGCTACACATTGTGATAGATATAATTTGGTCAGTATAAATGCCATTTGGACATTTCTTATGCCATTTGGAATTGGTTCACTGACTTTTGGGTTCGGAAGCCGACTCCCTCTGATCATATATGGCAAATGGACATAACATCCCGATTTGGTACTTTCAATACTTATGTATGGCATTTGGACATGGTTCACTGACTTTTGGGTTCGGAAGCCGACTTCCTATGATCATATATTGCAAATGGACAAAACATAGGTCTTATGAACAAACTCAATAAAATAAGACAAATGGATGTCCATAGAGTTATTACATATGTAGAATTGAGCACTTTTTAAAAATGTTTCGAAAAACGGTCCAAAAAGCACTTGAAGTTTTAAAATAGATTTATTTGTTGAGATTTTTCAAATTTCACCCTTGGGACCTGACTTGGTGAGCATTTGCCATATGAAAATCTACAGTGGAGTATGCTCGCTATCTTTGGGATTTTTGGGGTTTGACACTTGGCAATTGCCATATTCCACTTGCAAAATGGTATGATGAACTGCCGTCCATTTGAGTGGTATTTGCGATTGTGTATATGGTTCGCCCAATGCCAATAAATTGCCATTCATTTTTGTACATTTCATGGGGGTCTTCCCTTGCCCCCAGCATGCATTTCTTTGGGTTGGCTGCGAGTCCTGCATAACAAAGGGTGTCGAGGACCGCTGTTAATTGGATTAAGTGCTCCTCCCACGTGTGACTGTAGATTATCAAATCGTCCAGGCATAGGATTGATGTGGGTGCAGAATGCGGTCCATCAGCTGTTGAAACGTGGCTGGGGCTCCATGAAGTCCAAAGGGCACATATTGTAACCGACCGTCTTCTCACAAGCTACAGGGGTCAGAGGAACGTTCTCTCATTTCTTCAATGCGTTCCATGACAGTGTTGTGGGGGCTGGCCTGTTGTTCCCAGTTCTCTTTCATCACATCTAAAAATCCCAATGCCTGTGGGAAAACAATAGCTCAAATGGGGAAAAAAATCTGTGGATGCCTGGCAAACATAAAAACAGCAGCAGCTGGTCCCAGTTTCTCTCATCCCACTCCATGATCCTTATGAACACGGATTTCAGGGATCTATTGAATCTCTCAACTAGAGAGACATGCACAGTTGTTTGATTTGAAGCAATTTACATAAATCTTTTGTCATCTTGGACATGAACACACTCTAGAAAACATCTATGGCTGCTCTCTGGGGATGCTCTTGGTGTTGACAGTACACAGGGGAATAACCTCGGGATACCTAGTGGCATAATCCACTACAGCCAGTATATGTTGAAAACATGTTGCTAACCATGGTAAGGGTCCAATTAAATCCATAGCAATTAAATCGAATGGTGTGTCTATCGCTGCAAATGTGATTAACTTCTTGACGCAACCCATCCCATTAGCGGGATAATTTTCATCAACAACCGCTGAATTGCAAAGTGCCACTTTTTTTTAAATTACAAAAAATATTTATATTCAAGAAATCACAATTGCAATATAGCAAAACACAGCATAGCTTTTTGTTAATCCACCTGTCGTGTCAGATTTTGAAAATATGCTTTACAGCGAAAGCAATCCATGCGATTGTGTAAGTTTATCGATCACTAGACAAAACATTATGAACACCTAGCATCAAAGTAGCTTGGTCACGAAAATCAGAAAATCAATAAAATGAATCTCTTACCTTTGATGATCTTTGGATGTTTTCACTCACGAGACTCCCAGTTACACAATAAATGTTCCTTTTGTTCCATAAAATATAATTTTTACATCCAAAATAGCTCCGTTTGTTTGGCGCTTTATGTTCAGAAATCCACAGGCTCCACAGGCTCGAGCGGTCACGACAACGCATTCCAAATAGTATCCGTAATGTCCACAGAAACATGTCAAACATTTTTTGTAATCAATCCTCAGGTTGTTTATAGAATATATAATTGATAATGTGTCAACCGGCACTGTCTCTTTTTCAGTAGGAGAGGGAGAGACAATGGCTGCCCCACTCTGTTGCGCAAGCAAAACTCATGCGAACACCCAGCTATCCACTACGTGATATTATCTTTCTCGCTAATTTTTCTAAATAAAGGCCTGCAACTATGTCTACAGACTGTTGACACCTTGAGGAAGCAATAGGAAATGGAATCTGGTTGATATCCCTTTAAATGGAGCGAAGGCAGGCTATGGAACATGGAGCTTTCAAAATAGAAGCCACTTCCTGGTTTGATTTTCCTCGGGTTTTTGCCTGCAATATCGGTTCTGTTATACTCACAGACAATATTTTGACAGTTTGAAATTTTAGAGTGTTTTCTATCCTAATCTGTCAATTAAATGCATATTGTAGCATATGGGCCTGAGAAATAGGCCGTTTACTTTGGGAACGTTATTTTTCCAAACATAAAAATAGTGCCCCCTAGCTGAATCCATAAGGAGGGATTTCATAAATCAGGGAGCGGTGAGGTTCCCTGACAGTCAGGACACCCCTGACAATATTTTACCACATCTGCATATTCCCCTGGCCAGAAGAAGCATTGTAACACCCGTTCTTGTGGGGTTTTTTTCTGTCCGTAAATGTCCTCCTAATAGGTGACTATGGGCCAGGTTCAGCAATGTCCGCCGAAACGGAGTTTCAAACAGCTGCTCCACTGGGACGTCATTGGACTTCGTGACCTGGTATAAGAGAATGTTTCTCATGGAAAAAAGGGGAAGGTGAGTACTTGAGCAGTTTTTACAGGTACACCACCTGTTACCTTGACATTCTGTCTGGCCCTCAATAGTGTGGGGTCTTCCAACTGGGCAGTAGCAAACTTTCACCTATACTGTGTTAACACAGGAGGGAAAATTCATTGGCATAAGAATTTACAGACCCCTCGGCCTGCGTTTTCTGTTCCCCCTCTCCCATCATTTCTGGCCCATTAATCCCCACTGAGTTTACTGTGTCTTCAGTGTTTCCTTCCCCTTCTTCTCCCAGGAGAACTCGAGTGTCGGCTACAGGAGTCAGGTAGGTAAGTACCAACTTGTTAACATTCTTTTCATAGGTCAGTGAGTTATTTGGTTGTGGTTTCATTTCCTTTCCACTGGAAAATATAAATGGTACCTGGCATGCACTATTACTGGCACAACCATCTCCTTTGTCCTGTAATCCTTTCCACAATTCTTGAAAATATGGACAGTCGCGACCCACTAGCACAGGGTGTGGTTCTCAATCAAACCTAGGTTACCTCTGAACCGCCCTCTGGTGGTGTTAATCTCTACATCTGCAGCTGGGTAAGTTTTAGTGTCCATGTGTACACAGGTGATGTCCATGGTTGGAGTTGTATTCCTCAGTGGCTGGGTTAATAGTGAAGGTATGATGAGGGAAACCATGCCCCCGGAGTCTAGAACAGCATAAACTTATTTTCCTTGGACCTGTACCCGACTGAGGTGTGGTGGGTGGCCATGGGCTTGGGCATGTGCAGAAATTACATGGCAGTTGTGTAGATTGTCGACCTGCGTGGGTTCCTCCTTCTTGGGACAGTTCCATGCGATGTGTCCTATTTCACCACAGCGATATCACTTCTTGGTGGCGGTATCCACCCCTCTGTTCCTAGTCTTTGCTTCCGGTTGGAAAACCTGGTCCTGGCGCCCACGTTCCCCATCCGATCTTTGGATTTTTCCATTCCAACTCCGGGGAGTCTGCAATTGAGAGGTCTATCTTCCTCTTTCTTTGAGGCCTCCCTTTTCATGGGTGGTTCTGTCCAGCCGACTGGGTTTGAGCAGTTCGTCAGTTGCTTGACATCTCTCAATGAGGTCCACTACTCCATTCACAGTGATGGGACTGCCCAGGCTGACAACCTTCTTTAACTCATAAGGTAAGGCCCGGATGTAGTGGTCAATCACTATTCTTTCCACGATTTCCCCACTACTGAGGGTTGCGGACTCTAGCCATTTCTTTGCTAGGTGGACCAGCTCAAACATCTGTGACCTCGGTGCCTTCTTGGGTTGATATGTCCAAGTGTGGAACCGCTCTGCGTTCAAAGACACAGTGACTACCAACCGTATTCAAATTTTCTTCAGTGTGTCATAGCTATTGGATTCCGTTGCTTTCAGATCAGACCACACCTGTTCTGCGTCTCCACAAAGAAATGGAGCCATGAACTGCCCATTTAATCTGTTGCCATGCCTCTCGTTCTGCAATGCACTCATATGTCTTTAAGAAAGTCTCAACGACATCATCCAACGTCATTTTCTGCCGATACTGAGTGGCCACGATGGGTAGATCAGCGGTCCGTTAAGCAATTTTCACCACAGTGATGGGTCAAAAGTTAACTTTTGCATGTCTATATTAATCTGCAGTTGACGCTTCCTTTGTCCCTCTAATAACAAGTGATTGGTTTCCCCTTGCTGCCGATTGGCTTCTTGTTGCATGTTATTGGAAGTGACTAATTGCTTCAAAAGATCTTACATGGTTGACTGTCCTTAAAACAACCCAAAAAACATTGTTGTGGCTGTATGTGTATCCTCACTGCCATGCCCACATTCTCAAAAATGTGGCAGTTTCGGTGCTATGAACTTTGTAAGGAAAGGTTTACACAGACAAACATACACCACCAGTCCAAGTGAAGGATTCAACCAGTTTATTACTATCATGTTTTGGCAGCGTTCCTCATATACCAAACTCAAAACAAAGATAGTAAATACTTTGTCACCAGTGGAAGGTCCTCCAATCTTTGGGGGTTCATTCCAGGTTGAAATCATAAGTTCCTTTCTTCTTATGGCTTAGATCCCGCTAACGGGATCGATATGACAACAGCCAGTGAAAGTGCAGGGCGCCAAATTCAAAACAACAGTCATCTCATAATTAAAATTCGTATTGGTATTTTACACCATTTTAAAGATAAACTTATGGTTAATCCCACCACAGTGTCCGATTACAAAAAGGCTTTACGACGAAAGCACACCAAATGATTATATTAGGTCTGCACCTAGTCACAGAAAAACACAGAAAAAGTAGAGTCACAAAAAGTAGAAATAGAGATAAAATGAATCACTAACCTTTGATCTTCATCAGATGACACTCATAGGACTTAATGTTACACAATAAATGTATGTTTTGTTCGATAAAGATCATATTTATATCCAAAAATCTCAGTTTACATTGGCGCATTACGTTCAGTAATGTTTTGCTTCTTAAACATCCGGTGATTTTGCAGAGAGCCACTTCAATTTACAGAAATATTCATCATAAATGTTGATGAAAATACAAGTGTTATGCATGGAACTTTAGATAAACTTCTCCTTAATTAATGCATCCGCCATGTCAGATTTCAAAAAAGCTTTACCGAAAAAGCACACCATGCAATAGTCCGAGTACAGCGCTCAGACAACAAAACAAGCCATACAGATATCCGCCATGTTGTGGAGTCAACAGAAGTCAGAAATAGCATAATAAATATTCACTTACCTTTGATGATCTTCATCAGAATGCACTCCCAGGATTCCCAGTTCCACAATAAATTTGATTTGTTCGATAAAGTCCATTATGTCCAAATACCTCCTTTTTGTTCACGTGTTTAGTACACAATCCCAAACTCACGACGCGCGGGCAAGTCCAGCGAAAGTTCATATTACAGTTCGTAGAAACAACGAAGTATAGAATCAATAATAATAATAATAATAAACCTTCAATAATAAAGTTTCAACCTGAGAATTCCTTTGTGTGTAGAAATGCAATGGAGCGCAGCTAACTCTCACGTGAGCGCGCGTGATCAGCTCATGGCACTCTGGCAGACCTCTGACTCATTCAGCTCTCATTCCCCCCTCCTTCACAGTAGATGCATCAAACAATGTTTTCAAGACTGTTGACATCTATTGTTGACATCTATTGGAAGCCTTAGGAAGTGCAATATGACCCCATAGACACTGTATATTCGATAGGCAATGAAAAACTACAAACCTCAGATTTCCCACTTCCTGGTTGGATTCTTTCTTAGGTTTTTGCCTGCCATATGAGTTTTGTTATACTCACAGACATCATTCAAACAGTTTTAGAAACTTCAGAGTGTTCTCTATCCAAATCTAATAATAGTATGCATATATTAGCAACTGGGCCTGAGTAGCAGGCAGTTTTCTCTGGGCACCTTATTCATCCAAGCTACTCAATACTGCCCCCAGCATAAGAAGTTAATCCTCCTTCTCCACCGTACATTCTGTCTCTCCAATAACCTCCTACTCCTTCACCGTCTGGGTCAAAGGGAAGACAAAGACAGAAAAGCCCAGGGTGCGGTTAGGTTGTGGCCCTTATTGGTTTTACCTGTCTGCAGTTTGGCTCTGATTACAACTGCTGCCATCTAGAATTTTCCCCCTGAGCTGTCCATCTTCCTGCCTCTGGGGAATATTTCCGTGTCTGTGGTTCTGCCAGCAAGAAAACAAAGAAACCTTCCATCCACCACTGAAACTGCTACAATGGCCAGTGGTGACCCATTGCCAACATGGTCACTTTTTATTTTCTTGAGTAAGGCAGCTCCAAAATCCAGGTGTTTCAGCCTAGCTCAGTGCTTTTTGTGGTGGTGGGGCAAGCCAGTAGAACATATGGAGTGTTGCACCGTGATTGGCTCAGTGTTCTGTCACTCATGGGGACACTATGTCACCGCCAGGTCTAAAGGTAGACCTAGAAAATTCTAGCCCCTTGGGAGCTGCCATAAAGTTACATTATAAGTGACCATCCAAGAAGGCTCAAGGTCATTGGCCACAGATAAAATGACATCAAATCACTTAATATGTACAGCAGCTTTGATTGAACTGATCATGTCAACATCATAAACTCAGGAAGAAAATAAACGTCTTCTCACTGTCAACTGCACTTTTTCTCGCAAACTTAACATGTGTAAATATTTGTGTGAACATAGCAAGATTCAATAACTGAGACATAAACTGAACAAGTTACACAGACATGTGACTAACAATAATGTGTCTCTGAACAAAGGGGGGGTCAAAATCAAAAGTAACAGTCTGGTGTGGCCACCAGCTGCATTAAGTATTGCAGCACATCTCCTCCTCGTGGACTGCACCACATTTGCCAGTTCTTGGTGTGAGAATTTACCCCACTCTTCAACCAGGACACCTGCAAGTTCCCAGACATTTCTGGGCAACTGCCATGACAGGCCATTACATTCCTGTCTTGCAGGAAATCATGCACAGAATGAGCAGTACAGCTGGTGGCATTGTCATGCTGGAGGGTCATGTCAGGATGAGCCTGCAGGAAGGGTACAACATGAGGGAGGAAGATGTCTTCCCTGTAACGCACAGCGTTACCTGCACTGACAACATGCTCAGTCTGATGATGCTGTGACACACCGCCCCAGACAATGTTGGACCCTCCACCTCCAAGTCGACCCCACTCCAGAGTACGGGTATCGGTGTAATGCTCATTCCTTCGACGATAAACGCTAATCTGACCATCACCCCTTGTGAGACAAAACCGCGACTCGTCAGTGAAGAGTACTTTTTGCCAGTCCTGTCAGGTCCAGCGACGGTGGGCTTGTGCCCATTGGCGACATTGTTGCAGGGGATGTCTGGTGAGGACCTGCCTTACAACAGGCCTACAAGCCCTCAGTCCAGCCTCTCTCAGCCTATTGCGGACAGTCTGAACACTGATGGAAGGATTGTGCATTACTGACGTAACTCGGGCAGATGTTGTTGCTCTCCTGTACCTGTTCTGTAGGTGTGATGTACCGATCCTGTGAAGGTGTTGTTCCACGTAGTCTGCCACTGTCAGGATGATCAGCTGTCTGTCCTGTCTTCCTGTAGTGCTGTCATAGGCACAGTACGGACATTGCAATTTATTACCCTGGCCACATCTGCAGTCCTCATGTCTCCTTACATCATAACTAAGGCACGTTTACGCAGATGAGCAGGGACCCTGGGCATCTTTCTTTTGATGTTTTTCAGAGTCAGTTGGAAGGCCTCTTTAGTGTCCTAAGTTTTCATAACTGTGACCTTTATTGCCGCCCGTCTGTAAGCTGTTAGTGTCTTTGCGACCGTTCCACAGTTGCATGTTCATTCATTGTTTATGGTTCACTGAACAAGCATGGGAAACAGTGTTTAAACACTTTAGAATGAAGATCTGTGAAGTTATTTGGATTTTTAGAAATTATCTTTGAAAGACAGGGTCCTGAAAAAGGGACGATTCTTTTTTTGCTGCCATATGAACTGAGTTTACTTTCATGACTAGCAGTAATCATGAATCAAGTCGCCAATCCACTTTCAAATCCCTTTTCATCCTTGTCATATGAAGATAAATAATGCAGAGAAATTATAGCTCAAAGATGTTGGTGCTAATCAGCCATAAACATTACACAACAAGTTGGAAATTGCTAAATCAACAATGAGTGGTTTGGAAGGAATCAGGGACAGTGTCTAACTGTAAGCATTTCAAAGCATTCACTAGCCTGCTATTCATTGGAATGGCTATGTGGTCCCAAATCTGGGATGACAGGGCTCTTTTCCAAATGTAAAATGATGAACATTCAACATTGACTATGCTATCAGTGAATAATGATTTGTGCTGCACTCAAAACAACTGATAACTTGACTTCATGTGAGTTCACGACAACTGGGGTGTCAGGAATAAACGAGCTCCGACTGGAAAAATACGTTTTGACTCGGAATTGTAAATGCGGCCTCTTTCTTTCTCAGAGTTCCCAGTTGTTTTGAAAGTACCATAACTCCAGAGAATGCCAGACTTTGATGACAAAATCTGCCCAAAAAGGGACCGCAGTGCCATCTTCCTGTTCAAGTGAGCACAGCACAACAAGAGTCCAAAAATGTATTGTATGCTGCTGCATAAATGATGTAATATGCCAGGGAGATATGTATACTGTAGCTAAGAAAGTAAAACTAAGTGTATGTTGTGTAGTAAGATGCTAGTAGCCCATGTGCCTTACCCTAATAATTTGGTCTATTTACCCCTCTTTTGCCTACTGTTCTGACTTGGTGGTGCACATATATCCTATAACCTGTTTTAGAGAAATGTAATAATCGATTATTGTAAGAGCATTCATTTTCTGCTTATATACCCCCTTAATTTATTTCTACGGTTCTGACTTGGTGTACATGGAGAACACTGTAAGAAGGGCCCATGTTCTGAATTCTGTCGGTGTACATTTCAAAAGTGCTAAGTGTCCATCCAAGCTCATTCATTAATGTCTTAATCAAGTCAGTCATATCACTTATGTTTTTTAAAAGGCAGTAAATGAGGCTGAATTAACTGTTTTTCTGCCAGACAAGGCTCTGCTTATAGCCAGGTGTAGCAGTGGTAAGATGTTGCGACTGCTGTCGGGGCAGCTTTATGTAGGCCCTAACAGTTTGTGGGCACCATTTGTCACAGTTATAGTGCAATTAATGTATTGTTTAGTGTTGTGTAGTGTCTTTGCTGGCATGCATCCCACTTAGTTTTATTTTTTCACCACCAGGATTTACATGTTAAAAATATCCACTGTATATGGCGTATGCATTTAAGTATGCATTTAAATTTACTTGATTATTTCCCTCTCCATGTGATTGACGAGTATGTTTTTTGAAACGTTTTGTTCTATTACATTTTTATTTTATTTCACCTTTAATTAACCAGGTAGGCCAGTTGAGAACAAGTTCTCATTTACAACTGCAACCTGGCCAAGATAAAGCAAAGCAGTGCGACAAAAACAACAACACAGGGTTACACATGGGATAAACAAATGTACAGTCAATAACAGAATAGAAAATCTGTATACAGTGTGTGCAAATGAAGTAAGAAGGTAAGGCAATACATAGACCATAGTGGCGAAGTAATTACAATTGAGCAATTAACACTGGAGTTATATATGTGCAGACGAGGATGTGCGAGTATAAATACTGCTGTGCAAAAGAGCCCAAAAAATAAATAAATATGGGGATGAGGTAGGTAGTTGTTTGGATGGGCTGTGTACAGCTGCAGTGATCGGTAAGCTGCTCTGACAGCCGATGCTTGAAGTTAGTGAGGGAGATATAAGTCTCCAACTTCAGTGATATTTAGCAATTCGTTCCAGTCATTGGCAGCAGAGAACTGGAAGGAAAGGCGGCCAAAAGGGTGTTGGCTTTGGGGATGACCAGTGAAATATACCTGCTGGAGCGCGTGCTGCGAGTGGGTGTTGCTTTTGTGACCAGTGAGCTGAGATAAGGCGGAGCTTTACCTAGCAAAGACTTATAGATGACCTGGAGCGGGTGGGTTTGGCGACAAATATGTAGCGAGGACCAACGAGAGCATACATGTCGCATTGGTCAAACTATAATTAATTTTCACCCGTGTAATTTTCTTCAAATATGATCTTATCGATGCTTGCATGAGAGAACTTGCCAAAGAACCCTCCAAAATACTCCACCAGGCAGAGAAAAACACATTGTATATATAAATATATATATATTTTACTAGTGTTGACTTTAAAACATTTGCTCCGAAAATGCGAAGTACTGCTGCACAGGAACCTAATGAGCTTGTGTTGCTTTCTCATGAATAAGACATTTTGAACATGTAAACCTCTGTCACGTTCTGACCTTAGTTCTGTTGTTATGTCTTTGTTTTAGTATGGTCAGGGCGTGAGTTGGGGGGGTTGTCTATGTTCCCTTTACTATGTTTTGGGATTTCTGTGTTTGGCCTGCTATGGTTCTCAATCAGAGGCAGCTGTCAATCATTGTCCCTGATTGAGAACCATACTTAGGTAGCCTGGTTTCACTTTTGAGTTGTGGGTGATTATTTCCCGTTTAGTATTTTTGTCATTCACCTTACGGGACTGTTCGTTTGTTATTTATTGTTTTGTTCAGTGTTCTAGTACTTCATTAAAATATATGAACACTCTGCGCATTGGTCCTCCGATCCTTCCTACTACTCCTCTTCATCAGAAGGTTCAGTAAGAGAACAAGAATCTTCCTCAGGACATGTGGGACTACATTTTGGAGGATACGAAGCTACATCTGTGATTCCTTAGGAGGAGTCCTGGCTTCCTTGGCCTAGTAGTGTGTGAAATATGTTATCTGGGCTCCATGGGGATTTCCATGCAGCTCTCACTAACATTTGAACAACCTATTCACAACCTTATCCTTCCATTACTTCCCTTAACCGCTGTTGAACGTTTTATTGGGCATGCCCATTAACTTTTCCTTTATCAAGACCGCGGTATAAAAAGGACAGCAGGTTTTTTCCAATATTGAAAGTTAGATAAAATATGTCCTGTTCAAAATGCAGAACATATGAAAGCAATGCAATTCAATAATGAATCATATGAAGTTGTGCTGGATGTAGATATAGCTTTTTGAAATGGCTGCTGAAAAGAACAAGTGCCCCTAATATATGTATCTACTGAATAATTTGTGAAACAACTTTTCGGTCCCACTTTAAACTTGATCTACTGTCATTTTAGTCTGCATCAACCATTACACTACTGTTCCACTAGGTTCAACAACAGCCCAACTTGTGAGTATGAGAGCATCAGTACTTCTGATTAGTTGCCCTAACTGTCTAGTTTATCCGTTTACTCTGACCAGGGAGATAGTCTGAGTTCCTTTGATGTGAGGACTGTGATTTGAAATGGGAATGCAGCACTGGTGGAACGTCCCAGATCGTCCCTCGCCTATACTGTACGAGCTGTTATTGGAAGCCATATCCCATAAATCAGTGGGGCACACAATTGTAATTAGGGGACATTTGTGAAGGGATCCAACTCTCATTATGGCCGGTCCACCATCAATCCCCCAGTCTGCTGCACTACTGGTCCTCTGGTGTCATAAAGGACAACATGGCCGGATTTATATTCATTGCAAACCCAGGCCAAATTAATCTCCAGCCAGCGATAAGTAGCTTTGCGATGATAATGTTGACAGGGACTGTGTCTTAGGACCATCTTGAATTTTGATGCCAGCAACAATGGTGCAGAGCAGATTCAGAAATGTGCACTGAAGGGGCCAAAGGGTGGGATTGGGAATTCCCATAGCACTCGACAGGAAATCGCGTAAACAAAAGCTAGGGAGCGATGAATGGGAAACGGGTTAGTGGGTACCCATAAGCCTTATGTGTGAGGGAATGCACAGATGAGTCCACCTCGTGGAGCTCCTTGCAGAAGCTGGTCCCACTCACAGCTCTCTGAGCAGATGTAGGCTTGGCAACAGTATCAAAGAGAAAACGGGAAAAAAACATTGGTGTACTGGGCAATTCGACGGAAACAAAGAATGGGTGTCAGCTATGACATGAAACCTTGAGTTTGAAATCTCTTTTGTTTATTGAACTACAGTAAGTGAAGTGGATTTACACCCGGTAACATATTTACAGTAACGGAATTACGTCATGGGTCCCTGATCTGTACTATACAGAAATGCATAATTATGGATATGAATGTGATTCTCTTCATGGCTATGTATCCTGAATAGGTACACAACGGTAGAAATGTGCAATATCATCCTTTGCATAAATGGTTATTATTCTACACACTGGCTATTATTCCAATGAGCTCCTCACCCAAAAAAGAGCAAATTTGGTAGGTCTGACCCAATCATAGACTTCTATGTTTTATAAGTTTGGACTGCACAGTAGATGCAAAGTAGAGTACAGTACAGTAAGATCTTAATTTGATCACCCTGTTGCAGGAGAGTTTTCCTAGAATGCAGGACATGTCAAACCTGTAGTGTATTTAAAGTTTTAAATACATTTGATATGCAGTTTTAGAAACTGTTCTTCGTCTTGTAAGCATTACATGGCAATTATGGAATTTTGAAAGCGCACAGGCTGCGGGTCAGAAGGTTGTGGGTGTGCAGTCCACCATGGACAAGAGTAGGGGTGGAAATATCTCCTTTCATAGTAAAAGCGTTGCATTGTAAGAGCACGGTGGCTAGGAAAAACTCGCTAGCAAGACAGGAACATAGGAGGAAACCTAGAGAAGAACCAGGCTCTGAGGGGTGGCCAGTCCTCTTCTGGCTGTGCTGGGTGGAGATTATAATAGTACGTGGCCATGAAGGCCAGATTGTTCTTCAAGATGTTCAAAACTTCATAGATGACCAACAGGGTCAAATAATAATCCCAGTGGGTGTAACAGGCCAGGAGTAAATGTAAGTTGGCTTTTCATAGCCGAGCATTCAGAGGTCGAGACAGCAGTTGGGAGAGAGAGAGAGAGAGTCGAAAGCAGCCGGTCCGGGATAAGGTAGCATGTCCGGTGAACAGATAAGGGTTCCATAGCCACAGGCAAAACAGTTGAAACAGCCAGGAGTTATCAGGCCAGGTATTCCTGAGACAGGGTCCTTGCACTCTGGTACTCTGGGAGGGGAGGGAGAGAGAAAATTCACACATGACACCAGCTAAGACAGGATAATTACACATAGACTATTGCAGCATAGATACTGGAGGCTGAGACGGGGGATCGGGGGACACTGTGGCCCCCGGACATGGCCAACCAGGCAGGATAAAACCCCACGCACTTTGCCAAACCACAGCCCCCACACCACTAGAGGGATATCAATAGACCACTAACTTAGTACCCTGAGACAAGGCCCACGAAGATCCCCTCCACCACACGAGCCTGAGGGGGTGCAAAACCGGACAGGAAGATCACGTCAGTGACTCAACCCACTCAAGTGATGTACCCCTCCTAGGGACGGCATGGAAGAGCAAAGTAAGCCAGTGAATCAGGCCTCGTAATGGGGTCAGAAGCAGAGAATTACAGTGGAGAGGAGGGAGCCGACCAGGAAGAGACAGCAAGGGAGGTTCGTCGCTCCAGTGCCTTTCCGTTCACCTTCGCACCCATGGGCCAGACTACACTCAAATACAATATAGGACCTACTGAAGAGATGAGTCTTCACTTAAGACTTAAAGGTCGAGACCGAGTCTGCGTCTCTCACATGGATAGGCAGACCATTCCATAAAAGTGGAGCTCTATAGGAGAAATCCCTGCCTTCAACTATTTGCTTAGAAATTCTAGGGACAATAGAGGCCTGCGTCTTGTGACCGTGGCATACGTGTAGGTATGTACAGCAGGACCAAATCGGAGAGATAGGTGGGAGCAAGTCCATCTAATGCTTTGTAGGTTAGCAGTAAAACCTTGAAATCAAGGTTTGATCAAATGTTTTGGTTCTAGTCAAGATTCTAGCAGCCGTGTTTTAGCATTAACTGGAGTTTATTTAGTGCTTTATCCGGGTAGCCGGAGAGTAGAGCATTGCAGTAGACTAATCTAGAAGTGACAAAGGCAAAGTTTCATATTTTTGCAATTTTACAAAAATGTTTTAAAAAAGCTGTCCTTGAAATATTCTTGATAAGTTTGTCAAAAGAGGGATCGGGGTCCAGAGTAACGCAGAGGTCATTCACTGTTATATTTGAGACGACTGTACAACCATGAAGATTAATTGTCAGATCCAGCAGCATATTCTTTGTTTCTTGGGACCTACAACTAGCATCTGTTTGTCCGAGTTTAAAAGTAAAACATTTGCCTCCATCCACTTACTTTATGTCTGAAACACAGGGTTCCAGGGTAGACAATTTTGGCGCTTCACCATGTTTCATCGAAATGCACAGCTGTGTCATCTGCATAGCAGTGAAAGTTGACATTGTGTTTCCGAATGACACCACCAAGAGGTAGAATATATAGTGAAAACAATAGTTGTCCTAAAACGAAACCTTGAGGAAAAACAAAACTTACAATTCATTTGTCAGTGGATAAACCATACACAGAGAAAATATTCCTTATTCCTACAGATAAGCTCTAAACCAGGCAAGATCTTGTCCGTGTAGATATATTAGGGTTTCCAATCTCTCCAAAAGAATGTGGTGATCGATGGTGTCAAACGCAGCACTAAGGTCTAGGAGCATGAGGACAGATTCGGCGTCTTGGTCTGGTAATTGACCACCTTCGTGAAGACCATGTCTCAGTGCTACCGTATTATGGGGCCTAAAACTAGAGTGAAGCGTTTCGTATACATTATTTTGAGAGGAATAGGAGATTCGATATAGGCCAATCGTTTTTTACATTTTCCGGGTCAAGGTCTGGCTTTTTCAAGAGAGGCTTTATGACTGCCACTGTTAGTGAGTTTGGTACAGATCTGGAGGATAAGGAGCCATTGGAGGGCCAAGCACAGGAAGTAGCTCTTTCAGTAGTTTAGTTGGAATAGGGTCCAGTATGCAGCTTGAAGGTTTAGAGGCCATGACTATTTTCATTAATGTGTCAAGAGATACAGGATTAACACATTCGAGTTCAGTTCTGTGCAGATTCAGGACAGCTGAGCTTTGGAGGAATGTGCAGATTTAAAGAGGAGTCTGTAATTTGCTTTGTAATGATCATGATCATTTTGTAGAAAAAGTTCATGAATTCATCACTGTTGAAGTGAAAGCCATCCCCCTCTTGTGGAATGTTGCTTTTTAGTTTTGGGTTGTTCTCATTCTCCTTAATTAGGTTGAAAAATAGGATGATCGAGCAGAAGTGACGGCCCTTCGATATTGCACGGTACTGTCTTTCCAAGCTAGTCGAGAGACTTCCAGTTTGGTGAGCACCATTTCCATTCCAATTTTCTGGAAGCTTGCTTCAGGGCTCAGGTATTTTCTGTATGCCAGGGAGAATTTCTTGTGACAAATCTTTTTTGTTTTTAGGGGTACCACTGCATCTATCGTATTACACAAGGTTACATTTAGATCCTCAGTTAGGTGGTTAACTGTACGACATCCTTGGATAGGTGGAGAGAGTCTGGAAGGGCATCTAGGAATCTTTGGGTTGTCCAAGAATTTATAGCACAACTTTCGATGATCCTTCGTTGGGGTCTGAGCAGATTATTTGTTGCAATTGCAAACGTAATAAAATGGTGGTCCAGGATTATAAGGAAAAACATTTAGATCCACAACATTTATGACTGTGGCAATGAGTAGGCCCAGAGACATGTTGGACAAAGCCCACTGAGTGGCTCCAAAAACCTATTGGAATGGGTCTATGGACTTTCCATTTGAACATTGATCTACCATGACAACAAGGTTGGATTGGAATTCAGAGAACTCGGCAAGGAAGGCTGTATACAGCTCAGGAGGCCTGTAAACAGTCATTAGAAAAAGTGAACGAGTAGGCTGCGTAGATTTCATGACTAGAAGCTCAAAATATGAAAAATATGTATTTTATTAATTGAAATTTACTGGCATAAATGTTAGCAACATCTTAGCCTTTGCTGGATGAGCGGGGGATATGGTCACTAGTGTAACCAGGAGGCGAGGCCTCATTTCACACAGTAAATTCATCTGGCTTGAGCCATGTTTCAGTCAGGCCAATCACATCAAGATTATGAACAGTGATTATTTAATTGACTATAACTGCCTTGGAAGTGAGGGATCGACCATTAAGTATATGTATTTTGAGATGTGAGATACCACAAACTCTTTCAATAATGACAGGAATGGAGGAGTTCTTTAATCCAGTGAGATTGCTAAAGCGAAAACCCCCATGTTTAGTTTTGCCCAACCTAGATCGAGGAACAGGCACGGTCTCATTGGGGATTGCTAAGCGGACTCCACTGACTGTGCTAGTGGCAGACTCCACTAAGCTTGCAGGCTGGCTAATAGCATGTTGCTTGGTCTGCACCCTATTTCATTGTGGAGCTAGAGGATTTAGAGCCCTGTCTATGTTGATAGATAAGATTAGAGAACCCTTCATTAGGATAGAGTCTGTCACTATTAAGTAGGCCAGGCTTGGTCCTGTTTGTTGGTGAGTTCCAGAAAGAGTGCCACTTATCTACACAGTTTATCTTTTGGGAGGGGCAGAAAACCGCTTTCAACCAGCGATTGAGTTGTGAGACTGCTGTAGAGATCATCACTCCCCCTAACTGGGAGGGGGTCAGAGACAATAACTCAATGCCGACACATCTTTCTAGCTAATTTACACGCTGAAGCTATGTTGCGCTTGGTGACCTCTGACTGTTTCATCCTAACGTGTATTATAATATCCCTATACTCACCAGTTTTAGCCTTCAGATTAGCCTTGTCCCTGGTAAGCAGTGTATGATCACTGGGTGATTTTTTAAAGTGTAATATTGCAGGCAATGGAGTCAGCAGCTCAGAGCCCGTAACGGGTGGAGTAGAGACTATCCTCACCATAAGGGGATAGTTCTCCTCTATATTATGAGTACAGCAACTGCAATTAGACAGTTTAGTGTTATTTTTTTAATTTAACCAGGCAAGTCAGTTAAGACCAAATTCTTATTTACAATAACAGCCTACCCTGGTAAAATCCAGATGACACTGGGCAAATTGTGCGCCACCCTATGGGACTCCCAATCACGGCCGGATGTGATGCCGCCTGGATTTGAACCAAGGACAGCAGTGACACCTCTTGCCCTGAGATCTAGTGCCTTAGACCGCTGCGCCACTCGGGAGCCCATCAACAGTGTTAATGTTACTAATTAGCTTTTTAAGCTGGCAGAGGTCCTGTAGAACCACGGGGCGAAAAAAAGTTGAGCGAGAAAAAACAAAGACATTGGTAAAGGTGTCAAATGCAGAGTTTTGATTAAACCGTTGTGAAAAGTGTGGCAGGTAGCCAAGTAGCATTAAACAGCACAGCAGCACAGAAACAAGTCGGGAGACAACTCTACCCCTCTCATAACCCCTTCAAATCACATTAGTTTGTAGCCCAAACGGTTTGGACGTTACAAACAGAAGTTGACACAAGACGGTACAAACTTCAGAAGAGCCCCCTGACACTTGTGGGGGTTGTAGAGCAAAACTGAGACCCACACCAAACAGTTTGGACCCTGCCGATGATCTTGTGAGAATAACTATCTGACAAACAACACTCCATCACCATTCACCGTAGACGCGCAAGTGTTACATAGGCAGATGCGGTGGATTGAGATGCTTCAATTGACATCCTGTTATGGGGATTCTTTTTATTGTGCTAATTAGATTTCCGCGACCTGAGGGGGTTCAACTGAACATTGGCTATAGGTTAGTCCGCATGCAAGAGTGCAGTTTTTGGACTATGCCTAATCAAAAATGATTTTCGGGAATAGGCCCTTACTCTCCTCCTGCCACTGTAGGTCTATACAGCAGGGCGATTGGTTAGGCAGCACGCAAAAAAAGCTTTTGATCAGCAAGAGCAGAGCAGGCTCAAGTTTGGAATATCCTTTGCTGTGTCATTTATTTATTATTTTTTATTATTATGTTATTTAACTAGGTAAGTCAGTTAAGAACAAATTCGTATTTACAATGACGGCCTATCCAAGCCAAACCCTAACCTGGACGACGCTGGGCCAATTGTGCGCTGCCCAATGGGACTCTCCCTCACGGCAGCCTTGTTTTATTTACACCTTCCAAGCAGCCATCTTAGAAATATAACTTTGCTGTATGCTTCTCTGAGCATGCACTTCATAGCCTATAGGCTATGGATAATTTGACTGAGATAATACTAAATACCCTATAGGCATACTTGATATTGCACGCACAGTGGAGAATCCGAGATGGGGGCATCATTATGTCAGGTCGGTGTCAACACTTATAAAACCATGAATTCGTGTCACTGTAACGATGTACGCTGAGAGGCGGGAAGCAAGTTCAGGCAGTGAATACATTTAATTAATAAATTAACAAAACAAGAAACACAAACAGGGCACCAACAAGAAACAATGACGACTGGGGAATAAACCAAAGGGAGTTAATCAAGAAGGGGATGGAGTCCAGGTGTGTAATTATGCACATAACGATAGGTGTGCGCCCTAACGAGCAGCCTGGTGACTTAGAGGCCGGAGAGGGAGTACACTTGACAGTACACCCTCCCCAATTCGCGGCTCCAGCCGCAGGACGCCAACCAAGATGCCGATCCCGGGGATCAGGATTGGACCAGTCACCTTTGCTAAAGCGCGGGAACATGTTGATCCGGCTGAGGCGCAGAAGCATGATGACCTTTGGCGCCGGAGAGAGAGAGCATACATGACAGTACCCCCTCCACGGCGCGTTCGGCTCCAGCCGCAGGACTCAGACCTCAGGGATGTTCCCGGGGATCCGGAGAGGACCGGTTGCCTCCGCTGAGGCACAGAAACCAGACGATCCGGCTGAGGAGTGAACCTGATGAGCCAGCTGAGACCTGAGACCTTCCCGGTTGCCTCGGCTGAGACAGGGGAACCTGTTCACCCAGCTTCGGCATGGGAGCCAATCGAACCCGCTGAGGCATGGGAGCCTACAAACCGGCTGAGGTGCCCAATAGGTCCCTTCGCCCTCAATAGGACACCCCCAGAACCACCCTCCCCATCAACCACTCCCCACCCCTCAACCACAAAACACAATAGTGATAATACTAATTGTATTATCCGGCTCCATCACCCGGACCTGACACCACCCTAAAACAAAAACTTTTTTTTTTTACTCCCTGACGCTTCCCTTTGTCTGTAACTATGTACACTGAGAGTCGGGAAGCAAGTTCCGGGAGTGAATACGTTTAATAAATAAATGAACAAAACAAGAAGCACAAACAGCGCACCGATATGAAACAGGAACAGAAACAATGATGACGGGGGAAGAAACCACAGCGAGTGACATATATCGGGCAGGTAATCAAGGAGGTGATGGAGTCCAGTTGAGTGTCGTTAACGCTGGTGACAGGTGTGCGCCCTAACGAGTAGCCTGGTGACCTAGAAGCCGGAGAGGGAGCACACGTGACAGGTTGCCTATCCTGAATTTGACTCTGATACACAGAAAGTATTTGACTCTAGCCACAAAATTAAGAAAATTAGAAGGGGGGGTTGGGATGTTTTCAGAAAGGCCATTTTGTCTTCTGAAATTCTCCCCCCCCCCCCATTCTATCTTGGAACTCCAAGGCCTGGCACACTTCAGAATCATTTTGGTAACCTATCATGCCCTCTGATGTGTGCCACTGGAAGTTTTAGACTCTAGTCACAAAAGGAATTGGTTAATTCAGCAATAATAGTGTTCGGGTCCTTTTACTCTTCTCTCTACCCATCCCTCAATCCCTGATCCCATCGTGCTTTTCCCTCATGGCTTTACCTGAAAAAAAAAACATTTTTTCTGTTTTAGTAGGTACAGTAGTAATAATACAATAATAATAATAATAAATAAACAAATTGTACTCTGGGTGAAAAAGAAAGTTAATGTATGTCAACATGATTGCATTTCCATAATCACAGTAAATTGTTATAATTCGATTTTTTTTAAATATATAAATGTATAATACTATAATAATCAAAACTATGACTGAATGTGCCTCCATGAAGAATCGACTCCCCAATAGGTCCCTTCGGCCTCAATAGGACACCCCCAGCACCACCATCCAATCAACCACCCCCCACCCCTCAACCACAAAACACAATAGTGATAATACTAATTGAAATTCAAATTGAAAAAATATATACCAAGATATATATACACATACACACAAATATCCACAGGACACTCAACTTATCTCTTATCTTTTCCTACATCAGATATGCAGGTGACATTTCCACCTGGATGACAGCACATATCAGCAAGGCGGCGATGCTCGACATCCGAGGGAATGCCTGCCCGTTCTCAGATGTTAGATCATCTGAGATGATCACGTCATTTACATTCCAGCCCTAACCTGAACGTTCTGCTTCTTCCTCCACACCATCTAGTGATGCCCCCAAGATGCTAAGTCAGAGCCTTGTCAGCTCCAGATTTGACTACTTCAACTCACACCCTGCTGGAATCCCTGCATTCTCCGATTCCCCTCTGTGATTAATCTCTATATTGTATCGAATTGATGCACTTTAATTAACATATATGTTCAGATCATTCCTGAGAGAGAAGGGGTGTAATATCTCCAGATGGGCGTGTGATACCCTTCCTCACCCATGCCAACAAGATGTTACTTCTTGTGGAGTCTTTGCCTTGACAGTAAGTATGAGAGTATAAGTAATGTACAGTTAACCTACTGAAAGTATACTGACTAAAAGGCAAAACAGAACTGTCAAATTATATTATAGCTGTGGCGTTGTATACTTGCGAATTCGAATAATTTTGTTGAGGAAAACTGAAATGACCATCAGATCTTTTTCCCCCAGTTTGCTGAATGTGTTCTGAAGGAGGAGTCGATTGTCTTTTCAAATACAATACAGACACAGATGTTAACATCATGAGAGAAGAAATGGCAGTCACTATCCTCCAAAACACTGGTATGTTCAATTTCTAATTTAATATAATTGTAGATACAAAAAACATTTAAATGGATCTTTCAAGGTTTTCTTTGATCCGACTTCTGACTAGATGGCCACTAAAATACATGCATTTAAATCATTATGTTACAAGAAACCTATACTATGGCCTTGTTCCCTGTTTGCTCAGATACATGTAAAGATGTATAGACTGCTTGACATTGTTTTGCTAGATGACCTGAGCCAACTGTGCCACTTCTGTGGGGAGTTGGACAACAATGAGGAAGACACTAACTGGGTAGTTGCTTGTTCACTTCTAAAGGGGCATTTTTAAGAGTACGAATTTGTATAAGCAGTAATATTTCTAGAGGTAGTATCATCCGCATTGTCTGATAATGAAATAATTGAAATTCAAGAAAATGTATTCAATGTTTTATAGATATTAACATTTTTCAACATACATTTCAGATTGGTTGTGACCACTGCCCACGATGGGTCCACCAGTCCTGTATGAAAACCATTCCATCATTGGAGGATTATGTCTGCCCTGCCTGTCAGGACTAGGGTAGGCTTGAGTTCCAGGTGATGGTATCACCTGGAAAACTTTCCATAAAAAGTGGACTAAATGTTCAGTTGAGCAGTTGCTGTCACGACTTCCACCGAAGGTGGCTCCCCTGCCTGTTCGGGCGGCGCTCGGCGGTCGTCGTCGCCGGTCAACTAGCTGCCACCGATCCCCTTTTCCTTTTCTGTTTGTTATGTCTTATTGGTTGCACCTGTTTCTCGTATGAGTTTTGGTTCAGGACTATTTAAGCCTGTTTGGCCTGCTTGCTTTTGTGCGGGCTTGTTTTGTGCGGGCTTGTTTTCTGTTAGTCTAGGGTGGTTGCGTGTTGTGTGCCCTGTCTGTCTGTGCCCAGTTTTGGGTTGGACACTTTTGATTATCGCCTGTTGTTTTTGGCATTTATTTTGAATACCGCAATAATGTTCGGTTTCCCCCATTATCCTCTGCTCTCTCCGCACCCACCACTCCTGGCTGTGTGACAGCTGCAGCTTTCCAATATTTGGTTATGTTATTTATTGTCTTGTTATATTTGATTTATTGTCACTTTATATCTTATTTTGCAAAGATCGAAATTTGTATTTCTTATTTAATGTTTGTTAACAAACTTAACTTTCTGTGATGTTTTTGTGTTATTGTGTGATAATATTTGTGAATTATCTTTATTTTCTTAAACATTACAAAATGTTTCTAAAATAAATGTTTATGTTTTCTTATACTCTAATTTTGCTTTCTGTGGCACACACAACTCTCCAGGCCTTGCAGTCCCAAGATAGAAGGGGGGGCGGGGGATTTTGTCAGGCAGGCCTTGCCGAAACACCCCCCCCCCCCTAATTTCCTTACATTTTGTGGCTAGAGTCAAATACTTTCTGTGGAACACATCAGAGACAAATACTTTCTATAGAACAAACTTCACATCAGGATAGGCAACCGAAATGAATAAATAATGTATGTGTGTTATATTAAACATAGTGGAGGGAGTAAAATGTAGACAAGCAATAAACATTTCAGAACAACTACTAGTCGAATAAGACATGAGAGAGATGACGAATTTTAGCAAAGAGATTTATTTATGGAGTAATACACTTGAAATAAATAGCCAAACCGAAAACTGCAGACATTACTAGTGCCTCCCCCAAGTTCAAACCGACATAAAATATAAAATGAAACGCAGCCTCAGAAATCTCAACTAGCAAGCAAGTCGCAGTAATGAAGAACTGAGTGCGTGCACGTTCACACGAAGGGGGGGGGGGGGGATTTCTAGCAGAGGGGAGCTTTTTGGCACAACACCGGCTCGGTGTTATTGGCATTTATTTTGGATACCGCAAAAAGTTCGGTTTCCCCCATTATCCTCTGCTCTCTCCGCACCCACCACTCCTGGCTGTGTGACAGCTGCAGCTTTCCAATATTTGTTTGTGCTATTTATTGTCTTGTTATATTTGATTTATTGTCACTTTATATCTTATTATGCAAAGATCTAAATTTGTCAGGAAGAGTTGAATAAGCGTTAACTATGGAATATAAATGAATCAACCAGACTATAGAACATCACTACAGAGTTTCAAGCAAACAATAAACAATGAAGTCTCCACAACATCCGAAAGGGTCTTCAAGCCCAGTTCACAGTAGTAGAGCAAAAAACTACCACAGCTCTTCAACAACAGGAGTCGTTACTAACTTGCTATATCCATTACAAGAGGCAAAGTCTATTTTTGACAATCATAAAAGATCATCCCGAGGACTTCAGTGGCAAAATAATTACAGGCCAGTAAAAATCGTATTTGTTATCCAGACCTGTTCAAAATCTTCTGTAATTGAAAACATAGGCTTTGCATATTTTCCATGGACTGTATTAGCCTTTCTCACTTGACTAAAAGCATCACAATTATAAGCCAGAAATAATTTAAAACACAACACTCTAATTACCACTTAAAAGATAGCTGAAAGATCCACACCTCCTCTGCCCACTTCACAGAGAGAGAAAAAAGTGTGGGAAAGTAATAACCGTTAGGCAACGTTGAATTAAAATTCATTATTAAGACCAGGTACGCATACAGTACTCAAGCATGACAGCCAGCACTTTATATTCATAGCCACATTCAGCCTTCATGCAGTTGTATTACTTTCAGTTACAGCTCATGAATAACATCAAACAGACCATGGCGTGCATAGAAATGGAATACGTTATAACTATGTTGGTGTAACCAGCCACTGTTTGAAGTACCTTTGAGCAGTGGTGTTGCGGAGGGTATACGCAGGTACAGTGCCTTCAGAAAGTATTCACACCCCTTGAAATATTCCACATTTTGTTGTGTTTAAAGTTGATTTCATTTAGATTTGTGTCACTGGCCTACACACAATACCCCATAATGTCAAAGTGGAATTATGTTTTTTTCGAAATGTTTACAAATTAATAAAAAAAATGCAACGCTGAAATGTCTTGACTCAGTAACTATTCAAACTGTTTGTTATGGCAAGGCTAAATAAGTTCAGGAGTAAAACATTTGCTTAAAAGTCACTTAATAAGTTGTGTGGACTCTGTGTGCAATAATATTGTTTAACATGATTGTTGAATGACTATCTCATCTCTGTACCCCACACATACAATTATCTGTAAGGTTCCTCAGTCGAAGTTATTAATTATACCCAGTCACTACAAATATACAGGCCTTTGGTGACTTTAAAAGAGTTAAAGAGTTGAATGGCTGTGATATGAGAAAACTGAGGATGGATCAACAACATTGTATTTACTCCACAATACTAACCTAATTGACAAAGAATGAAGCTTGTACAGAATAAAAACATTCCAAAACATGCATCCATTTTGCAACAAGGCACTAAAGTAGTACTGTAAAAAATGTGGCAAAGCAATACACTTTTTTTCCTGATACAAAGTGTTCATTTTGTGGCAATCCAATACATTACTGAGTACCACTCTCCATATTTTCACGCATAGTGGGGGCTGCATTATGTTATGGGTATGTTTGTAATCATGGGTATGGGTATGTTTGTAATCATTAAGGCCTGGGGACATTTTCAGGATAAAAAATAAACAGAATAGAGCTGTACAGGCAAAATCCAAGAGGAAAACATGATTCAGTCTGCTTTCCACCAGACACATAGGAGATTAATTCAACCTTTCAGCAGGACAAGAACCTAAAAAAAGGCCAAATCTGCAATGGAGTTGCTTACCAAGAAGATAGTGAATGCTCCAGAGTGACCAAGTTACAGTTTTGACTTAAATCTGCTTGAAAATCTATGGCAAGACTTAAATGGTTGTCTAGCAATGATCAACAACCAACTTGACAGTGCGTGAAGATTGTTTTAAGAATAATGGGCTAATATTTTACAATCCAGTTGTGGAAACTCTTAGAGACTTACCCAGAGACTCACAGCTGTAATTGTTGACAAATTGGATTATATCATGTGTTGACTCAGGGGTGTGAATACTTATGTAAATGTGGACACCCCTTCAAATTAGGGCATTCAGTTTTTGCAGCCACACCCGTTGCTGACAGATTAATCAAATCGAGCACACCGCCATGCAATCTCCATAGACAAACACTGCAGTAGAAGGTCCTCATTTTTGAAGAAATACATTTGTTCAAAATTGTTAAACTATTGTCATACTCTCGTGTTGAGACAACTATTCACCATATTTTATGTACTGCAGTGCTAGCTAGCTGTAGCTTATGCTTTCAGTACTTATGCTTTCAGTATTTGATTCATTCTCTGATCCTTTGAGTAGGTGGACAACATATCCAGCATCCTGCTGCAAGGAATTGATAGGTTAGAGGACATTCTCCGGAAGTTGTCATAATTACTGTGTAAGTCTATGGAAGGGGGTGAGAACCACAAGCGTCATAGCCTGGATGGGTACCAGAGGAGGATGGAAATTAGCTGTCCTCTGGCTACACCATTGTGCTAACCTACAGAATGCTGTTGAGTCTACTGTAGACCTTCATTGCAAAACAGTGTTTTAATAAATTATTTTCTGACGTAAACATATTTAGTATAGTTTTATCTAAAAAGGATCACCTTCCTGTTTCACTATTTATATCCAGGCACTTGGCTGCACCATGTCTTACTGGATGTATATGGCCCTAACTTTATTCAGGAGGGTTAAAATTCTGGGTCGCCGGGATACGACACACACAAAATGGACAACTATTCATGTTATCCAATTGGCATGAATCAGAGTTGGTACAAAGTGTAGCCTATTTGGAATGCATCGTAAACATGAATTACTCATTTATGACTGGTAGTGAGGTTCCTGGGTTTTCAGGCTGTTGAAATTACTAAGCCAAATTGAGGGGTTTTGCATGCCTGTTACCTATTATTTGCCCTTGTGATTCAGAGGCATATGAAAACACTGAAGCTGGAAATAAGCTATTGAATGGTCGGTGATCATCTTTTGAAGCATATAATTAACTAAATAGAATTACATTTGGCTGCAATATGTTATCGGCCAAGTGGGACCGTCATGGTAGACTACATCAGGAGAATGCCATTTTTAGGCCAAGAGATAGGCTTCACAACTCCGTAAGGAGTCAAGACTAGCTTGCAAAAAAAGAGGTGGACTAGAAGTGGACTAGCCATTGTTTTTTATACCAAGACCCCTAAGTGGCTTCCTCCGTTGGTTTCAAACAATTAAGGAACAGTACAAATATAGTTCTACTAATGATGGAAAGGCTTTCCCAAAACATATCTCAATTAAATGTTAACTACTGTGTCTTCAGAAAGTATTCACACCCTTTGATTTATTCCACATTTTGTTGTTACAGCCTGAATTCAAAGTGTATTCAATTGATATCTCACCCATCTACACACAATCCCCTAAAATGACAAAGTGAAAAAATATTTTTAGAAATGTATGCACATTTATTGAAAATGAAATACAGAAAAACAATTTACATAAGTATTCACACCCCTGAGTCAATACTTTGTAGAAGCACCTTTGGCGTCAATTATAGCTTTGAGTCATCTTTGAGTATCTCTGTATCAGCTTTGCACATCTGGATTTGGGGATTTTCTCACATTCTTTCTTGAAGATTTTCTCAAGCTCTGTTAAATTAGATGGGAAGAGGCGGTGAACAGCAATCTTCAAGGCTTTCCACAGAGTTTCAATTGGATTCAAGTCTGGGCTTGTGTCTGGGCCACAGAAGGACTTTCACATCCTTGTTTTGAAGCCCTTCTAGCATTGCCTTGGCTGTGTGCCTGGGGTCATTGACCTGTTGGAATGGTTCGCATTAAGGATTTTCCTGTATTTGGCTCCATTTATTGTTCCCTCTATCATTACCAGTCTCCCAATCCCAGCCGCTGAAAAGCATCCCCATAGCATGATTCTGCCACCACCATGCTTCATTGTAGGGATGGTGTTAGATGGGTGATGAGCTGTGCCTGTTTTTCCAGACATAGCACTTTGCATTCATGCCAAAGAGTTCAATTTCTGTCTCATCAGAACACAGAATATTATGCCTTATGCTCTGATTCTTTTGTGTGTCTTTTTGAAATCTCCAGGCAGGCTTCCGTCTGGCATCTCTCCCATAAAGCCCAGATTGGTGAAGTGCTGTAGAGACAGTTGTCCTTCTGGAAGGTTCTACCATCTCAGCCAAAGAACTCTTTAGTTCTGTCAGAGTGGTAATTGGGTTCTTGGTCACCTCCCTGACTAAGGTCCTTCTTGCCCTGTTGCTCAGTTTGGTCAGACTGCCAGCTCTAGCAGAGTCTGGGTAGTTCCATATTTTAAAAATTTCCCAATGATGGAGACAGGTGTGTTTCTTTCTAATAAATGTCCAAACAATTTAATTGACCCCAGGTGGACTCCAATCAAGTTGTAGTGACACCTCAAGGATGATCAAAGGAAATTGTGTGCACCTGAGCTCAATTTGTAGTGTCATGGCAAAGGGTGTGAGTACTTATGTAAATGAAATCTTACTGTATTCCATTTTCTTTTCATTTGCAAAAATGTCTAAAAATATATTTTCACTTTGTCATTATGGGTTATTGTTTGTAGATGAACAAAAAACAACAAAATGTGGAGTAAGTCAAGGGGTATGAACACTTTCTGAAGGCACTGTAGCTACATGTCTATCTGGCAGAACAATAGCATCAAACCAGTCGACATTTGGTTTGTCAAATCAAATGTTATTTGTCACATGCACCGAATACAACCTTACAGTGAAATGCTTACTTACAAGCCCTTAACCAACAATGCTGTTTTAAGAAAAATACATGTTAAGAAAATATTTATGAAAATAAATTGAAGTAAAAATCAATGATATAACAAATAAAAAACTGAAAAATAAAAAAATAAAATAAAGACCAACAATGAATTAACAGTAACAAGACTATATACAGTGGGTGGTACAGACGTGCGGGGTCATAGGCCAGTCGAGGTAAATCAGTTAATATGAAGAAAACCAGTCAAGAGTTTGGACACAACAACTCATTCCAAGGGTTTTCTTTATTTTGACTGTTTTCTACATTCTAGAATAACAGTGAAGACATCAAAACTATGAAATAACACATATGGAATTGAAAGTAACAAAAACAAGTGTTAAACAAATCAAAATATATTTATATTTGAGAACCTTCAAAGTAGCCACCCATTGCCTTGACAGACTTTGCAAACTCTTGGCATTCTCTCAACCAGCTTAATGAGGTAGTCATCTGGAATGCATTTCAATTAACAGGTGTGCCTTGTTACAAGTTAATTGGAATTTCTTTCTTTCTTAATGCATTTGAGCCAATCAGTTGTGTTGTGACAAGGTACAGTTGGGGCGGTATACAGAAGGTAGGGCAATTATTAAAATACCAAGTTCACATTATGGCAAGAACAGCTCAAATAAGCAAAGAGAAATGACAGTCCATCATTACTTTAAGACATGAATGTCAGTCAATCTGGAAAATATCAAGAGCTTTGAAAGTTTCTTCAAATGCAGTCGCAAAACCATCAAGCACTATGATGAAAATGGCTCTCATGAGGACCGCCACAGGAAAGGAAGACCCAGAGTTCCCCCTGCTGCAGAGGATAGGTTAATTAGAGTTACCAGCCTCAGAAATCAGCAATTAAATGCAACTCAGATTGCAGCCCAAATAAATGCTTCACATAGTTCAAGTAACAGACACATCTCAACATTAATTGTTCAGAGGAGACTACGTGAATCAGGCCTTCATGGTCAAATTGCTGCAAAGAAACCACTACTAAAGGATACCAAAAAGGAGAAAAGACTTGTTGGGACAAGAAACACAAGCAATGGACATTTGACATGTGGAAATCTGTCAAAACTTTAGACTAGTACTGTGTATGTTTTTCTGCTGTGCGTAATATGTGGTAGGCTATGTGTTGTAGAAAGACACAGTAATTATTTTAATAAAAAAATAAACAAGAATTTGGGCCTAGGCTCATACCCTATGTGTATGCATAAGCTCTAATATGCATATGTTTGTTTTGAATTCATTATCACCTTAGAAAGTGACCATATTTTCCACTCAGTTTCAACCTGTTGTTATATTTCTTTATTCAAATTGATCAATCACAGTGCTGTTTTTTATGTGTTTGATGTGATATTTGATTGGATTTGCATTGATGTCAGAGTATTTAGAGTGACCATAAAGCCCTATGTACCAGGCCATTAGCGACCTGATGGTTGTAAGCACGTTGGGTACTACCATCGCAAGTCTTGAGTGCATAAAAGGAGATTACCTCGACTCATGACTGCTAGTGTGGTGTTAATAGTTTCACAGCAACCGCCCTAGCCATGACTAGAATACAGTACGGTTAAAACAGTATGTAACGTTATGAAAGTGCCCAGTGTTCAATTACTCTATGTATATAGGGCAGCGGTCTCTCAGATGCAGGGCAGAGTACCGGGTGGAAGCCAGCTAGTAACAGGGACTAAGGTTCAGGGTAGGGTACTGGGTGGAGGCCGGCTAGTGGTGACTGTTTAACAGTCTGATGGCCTGGAGATAGCTGTTTATCAGTCTCTCGGTCCCAGCCTTGATGCACATTTAACATCTTAAACTACTAGATGGTAGGGGGGGTAGATGGCCACCATTGTTCCAGTACCCAAGAAGGCAAAGGTGACTGAATTAAATGACTATCGCCCCACAGCACTCACTTCTGTCATCATGAAGTGCTTTGAGAGGCTAGTCAAGGATCATATCACCTCCACCTTACCTGTCACCCTAGACCCACTTCAATTTGCCTATCGCCCCAATAGGTCCACAGATGATGGAATCGCCATAATACTGCACACTGCCCTATCTTTTCCGGACAAGCGGAATACCTATGTAAGAATGCTGTTCATTAACTATAGCTCAGAATTCAACACCATAGTACCCTCCAAGCTCATCATTAAGCTTGAGGCCCCGGGTCTCAAACCCACCCTGTGCAATTGGGTCCTGGACTTCCTGACGTTCCGCCCCCCAGGTGGTGAAGGTAGGAAACAACATCTCCACTTCGCTGCCCCCTCCTGTACTCCTTTTTCACCCATGACTGCATGGCCATGCAAGCCCTCCAACTCAATCATCAAGTTTGCAGACGACAGAACAGTGGTATGCTTGATTACCAACAATGACGAGACAGCCTACAGGGAGGAGGTGAGGGCACTTGGAGTGTGGTGTTAGGAAAACAACCCCTCACTCAACGTCAACAAAAAACAAAGGAGATGAATGTGGACCTCAGGAAACAGCAGAGGGAGAAACCCCCTATCCACATCGACGGGACAGCAGTGGAGAAGGAGAAACTTTAAGTACCTCGGGGTACACATCACGGACAAACTGAAATAGTCCACCCACATAGACAGTGTGGTGAAGTAGGCACAACAGCACCTCTTCAACCTCAGGAGGCTGAAGAAATTTGGCTAATCACCTAATACCCCCACAATTGAGAATATCCTGTCGGGCTGTATCACCGCCTGGTACGGCAACTGAAATGCTCAGAACCGTAAGGCCCTCCAGAGGCTGGTACCATCTGCACATCGCATCATCGGGGGCAAACTACCTGCCCACCAGGACACTTACAGCACCCGATGTCACAGGAAGGCCAAAAAGATAATCAAGGACAACAACCAACCGAGCCACTGTCTGTTATCCCCACTACCATCCAGTAGGTGAGGTTAGTATAGGTGATTCAAAGCTGGGACTCGAGAGACTGAAAAACAGCTTCTATGTCTAGGCCATCAGACTGTTAAACAGCCATCACTATCACAGAGAGGCTGCTGCTTACATAGACTTGAAATCATTACCAATTTAATAAATGTATCACTAGTCACTTTAATAATGTTTACATATCTTGCATTACTCATCTCATACATATGTAAACTCAGCAAAAGAAGAAACGTGTAAATATTTGTATGAACATAACAAGATTCAACCTCTGAGACATAAACTGAACAAGTTCCACAGACATGTGACTAACAGAATTTGAATAATGTGTCCCTGAAAAAAGGGGTGGTCGTAATCAAAAGTAACAGTCAGTATATGGTGTGGCCATCAACTGCATTAAGTACTGCAGTACATCTCCTCCTCATGGACTGCAAAAGATTTGCCAGTTCTTGCTGTGAGATGTTACCCCACTCTTCCACCGGGCACCTGCAAGTTCCCAGACATTTATGCGTGGAATGGCCCTAGCCCGCACCCTCCGATGGGAATGAGATCTGGGCTCTTCGCTGGCCATGGCAGAAAATTCACATTCCTGTCTTGCAGGAAATCACGCACAGAAAGAGCAGAATGGCTTGTGGCATTGTCATGCTGGAGGGTCATGGCAGGATGAGTCTGCAGGAAGGGTACCACATGAGGGAGGAGGATGTCTTCCCTGTAACGCATTGCACTGAGATTGCCTGCAGTGACAACAAGCCCAGCTCGATGATGATGTGACACACCGCCCCAGACCATGACGGACCCTCCACCTCCAAATCGATCCCGCTCCAGAGATCAGGCCTTGGTGTAACGCTCATTTTTTCTTTGATAATCGAGAATCCGACCATCACCTCTGGTGAGACAAAATTGAGTACAGTCTGAGCACTGATGGAGGGATTGTGCGTTCCTGGTGTAACTCGGGCAGTTGTTGCTGCCATCCTGTACATCTCCTGCAGGTGTGATGTTCAGATATACCGATTCTGTGCAGGTGTTGTTACACGTGGTCTGCCACTGCGAGGACGATCAGCTGTCCATCCTGTCTCCCTATAGCACTGTCTTAGGCGTCTCAGAGTACGGACATTGCAATTTATTGCCCTGGCCACATCTGTAGTCCTCATGCCTCCTTGCATCATGCCTAAGGCACGTTCACGCAGATGAGCAGGGACCCTGGGGATCTTTCTTTTAGTGTTTTTCAGAGTCAGTAGAAAGGCCTCTTTAGTGTCCTACGTTTTCATAACTGTGACCTTAATTGCCTACCGTCTGTAAGCTGTTAGTGTCTTAACAACTATTCCACAGGTGCATATTCATTCATTGTTCATGGTTCATTGAACAAGCATGGGAAAGAGTGTTTAAACCCTTTACAATGCAGATCTGTGAAGTTATTTAGATTTTTAGAAATTGTCTTTGAAAGACAGGGTCCTGAAAAAGGGGTTTATTTTTTTGTTGAGTTTATATACTGTATTTTATACCATCTATTGCATCTTGCCTATGCCACTCTGTTATTGCTCATCCATACATTTATATGTTTATACTCTTATTCCATTCCTTACTTAGATTTGTGTCTATTAGATAGTTGTTGTGGAATTATTAGACTGCATTTTAGACATTGCTGTGTAACCGATGTGAAATGGCTAGCTAGTTAGAGGTGGTGCGCTCTAATAGTGTTTTGATCGGTGACGTCACTCACTCTGAGACCTTGAAGTAGTGGTTCCCCTTGCTCTGCAAGGGCCGTGGATTTTGTGGAGCGATGGGTAACGATTCTTCGTGGGAGGCAGTTGTTGATGTGTGCAGAGGGTTCCTGGTTCGAGCCCGACGAGGGGACAGACTAAAGTTATACTGTTACAGCTGCACTGTCAGAACTAGAAGCACAAGCATTTCGCTGCACCCGCAATAACATCTGCTAACCATGTGTATGTGACCAATACAATTTGACTTGATTGTGATTTGATTTGAACAGACTGTGGCTGGGGTGGCTGAGGTCCTTGATCTTCTTGTCCTTCCTGTGACACCGTGTGCTGTCGATGTCCTGGACGGCAGGCAGTGTACCCCCTGGGAGGTGATGTGTTGGGCCCTTTTGAGAGCCCAGTGGATGCGAACGGTGCTCTTGCCATACCAGGCGGTGATACAGCCTGACAGGATACACTTAATGGTGCATCTGTAGAAGTTATATGCCACCAACTGAAGGTAATGCAGTGAAAATGAGAATGCAGGGCAGATGTTTATGAAACTTTACACCTGAAGGAACACAGGATGTCTCTCACCTGGTTTGGCATCCACATTTATCCAGGATTACCAGCTTCACATTTGAGGGAAACAAGTGTAGCGAGACCCAACACTGTAACAAAACCACCGGAAATGATACAATATGTTATTCTAACTGCAGTTTGACAAATGATACAGTAAATCTGATGGTCTGGATCTGTGCATTGCAATTTATCATTTTTCTCAGAGGGTTGTGAATGCATGAAAATGTTGATTAAATGATGCAGAGAGACTAGTTGACATGCTGTTGAATGTTCTTTAGGCCTAGGGGCATCTTTAATGTTTATTATTGACTTGTTTCGCAGACAACACCATCCCTGGTGACACTTAAACTCTTTTTTAGCAAACTAAGCACTGAGTTGTGGCAGTATTAGGTGGTCTCTCTTCGTGTTTTGACAGAACATTATACATGTTGGGTAGGGAGTAATTCTTGCACCGGTATTATATCAAATCCATGGTGCAAATCTGTAAGATTTCCTTCAATACATTTTGTCACAGTACTTTATACATGAACAAAAATCTAATATTAAGAGTACGTTTTGTCAGTTAGAGATTGAGGCATTTGTCTAACATTGAATCATCATTTATTTTTCGGACATAAATTGACATAGATTGTATTATTGTCCGAACACAGAGAGTCCACTGAGAGGTTAGAGGAACCTTGAAGACATCTCATCTCACCTGAATAACCTTGAAGACATCTCATCTCACCTGAATATTGAGGTTATCCGTTATCCTCAATATTTCACAATTTAAGGTTATTATGAGATGTATTGCATCATGCACTATGGAAGTGTAATTACAATATGTTCTTCTGGAGCTGTACGGAGGATTTGAATAATAACTATATGTTGGGAGATGAGCAATTCGAGCCCGCGTGCCTTGTTTCAATTCTAGTGATTACAAAATGAATTGAAAAGCTGGGGTTGGATATGGATTAACAAGTAATGCTGTAGTTGAGTCAACTTCTGTGATAGCTGAGCCAAAGTTTCAGACATGAATACTCAGGGAGAAAAAGGTGTAGATTCACACGCAGAGCGTGGCAGGTGTTTATTTCGCCTTTGCAGAAGATAGGAATTGTGGTCACAGGCAGGGAATGTTCATTCACAGGCAGGAAAACAGGCAGGTGATTTATGTATTGTAAATGTATTTATATAGCCCTTCGTACATCAGCTGATATCTCAAAGTGCTGTACAGAAACCCAGCCTAAAACCCCAAACAGCAAGCAATGCAGGTGTAGAAGCACGGTGGCTAGGAAAAACTCCCTAGAAAGGCCAAAACCTAGGACGAAACCTAGAAAGGAACCAGGCTATGTGGGGTGGCCAGTCCTCTTCTGGCTGTGCCGGGTGGAGATTGTAACAGAACATGGCCAAGATGTTCAAATGTTCATAAATGACCAGCATGGTCAAATAATAATAATCACAGGCAGAACAGTTGAAACTGGAGTAGCAGCACGGCCAGGTGGACTGGGGACAGCAAGGAGTCATCATGCCAGGTAGTCCTGAGGCATGGTCCTAGGGCTCAGGTCCTCCGAGAGAGAGAAAGAAAGAGAGAAAGAGAGAATTAGAGAGGGCATACTTAAATTCACACAGGACACCGGATAGGACAGGATAAGTACTCCAGATATAACAAACTGACCCTAGCCCCACGACACATAAACTACTGCAGCATAAATACTGGAGGCTGAGACAGGAGGGGTCAGGAGACACTGTGGCCCCATCAGAGGACACCCCCGGACAGGGCCAACAGGAAGGATATAACCCCACCCACTTTGCCAAAGCACAGCCCCCACACCACTAGAGGGATATCTTCAACCACCAACTTACCATCCTGAGACAAGGCCGAGTATAGCCCACAAAGATCTCCGCCACGGCACAACCCAAGGGGGGTCGCCAACCCAGACAGGTAGATCACATCAGTGACTCAACCCACTCAAGTGACGCACCCCTCCTAGGGACGGTATGAATCAAAAACTAGGACTGAAGGCTATAACTGGTTCTCACAAACGGGCAGGTAAAATGCTTAGTCGAGTCAAAATGAACAATACCTCGAAAAGGCACAAACAGAATGAACTGAACTTAATAAGGAGCTGATGAGATCAGGTGAGTGACTGACACAGGTGAAATCAATGAACAAAAATGAAAGACAGGGCTACATTCCAGAACACAAAGAAACAGGGCTATGTTCAAGAACACGATGAGACACAACCCAAGGTTGACTAAGAAAATAAATACAGGACCTTACAGCAGCATCTGAAAATCTTTCCATATTACTGAGTTGGTTAATGTGACTTACTGTAAGATCCACTCACTAAACAGGCCTCTTATTTTCATTACTTTGAATTTGTTAATAGATCCAAGTGAAAGGTTTTTGCTAGTATAACCTTTTGTTTCCAACCATATATAGTGAATTTATGGTCCATTATGTTAAATGTGAGCGCTTTTGCTGATTCAACAATAACACTCTTGAGTACATAACAAATCCGCAGTGATACTTAGGTAAGCAATATGGACATTTTGCTTGAGGTAGTGACATGTAGATAACAGTAATTTAACAATCCTTTGCCCAAGTACGGGAAAATAACAATGTCATTGATGCGTTTTGAGTTCATTTACTTTGCCCTTATGCTGCTACCAGGAGACTGGAGAAAAAAATGTAGGACATTTGACATTTGATTATCACTGATTATAACTGAATGTATGGATATCCAATTAAAACAGCCAGTTTAGCACTAGTTGAGTTATGCCACCAATATCATGTGGCATTCATAGCAGGGCAGCAGGTAGCCTCGTGGTTAAGAGTGTTGGGCCAGTGACAGAAAGGTTGCTGGTTTGAATCCCCAAGCTGACTAGGTGAACAATTTGTTGATATGCACTTGAGCAAGGCACTTAACCCTAAATGCGCTGACAAAATGTATTGTGTCAAGTTGGCTGAATATCCTTTGGGTGGTGGACCATACTTGATACACACGGGAAACGGTTGTGTGAAAAACAGAGCAGCTTTGCACCCTATGAATGGCACACATACCAAATGCATGTCTCAATTGTTTCAAGGCATAAAAATCCTTCTTTAACCCTTCATCTACACTGATTGAAGTGGATTTAACAAGTGAAATCAATAAGGGATCATAGCTTTCACCTGCATTCCCCTGGTCAGTCTGGCATGGAAAGAGCAGGTGTTATGAATGTTTTGTGAACTCAGTGTATTTGGAAGTAGTTTTTTATATGGATATGGGTAAACATTTTTTTTTTTTATCATGATATTTTTTTAATCTCTCAGATACAGTATAAGACAGACACTTTAAAACAAACTTCCTTATGATAGTCCCAAAAATATATATATGTTTTTCATGTATGAATCTGGTGCAAATGAGAACTTGTTCTCAACTAGCTTACCTGGTTAAATAAAGGTGAACAAAAAAGTCTATGTGTTTCTATGGGCTAGTAGCAGAAAGGACAAATTCAATATTTCGTCAAATAAATGAATTTCATTTTGTTTATACCGAAAGGATTCCTAAAATTCTAAATCAAATGATCATTGCTATGACCATCTTAAAACTATTCCATGTGTTGGCAGATAGAGGACTACTGCAGAGATGGCTTGCAGAGTTCTGTCTTACTATCCAGGTCTGTACCCAAACAATTCGAACTTCAACTTTTAAAAATCCCCCTTTCCAGAAACAAGTCTCTCACCGTTGCCGCTTGCTATAGACCACCCTCTGCCCCAGGTGTGCCATGGACACCATATGTGAATTGATTGCCCCCCATCTATCTTCAGAGCTTGTGCTGCTAAGTGACCTAAACTGGGACATACTTAACACCCCGGCCATCCTACAATCTAACCTTGATGCCCTACATCTCACACAAATGATCAATGAACCTACCAGGTACAACCCCAAATCCGTAAACACGGACACCCTCATAGATATCATCCTAACCAACCTGCCCTCCAAATACACCTCAGCTGTTTTCAACCGAGACCTCAGCGATCACTGCCTCATTGCCTGCATCCGTAATGTGTCTGCGGTCAAACAACCACCCCTCATCACTGTCAATCGCTCCCTAAAAAACTTCTGCGAGCCGGCCTTTCTAATTGACCTGGCCCGGGTATCTTGGAAGGATATTGACCTCATCCCATCAATAGAGGATGCCTGGTTAATCTTTAAAAGTGCCTTCCTCACCATCTTAAATAAGCATGCCCCATTCAAAAAATTTAGAACGAGGAACTGATATAGCTCTTGGTTCACTCCAGACCTGACTGCCCTTGACCTGCACAAAAACATATTGAGGCGTACTGCATTCGCATCGAATAGCCCCCATAATAAGCACCTTTTCAGAGAAGTTAGGAACCAATCTACACAGGCAGCTAGGAAAGCTAAGGCTAGCTTTTTCAAACAGACATTTGCATCCTGTAGCACAAACTAAAAAAAAGTTCTGGGAAACTGTAAAGTCCATGGAGAATAAGAGCACCTCCTCCCAGCTGCTCACTTCACTGAGGCTAGGAAACACTGTCACCACCATTAAATCCACTATAATTGAGAATGTTAATAAGCATTTTTCTACGGCTGGACATGCTTTACAGCGGTCAACTGCCCTCCACCCCCCACAGCAACTCGCCCAAGCCTCCCCCATTTCTAATTCAGCCAAATCCAGATAGCTGATGTTCTGAAAGAGCTGCAAAATATGGACCCCTACAAATCAGCCAGGATAGACAATCTTGAAACTCTCTAAAATGATCTGACAATTGTTGCAACCCCTCTTCAACTTCTCTTTCGTATTGTCTGAGATTCCCAAAGATTGGAAAGCTGCCGTGATCATCCCCCTCTTCAAAGGGGGAGACACTCTAGACCCAAACTGCAAGAGGCCTATATCTATCCTACCCTGCCTTTCTAAGGTCTTCGAAAACCAAGTTAACAAACAGATTACCGACCATTTAGAATCCCACCGTACCTTCTCCACCATGCAATCTGGTTTCAGATTTGGTCATGGGGGCACCTCAGCTACGCTCCAGGTCCTAAACGATATCATAACCGTCATCGATAAGAGACATTACTGTGCAACCTTATTCATCGACCTGGCCAAGGCTTCGACACAATCACCACATTCTTATAGCCAGACTCAACAGCCTTGGTTTCTCAAATGACTGCCTCGCCTGGTTCACCAACTACTTCTCTGATAGAGTTCAGTGTGTAATATCGGAGGGCCTGTTGTCCGGACCTCTGGCAGTCTCTATGGGGGTGCCACAGGGTTCAATTCTCGGGCCGACTCTCTGCTCTGTATACATCAATCACATCGCTCTTGCGGCTGGTGATTCTCTGATCCCCCTCTACGCAGACGACACCATTCTGTATACTTCTGGCCCTTCTTCGCCACTGTGTTAACTAACCTCCAGACGAGCTTCAATGCCAAACAACTCTCCTTCCGTGGCCTCCAACTGCTCATAAATGCAAGTTAAGCTAAATGCATGCTCTTCAACCGATCACTGCCCACACCTGATTCTGACTGAAATAGCTAGGTGTCTGGCTAGACTGTAAACTCTCCTTCCAGACTCACAATAAGCATCTCCAAACCAAAATGTAATCTATAATCAGCTTACTATTTCTCAACAAATCATCCTTCACTCACACTGCCAAACATAACCTCGTAAAACTGACCACACTACCGATCCTTGACTTCTGCGATGTCATTTACAAAATAGCCTCCAACACTCTACTCAACAAATTGGATGCAGTCTATCACAGTGCCATCCGTTTTGTCATCAACGCCCCATATACCTCCCACCACTGCGACTTGTACGCTCTCGTTGGCTGGCCATCGCTTCATACTGTTCGCCAAACCCACTGGCTCCAGGTCATCTACCAGTCTTTGCTAGGTAAAGCCCCGCCTTATCTCAGATCACTGGTCACCATAGCAATACCCACCCGTAGCACGCGCTCCAGCAGGTATATCTCACTGGTCATCCCCAAAGCCAATTCCTCATTTGGCCGCCTTTCCTTCCAGTTCTCTGCTGCCAATGACTGGAACGAACTGCAAAAATCACTGAAGCTGGAGACGTATATCTCCTTCACTAGATTTAAGCACCAGCTGTCAGAGCAGCTCACAAATCACTGCACCTGTACATAGCCCATCTGTAAATAGCCCATCCAACTACCTCATCCCCATACTGTATATATTTATTTATCTTGCTCCTTAGCCCATCTGTAAATAGCCCATCCAACTACCTCATCCCCATACTGTATTTATTTATTTATCTTGCTCCTTTGCACCCTAGTATCTCTACTTGCACATTCATCTTCTGCACATCTATCACTCCAGTGTTTAATTTGTATATTGTAATTACTTCGCCACCATGGCCTATTTATTGCCTTACCTCCCTTATCTTACCTCATTTGCACACACTGTATATATACTTTTTCTACTGTATTATTGACTGTATGTTTGTTTATTCCTTGTGTAACTCTGTGTTGTTGTATGTGTCGACCTGCTTTGCTTTATCTTGGCCAGGTTGCAGTTGTAAATGAGAACTTGTTCTCAACTAGCCTACCTAGTTAAATAACGGTGAAATAAAATAGATAAATAAAACTTAAATCTCCATATGTTAGCAAGCGTTACGGGACTTGTCTGACGTCGGTACCACCGATCTGCCAGTTTCTGTCTGTAGCATCCAAACCGTTTGGGCTACACAATTATATACCCCTCTATGTAAATGTGAGACTCTCACGAATACGAACATGTCAGTTGTTTTGCTTTTGGAAGCCCCACAAGCTGTACAAGCCTCATCTGAAGGTAGCCCAGTACCAGTTTAAATGACGTGAAAGATGTGTTGGCAACAGTGGTAATTTTACCATGTACATCTTGGTTGGGCAAAAATGATAATAACGTGGGATGCATGCTTGCAAAACCACAACAATAAACAATACATTAATTGAACTATAAAGGTGACAAATGGTGTGCACAAACTGTTAGGGCCTACATAAAGACATTGATGATCAAGCTAGGAAGGACATAGTCAATATAACTACTTGTTTAGCACTTTTGAAATGTACAGTGACAAAATTCAGAATATGGGCCGTTCGTACAGTGTTCTCCCTGTACACCAAGTCAGCACTCAAATACAGGAATAAAAGTATTTGATCCCCTGCTGATTTTGTATGTTTGCCCACTGACAAATAAATAATCCGTCTATAATTTTAATGGTAGGTTTATTTGAACAGTGAGAGACAGAATAACAACAACAAAAATCCAGAAAAACCCATGTCAAAAATGTTATAAATTTAATTGCATTTTAATGGGGGAAATAAGTTATTGACCCCCTCTCAATCAGAAAGATTTCTGGCTCCCAGGTGTCTTTTATACAGGTAACAAGCTGAGATTAGGAGCACAGGAGTGCTTCGTATGACAAGGATTAAAGAGGATTTGTCAGTAAATTGTTGACTTGATTCATGATGGTGACTGCTAGCTAAGTTTTTGAAAGTATGATGTTGATCAGTCCAATGAAAGCTACTGTACATATAACATATATCATTTTTTCCGCGGTCAATGACCATGAGCCTTCTTGGATGTGCACTTCTAATGTAACTCTATGGCAGCACCCAAGGGGCTAGATTTCTCTAGCTCTACCCTTAGACTTGGTTTTGACATAGTTTCCCCATGAGTGACAGAACGCTAAGCCAATCACGGCGCAACACTCCATATTTTCTGCTGGCTTGCTCCACCACCACAGATAGCACTGAGCTAGGCTGAAACACCTGCATTTTGGAGCCGCCTTACTCAAGAAAACAAAAAAGAGACCACGTTTGTATGTGGCTTTATTAACTCAATGATATATATATGTTTTACATTGTTTGCAAACTGATATGTGACACATATTAATGCCAAAATAACATACGAAACAATCAAGCTAAAAATGTGGGGTTATGAATGACGGGTCGCCACTGGTTGGCAGGTAGAGGACTTCAAACTCTGTTTAAATAAACCCTCACTGACATTCTGTGAACCTATTCCAGTGCCTGTAGCTGGTGAGCACAGGAGCTTTGCATTACCTTGCATGTTAGAAATTGAACCTACAACTTAGTCATATCCCATAATAAACTTCTCCAAAAGCATGACAGCATCAATAGTGGGACAAATGCTCATTTATTGTAACTTCTTAGTCACTTCCTCTTATGAATTCATAAGAATCTGTATGCCAAGTCGACAACTACGGAAGCAGCGTGTTATATAATTTGTCTGTTTTGATTGCTTTGTTATGGAAGTGGAAGGGAGAAACAAGAGCGGAGGCCACAAACACATCATAGCACAAATGAGACCTATTTTCTATTTCACACTTCTTTAACCAGATATGATTCACTAATTATGGTCTCCTGGAAGAATAAGTGATTTTTGCATAGCTGTCGGGCACCCTCCCATCAGCGAGGGATTTCAGCGCTTTTCTCAAAGCCTGGTGCTGCCCCAGTCGTTTTTCTAGACAACGTGTAGAGGTCCCCAGGGGTGGGGAACATGGCAGTTTGTTAGCACCTGGATGATTCAATTTCTCTTTCCTCCATAGCAGAAGCACCATAGCTGAAAAAAACATATCAAGCCCTATTCTCTCCTGTCTGAAGTAGCAATTTTGCCTTTACGTTATCACAAAGTCTGGTCTATTAACTAGTAAATGGAAGCTGTCTAGATAAGATGGATTTCATAAAACATTAGAGGTGAGTACTAGTAGGCATACAGTGGCCATTGCCCGTGATGAAAGCTTAGCCACTAAGGAGAAAAATATCTTAAGCAGATAATTCACAAATAAAGTACTGTCTCAGAGAAAAGTATTCATACCCCTTACTACACATTTTGTCGTGTTACAGCCTGAATTCAAAAAGGATTAAAAAAATAATAATTCTCTCACCCATCGACACACAATACCCCATAATGACAAAGTGAAAACATGTTTTTAGAAATGTTTGCACATTTATTGATAATGAAATACAGAAATATCAAATGTACATAATTATTCACACCCCTGAGTCAATACGTTAGAATCACTTTTGGCAGCGATTTCAGCTCTGAGTCTTTCTGGGTACAGTACGTCTCTAAAAGCTTTGCACACCTGGGTTATACAATATTTGCATGTTCATCTTTAAAACATTCCGTCAAATTGGTTGTTGATCATTGCTAGACAGCCACTTTCAAGTCTTACCATAGAATTTCAAGATGATTTTAGTCAAAACTGTAACTAGGCCACTCAGGAACATTCTATGACATATTGGTAAGCAACATTTTTTTTTATATGTTTATAAATAAAATAAAACGAAGTATTAGTAAGCAACTACAGTGTATTTTTGGCCTTGTTTTAAGTTATTGTTCTGCTGAAAGGTGAATTTGTCTCTTCGTGTCTGTTGGAAAGCAGACTGAACCAGGTTCCCATCTAGGAATTTGCATGTGATTAACTCTATTGCCACGTTCTGACCTTAGTTCTGTTATTTTATCTTTGTTTTAGTATGGCCAGGACGTGAGTTGGGTGGGCAGTCTGTTTGTTTCTATGTTAGTCAAATCAAATCAAATCAAATTTATTCATATAGCCCTTCGTACATCAGCTGATATCTCAAAGTGCTGTACAGAAACCCACCCTAAAACCCCAAACAGCAAGCAATACAGGTGTAGATGCACGGTGGCTAGGAAAAACTCCCTAGAAAGGCCAAAACCTAGGACGAAACCTAGAGAGGAACCAGGCTATGTGGGGTGGCCAGTCCTCTTCTGGCTGTGCCGTGTGGAGATTGTAACAGAACATGGCCAAGATGTTCAAATGTTCATAAATGACCAGCATGGTCAAATAATAATAATCACAGGCAGAACAGTTGAAACCGGAGCAGCAGCACGGCCAGGTGGACTGGGGACAGCAAGGAGTCATCATGTCAGGTAGTCCTGAGGCATGGTCCTAGGGCTCAGGTCCTCCGAGAGAGAGAAAGAAAGAGAGAAATAGAGAATTAGAGAGGGCACACTTAAATTCACACAGGACACCAGATAGGACATGAGAAGTACTCCAGATATAACAAACTGACCCTAGCCCCCCGACACATAAACTACTGCAGCATAAATACTGGAGGCTGAGACAGGAGGGGTCAGGAGACACTGTGGCTCCATCCGAGGACTCCCCCGGACAGGGCCAAACAGGAAGGATATAACCCCACCCATTTTGCCAAAGCTCTACACAATATTGTGCTGCTGATGCCAGGTGCCATATCAGTCTCTTTCTGCTGTAAAGTGAGTATCAACAGGTATAATAAACAGATATATATATATATAGATTACAGGGAACATAAGGTTGGATATATTATTATCGACCTGCTAGATCTACTGTCTCTTTTATATTATGACATTTCAGCTAGATCTACTGTCTGGCCATTGTTGTAGGCCTGCCCTCCCCTCAACAGCCTCAAATAGGCTATTTCATGTGGGTTGGGGTGGGGCGGCAGACACACGCATCTCACATTTCATTGCATTACATTTTATATATTGCTTCTAAAATTTAAAAAAATCACAAATAATATTTTATATTATTAATTTCAAACAAGGGCATTAGCATGAGAAGAACTTACCAGTCCAAAACATGTCCTCTCCGTTTTCCACTTGGGAATCGCTAAATGAATCGTCCTACAACAATCTCTGTATCACTTTTCCGATCAATTTCTTCTAAAATTGTGTGTACACCTGTATATCTAGACTTCGATTTAGCTTTCCCTGACTTAGTCGCCATACTGATTGATAAATAAACAGCTGAATCTGCGCGTTTACCAAACAATGCTGTGCGTAATATGCGTAGCTCCTTCCGGTATAAAACTTCAATAGCGAATGACTCTCTTTACCCCAGAGTTTACTACATGGGTTGGTCTTCCAACACATAACCATTGCATATTGCCGTTTACCTCAGCTCATTGGCTATCTACCCAGATTTCAAGACGATCAGTGGTCATTGGGTTAAAATACAGTCAATCAACGAAACAGTGGTCATATCATTGGTGCACAGTGATGTCATTACTTGTTGTCTTCAAATCGGTTTCTTTCAGTCAATACCTCCCGCGAAATGGCCCATCAGGTTCGGTTGTGTTACAAACAAACCAGTTGATTGCAATGAAACCAAACATGACTGGAAAAGTCACGTTTTGTGTGGGTATTTACCCTCAAATGTGTCGTCGAAAATTGAATGAGACGGAATTCACGACATAAGCAGTTCACAAAATGTTTCGTGTTAGGTTATAAAAATGGATGGTATCAAACATAAGATCATTCATTGTGTAACAATGAGCATTGAGATTGCAAACAGACGAAGATCGTCAAAGGTAAACAATTTATTTTAATGCAGTTTGTGATTTTGTTAGCTTGTGCTGGTTGAAAATGTTTTTTTTAATGGGGCTCTCTCCTCAGATAATCGCATCGTATTCTTTCGCAGTACATGCTTTTTTAAAATCTGACAATGCAGTTGGATTAGAAAGAGTCTAGGCTTTCGATACATGTGAGACACTTGTATTTTCATGAATGTTTAATATGACTATTTATGTAGCGATCCCCTTATGTTGTGGAATTTCAGCCCGCTACTGTGTTCTGTGCGCAGAGAGGTTAAACAGTATTATTTTCAAACACAGTGAGTCCATGCAACTTATTATATGACATTATTACTCCTGAACTTATTTAGGGGTTCTAAGGGGTTGAATACTTATTGACTCAAGACATCAGCTTTTAATTTTTAATTTGGTTGTAAAAAAGATTATAAACATAATACTACTTTGACATTATGGAGTATTGTGTGTAGGCCAGTGACACAACATATGAACTTAATCCATTTTTAATTCAGACTTTAACACAACAAAATGTGGAAAAAATCAAGGGGTGTGAATACTTTCTGTAAGCACTGTATACATCCATTCATTTCTAAACTGGTACCGACATGTACACGTGTTCGTGAGAATCTCAGCTTTCCATAGAGGTGTCATTTTAATGTATCACCCAGACTTTTTCGGACACTACAGACAGATCTGCGGTACCGACTTCGGACATGTCCCTTGACACTTGTTTGGGTCGCTGAGCAAATGGAGAACAACATATTAGTTTGTAGACCAATCCATTCGGACGCTGCAGATGTTTTTGTGATAAGACCGACTTTTGGGGATTGTCTCATGGCCATAGATACGGAAGGCTGCCATTGGCGATGCGGTTGGATTGAGATGCGGCCCATGCATAAAAACTGATATCGCTAGCTTAAACAGACACATTTTTATGGGATTTTTTTTATTACTCTTGGGGTTACTATTTAAATGTCGGAAAATGTCCGATCATTTGGTTCCGTCACCGTACTAAAATCTTCACCTATAATTATTGAATGTCCCACACATAAAGAGCCCCTTACTTTCGTAAATAATCGCTATTTCTTATTTGCATCAGGTGCTTTATACAGTATACTATACATGTATCACTTTTATTTTCATTCCTCTAAGGAAGCAGTTCAATTTTAAATCATCAATGTTTGCAAAGTCTTTTATTCTAAACTCTCTTTTAGATTATTTGTTTACCTTCTACTGGGAACAGGTTTCTCATCTCTCTTTTTTCCTTGACTTTAGATTGTGAAGTGTGAATGGCGTTTCACTCCACCTGCTTGAGTGGTGGGGACCAATGCTGGCGGGAAAGAGAGCATATAGGAGGGGGGGAACTCACTCTTGTGGGGAAGGGAGTATGGCTCTGGGTCGGTGGCTCTGCCTCTCTCTCTCTCCTCTTACAGCTCTTCCTCAGGGCTGGATTGGGGACCAACCCTTGCTTAGTAGGCATAAGACTGAGTTGTGGCCCTCTTTTACACACATGGTGCACTTGCTTGGAGACAAACATTCCCTGGATTTATGTCCAAAGTCCCCGCATCTCCAACACTTCCAGGCAATCCTTGACCTGGTGTTCCAGCTCCTGGCAGATGTAACACAGAGGGGTCTGCCCAGGGTAAGAGAACTTCCCATTGTAAGGGCCCAGGAAGATTGAGTTAGGGATTGTTAAAGACTGCCCACTGGTGGTTTTATCCATGCGTATTCTATACCATATTCTATACCATATCCTGAACTTATCCACAGGTTTCACTGCAGGTTGTAAAATAGTACAGTACCTGTTTAGAAACAGTTTGACGTCAGGATCAGGAACTCTTCCCGTCCAGAACTTTAAAAATACCATCTTGATGTCCAGCTCAATGGAGGAGCACGCTGTCCAGTCCTTCCACTTTGTGGCTGTCTCGTGGGCTGACTGGACTTATAGGAAGTGGCATAAAATCTCTCCTGTTCAGCAGTGCAATGAATGAGTAAACATTAGCTGCACTAATCCAATTGGATTCGGAATAAGAGTGTCTCTCCAACATCAGCACAACATGGTGAATCTAGATTGCCGGTACATTTAATCTTGCCCTGTATTGACCAAAACAAGCTGCATATGCCACCCAGGGATGAGCCATATGGCACAGACAGCTCGAGGCTACGAAGGTATTGGACTATTATTATGGGAGATAACTGATGTAGACTTTGGTTCATCATGGACAACCGCGAGGTTGGCCAGACATGGTGTTTATTAGTTGAGTTCAAGTGAATGTAAAACTGGTAATATCCCCAAATCGCTTAACAGCGGCCCTCCTTCCAATAGAGCTGAACTGAGCAACCCAATCAGTGACTTTTGAATTTATAGCCTAAAACACCAATATTAAAAACATATAGGCGTATGTCAACCCACAAGAGGAGTTGTGTCATTATTGATTTACGATGCACCGTAATAGTTTAAAGTGTGTCATTCTGCCTTTTTGATATATTATTGACTAATGTGCTATTACACAATCTCTCTGCCTACCTTTAGTACATAAACATCTGAACAGGCAACAGTGCAATAGAATATGTTATGATCAGTATCCGGTACTTCACACTGTAAGGAGAGGAAAAATAATTATAGGGGAGTGGTTGTACTGTTATGCAAATATCTGCTACCCATAAAAGCAGCATTTAGTCAGAGAAAATAATATTTCAGATGTGACTAAATGTGACTCACATCCCCTACTGGGGTTCCGTGTGCAACAAGCCATTGCTACCTTGTACCTACCCTCCATCCTAAAAACAGTATAAAGTTAATAACATATTAATCTTTCCCTAGCTCGATGCCAACTCATTACAGTATGCAAATGAATGCAAACAGTGCATATTTCTCAATCAGATATTCCGGCAGGTTGGGAGGCTTTATATTTTCATCCATCACATCTGTTAATTACCATTAAATGGGGGTCATTGTCCTTCCTGTCGACAGTAAATTGTGGCTACTTGGTCCCTCCCATGTAGACAGGGAGACAAAGCACAAACTGATCTTACAACCATCCCACTTCAGAATATTAATAGACATCATCACCACTAGATATCTCAGCCTCATGGAAAAGGCAGTAAGGCACCCACGTGTCTGAGTAGCACACGTCGTAGAAAATGGACAGTTCTCCCAAAAAAGTGGATAATACAATCAATGACTGTCACTCAACTGGTGACTTGGTAGAATATGTTGTTAAAAAGGGTACTTTCTTACTTTCCTTTAAAGGTAAAATTATATGTCAATTTCATTGTCCTGTAATGTATTTTCACTATGAATTTCACTGTCCTTATTACTGTATTATTGACGGTAATATTTGGCACAGTATATGAATGGCCTATTCATTCTAAGAACTAAGAACAGATATAGCCCTTGGTTCACTCCAGACTGCCCTTGACACTGTAAAAGTTCATGGAGAATAAGAGTACTCCCACCCAGCTGCCCACCATTGCACTGACACTAGGAAACACTGTCACCACTGATAAATCCATGATAATCGAAAATTTCAATAAGCATCTCTGCACTACCGCAGCAACAGGCCCAAGCACCCCCCCCACCCCCCCCCACCCTCCGAGCTGGTCCCCTCCGACTGCCTCACCTGGTTCACTAACTACTTCTCAGATAGAGTTCAGTGTGTCAAATCGGAGGGCCTGTTGTCCGGACCTCTGGCAGTCTCTATGGGGTTGCCACAGAGTTCCATTATCTGGGTGACTCTTTTCTCTGTATACATCAATGATGTCACATCAATGATGTGCTGCTGATGATTCTCTGATCCACCTCTAGGCAGACAACAACATTCTATATACATCTGGCCCTTCTTTGGACACTGTGTTAACTACCCTCCAAACGAGCTCAACACAATACAACACTCCTTCCGTGGCCTCCAACTGCTCTCAAATGCTAGAAAAACTAAATGCATGCTCTTCAACCGATCACTGCCCGCACCCGCCCGCCCAACGAGCATCATTACTCTGGACGTTCTGACTTAGAATATGTGGACGACTATAAATCCATGTTTGGCTAGACTGAAAACTCTCCTTCCAGACTCACATTAAGCATCACCAATCCAAAGTTAAATCTAGAATTGGCTTCCTATTTCGCAACAAAGCCTCATTCACTCATGCTGCCAACATACCCTCATAAAACTGACTATCCTGCCGATCCTTGACTTTGGCAATGTCATTTACAAAATTGCATCCAATTTGCTGAGTAGAGTGTTGGAGGCTGTCCATCACAATGCCATCTGTTTTGTCACCAAAGGCCAATATACTACCCACCACTGCAACCTGTATGCTCTCGTTGGCTGGTCCTCGCTACATATTTGTCGCCAAACCCACTGGCTCCAGGTCATCTATAAGTCTCTGCTAGGTAAAGCTCCGCCTTATCTCAGCTCACTGGTCACCATAGCAATACATCAGTAGCACGCGCTCCAGCAGGTATATTTCACTGGTCATCCCCAGAGCCAACACCTACTTTGGTCGCCTTTCTTTCCAGTTCTCTGCTGCCAATGACTGGAACGAATTGCAAAAATCACTGAAGTTGGAGACTTATATTTCCCTTACTAACTTTAAGCGTCAGCTGTCAGAGCAGCTCACCGATCACTGCAGCTGTACGCAGCCAATCTGTAAATAGCCCATCCAACCAACTACCTACCTCATCCCCGTATTTGTTTTTGTTTTTCTGCTCTTTTTGCACACCAATATTTCTACTTGCACATCCTCATCTGCACATATATCACTCCAGTGTAAATTGCTAAGTTGCAATTACTTCGCCACTATAGTCTATTTATTGCCTTACCTTCTTACTTCATTTGCACACACTGTATACAGATTTTCTATTGTGTTATTGACTGTACATTTGTTTATCCCATGTGTAACTCTGTGTTGTTGTTTTTGTCGCACTGCTTTGCTTTATCCTGGCCAGGTTGCAGTTGTAAATGAGAACTTGTTCTCAACTGGCCTACCTGGTTAAATAAAGGTGAAATAAAATAAAAAAAATAAAAAAATAATCTACATTGCACTTGACTCTAACCTGAACCTCAAGATATTTCTATTGTACTTTATTAAAGGGAAATTCAGAGTATATATACTGTGGCCAAAATAACTCAAAGTCATTGAGATTAATTCAAGTACACATGTGTTCCTTTCAACCTCTATGGGATCAGTGTCCCCCCCGCGGGACGGTGAGCTAAAGTGCGCTAATGTGATTAGTATGATATTGTAAGTAACAAGGAAATTTCCCAGGACATTATATGGGCAGAAAGCTTAAATTCTTATTAATCTAACTGCTCTGTCCAATTTACAGTAGCTTTTAATCAATCAATACCATGCTATTGATTGAGGAGAGTGCACAGTTATGTAATTGAACATTTATCAATAAACCAATTAGGCACATTTGGGCAGACTTGAGACAACATTTTGAACTGTAATGCAATGGTTCATTGGATCAGTCTAAAACTTTGCACAAACACTGCTGCCGTCTAGTGGCCAACACCCAAATTGTGCCTAGAGTCCTTAGTTATATAATGGACTTTATCTTGCAGTTCAAAAATGATGGAACAAACAACAAAAGGGCAAAAGCGTGTTTTTTCTTTGTATTGTCTTTTACTGGATCTAATGTGTTGTATTCTCCTACATTCATTTCAGATTTCCACAAACTTCAAAGTGTTTCCTTTCAAATGGTATCAAGAATATGCATATCCTTGCTTCAGGTCCTGAGCTACAGGCAGTTAGATTTGGGTATGTCATTTTCCGGCGAAAATTGAGATAAAGGTTCCGATCCTTAAGAGACAAGGGTCATTTTGGAAGGACAGAGTAGTCTTCTGGGCTGTCTGGGCTATTCAACCACATCATATTGATATAATTTGTAGTACACAAATTGTACTATCTACAAAACCATTATCTACTCAGTTAAGACCTGAATACAAATATTTACAGTTAGAGCTCATAGACTAATATTGACCACAGGAAAACATTATTAACAGTTCAATGACTCTGTCAATAGCTTCCCACAACAGCCATACGTAGTCAATATTAACTCTGACTCAAGGGATTAAAATAACCTACTGTTTATAAAAAACAGTGTGAGGTAGTGTGGGTCGGGAAGGTTAAACACCACTGAAATTCAAATGGTTTCAAAAAGAGTTGGACAGTATCCCAACTTGAGCCTTTTAGTCGTTGTTTTTGGTCACAACAGGGCACTTGTTAACTGACAGGCCAATGTAGTGTCAGCCAAGATTACTTTAAAATACCATTTGACATGTCAAAATGGTCAGTATGCCATCATCACAATTTTACGTTTACATTTGATTAATAATTTAGCACATCTTAATATGCGGTATATACAACAAATATTGGTGATCTTCATAAAATATCTGAGTGTGTTATGGTCAAGCACATATGCAGCAGACCTGTGACTTTCTTTTCTGTGAAGCTGCCTTGGTGGTACACCTTTGGAAGAATTTCCCTAACACCCAGTTTGCATTGTATAGTAGGACCTACATTCCACCAGTCTATCAATCCTATTAACATAGCTCAGGCAGTAGAAACATGTCTCATCCAATAATATGCAGATGATACAGTCTTATAGTCAACTGGCCCCTCCCCGGATTTTGTGTTACATGCTCTACAAACAAAGCTTTATTAGTGTCCAACAAGCTTTATCTACCCTTAACCTTGTTCTGAACACCTCCAAAACAAAGATCATATGGTTTGGTAAGAATAATGCCCCTCTCCCCACAGGTGTGATTACTACTGCTGAGGGTTTAGAGCTTGAGGTAGTCACCTCATACAAGTACTTGGGAGTATTGCTAGATGGTACACTGCCCTTCTCTCAGCACATATCAAAGCTGCAGGCTAAAGTTATCGTAGTCGCTCCTCTTTCACCTCAGCTGCCAAACTAACCCTGATTAAGATGACCATCCTACCCATGTTAGATTACGGAGACATAATTTATAGATCTGCAGGTAAGGGTGCTCTCGAGCAGCTAGATGTTCTTTACCATTCGTCCATCAGATTTACCACCAATGCTCCTTATAGGACACATCACTGCACGCCTCTGTAAAATCTCTTTATACCCGTCGCAAGACCCACTGGTTGATGCTTATTTATAAAACCCTCTTAGGTCTCACTCCCCCCAATCTGAGATATCTACTGCAGCTCTCATCCTCCACATATAACACCCGTTCTGCCAGTCATATTCTGATAAAGGTCTCCAAAGCACACACATCCCTGGGTCACTCCTCTTTTCAGTTCGCTGAAGTTAGCCACTGGAATGAGCTGCAACAGGCACTCAAACTGGACAGTTTGGCATTTATCATTTACGTCATTCAAAGACTCAATCATGAACACTCTTACTGACAGTTGTGTCTGCTTTGCGTGATGTATTGTTGTCTCTACCTTCTTGCCCTTTGTGCTGTTAACTGTGCCCAATCATTTTTGTACCATGTTTTGTGCTGCTACCATGTTCTGTTGTTATCATGTTGTTGCTACCATGCTGTGTTGTCATGTGTTGCTGCCTTGCTATGTTGTTGTCTTAGGTCTCTTTTTATGTAGTGTTGTGTTGTCTCTCGTCGTGATGTGTGTTTTGTCAAATATTTAAATATTTTAAAAGTTTTTATTTTTAATCCCAGCCCCCCGTCCCCGCAGGAGGCCTTTTGCATTTTGGTAGGCCGTCATTGTAAATAAGAATTTGATCTTAACTGACTTGTCTAGTTAAATAAAGGTGAAATAAAATAAGTATATAAAAATCAGCAAAACACTCGTCCCAAAAAATGGAGTTCTTGACATCGCACAAGAGCCGTCAAGAGAAGACACAAAAGAAAGAACGTGGTTATCTCTGGGAAACAGTACTTCTTCTATAAACCTTCATTTTGCAATGTGCTCAGCATTTCTCTCCTCAATTTTGTCACACCCCGATCTGTTTCACCTGTCTTGTGTTTGTCTCCACCCCCCTCCAGGTGTCACCCATTTTACCCATTTGTTGCCAGTTCGTCTTGTCTCGTCAAACCTACCAGCGTGTTTTTTTTCACATACTCCAGTTCTCTCTAGTCCCTGTTTTCTAGTCCTTCCGGTTTTTACTTTTCTGCCTTCCCTGACCCTGAGCCTGCCTGCCGTTCTGTACCTTTCTGACGCTGCCCTGGATTACTGACCTCTGCCTGCCCAATGGAGAATCTGCTTTTTAGCTCAGGACTAAACGTATTCTGGAAACCAGCCCTATGCTTATTAACATCCATCCATATTGTCACGCCTGCTCCCGCTCCCCCTCTCTGGTGCTCATGTTCAATCCCTGTACTTGCTTCTAGTCTGCAAGCGTCTGTCCACACAGAATACTGACACCACAATTCGAAACATCAGGTGTCCAGGTGTCGCTGCCAGAGGAACCGGGGTTGCCTCAGCTGTCTTGTCGGGCTTCCACACCTTAGCTGCCTCGGTAGGTTTTCTTGCCTCGGTTGGCTCGGCAGGCTCCCATCCTACGTCATGCTGCAGCCGGTTCTTCAGGCTCCCACGCCTCAGCGGGATCGTAAGGCTTTCATGCCTCAGCCGGCTCGTTGGGGTCCCACGCCTCAGCCGGTTTGTCCGACTCCCGTGTCTCGGTCCGTCAAGCTCGCCCAGGTGGGACGCCGGGGGGCGCCCCTAGAAGGGAGGGTACTGTCAAGCCTGTTCCTGCTCCCCCTCTCTGTCGCTCAAGGGGCACCAGGCTGCCCATCATGTTCACTCCCTGTACTTGCTTCTCGTCTCCAAGCGTCTGTCCTCACACAGATGAAGATTGGGGTAGCATGCTGTAAAGGGACTAGCAGTATAGAATCTGAAGATTGTTGATACAATAAAGAGTCTGTAGTGATCAAAAGTTCCCTGAGGTCATAAATTAAACTTCATGAAGCTCAGCATACATTTTATAATTGAGAGGTCTGTCTCGGTCTGCTAGTAATCCCATCTCTCTTTGTAGATTGTCTAAACCAGAGGGCAGACTCAAAGCCTACCTGCATATTAACTGAGTTAATATACAGTGACTGCTTCGGGGCAAGAACTGGTCTGTTTTGTAGGACTAATATGTACAGTGCATTCAGAAAGTATTCAGACCCCTTAATTTTGTTTAAAAAAAATGTAATGTTACATCCTTATTCTAAAATAGCCAATGATGACAAAGGGAAAACAGGTTTTTAGAAATACTTGCAAATGTATCAAATATAAAAAAGGAATACCTTATTTACATAAGTATTCAGACCCACCCTCGAAATTGTGCTCAGGTGTATCCTGTTTCCATTGATCATTCTTGAGATGTTTCTACAAATTGATTGGATTCCACCTGTGGTAAATTCAGTTGATTAGACATGACTTGGACAGGCTCATACCTGTCTATATAAATTCCCACGGTTGACAGTGAATGTCAGAGCAAAAAACGAAGCCATGAGGTCGAAGTTATATTGTCCATAGAGCTCAGAGACAGGATTGTGTCGGAGGCACAGATCTGGGGAAGGGGAGGGCATGAAAGGTCCCCAGGAACACAGTGGCCTCCGTCGTTCTTAAATGGAAGAAGTTTGGAACCACCAAGACTCATCCTAAAGCTGGCCGCCAGGCTAAACTGAGCAATCGGGGGAGAAAGGCCTTGTTCAGGGAGGTGACTAAGAACCCGATAGTCACTCTGACAGAGCTCCTCTGTGGAGATGGGAGAACCTTCCAGAAGGACAAACATCTCTGCAGCACTCCTCAAATCTGGCCTTTATGGTAGCGTGGCGAGACAGAAGCCACTCCTAAGTAAAATGCACATGACAGCCCGCTTGAAGTTTTCCAAATGGCACCAAAAGGACTATCAGACCATGAGAAAATAGATTCTCTGGTCTGATGAAACCAAGATTGAACTCTTTGGCCTGAATGCAAAGCGTCACGTCTGGAGTAAACCAGGCACCAGTCATCTCCTGCCAATACCATCCCTATGGTGAAGCATGGTAGTGGCAGCATCATGCTGTGGTGATTTTTTTCAGCAGAAGGGACTGGGAGACTAGTCAGGATCGAGGGAAGTACAGAGAGATCCTTGATGAAAACATGCTCCAGAGCGCTCATGACCTCAGACTGAGGTGAATGTTCACCTTCCAACAGGACAACGATCCTAAGCACACAGCCAAGACAATACAGACAATGCAGCTCTGACAATGCAGCCAAGACAATGCAGCTCTGGCCCAGCCAGAGCCCGGACTTGAACTCGATCAAACCTCTCTGGGGAGACCTGAAAACAGCTGTGCAGCGACTCTCCCCATCCAACCTGACAGAGCTTGAGAGAATCTGCACAGAAGAATGGGAGAATCTCCCCAAATACAGGTGTGCCAAGCTTGTAGCGTCATACCCTAAAATGCTAAATAAAGTCTGGATACTTATGTAAATGTGATATTTCAGTTTTAAAGTTTTAATACATTTTCAAAAATGTCAAAAAAAAAAAAAATTCTTTGTCATTATGAAAGATTGTGTTTTATTGTTGAGGGGAAAAAACAATATCATCCATTTTAGAATAAGCATGTAACGTAACAAAATGTGGAAAAAGTGAAGGGGTCTGAATACTGCACTGTAATGCTGACACTGTTAAGTAGAAAGACAAACCAGATCACAATAGCTTTACTCAAAATTATTTCAATGGTGAACGTTTAATGTACTTAAGGAATAACTCAAATTGTGGTTGAGTTTTCCCTTTGCACGACAGGTACACTCTTTAATATTGAAGAGTACAGCAGGTGTCTTTCTCATCTTATTCATAACGAGGCTTAGTTAATGAACCATGATACCCTAATTAGCTATGCCTTTACATGTCTCAATATCAATTCCACTGTTGATCAATGAGGTAGAGACGAGCTGCTTCATGTACCTTGAGGCAAAAGTGGCAGACAAGCACTTTGTGGAAATCCCTAGGTTTAATCAGTGGGACTCTTCGGGCTGACAATGCAGACAAGACAAACAGACCCATAGGGTGAGTGGTTAAGAAATTGCCTGGAGAGTCCAAGGAGGCAACACAGCGATTGTGAATGACATCTAGCACAGATGCTTAAATGTGACTGACAAAACCCATTTCTTAGTTGCCAACTAACAACACCAACACAATGCCCTTCTTTTGACGCTCAACAAGTGTATATTTTTAATCACACCTATTTTATCCTGCTGTTACCATTGGTACTGTATCTGTCTGGCATTTATCTTTTACGTCACTAAGATATGTCAAATACCGGAGGATGTGTATTTTATTCTACTTAACCTTTTACTTTATGTTCGTATTCTTAACTTGTATTATTTATTTTGTTGTTGCATTGTCGAGAAGGAACCTGAAAGTAAGCATTCTGTTGGACGGTGTATACCATGTGTATGCTTTACCTACGACTAATACAACTTGAAACGTGTTCCCTTGAAGAAAGCCTCGCAAGTTAAGCGTAGTCTGCTTCAGGTAAAGCCACCGCTTACCATTCCAAGAATATTGTACGTCAGATAAGTAGCCATTCATACCTGTGTCTATGTTATCTTTTGTGTATAACGATTATATAAATAGGATGCCCTGGATATGAGCAGTTTGCAAAGCAACTTGAGTCCTAATGATGTTCGCGGAATTGCAAATGGGCTGTGTGCGTGCCACTGCTGTTTAGAGGAATGTAGGTTTGGACCATGGAGAGTTGTGTTGGAAATGGCACCACCTGGATAATGAGATGCGGAGAGGCCCGTGCCGGTGTCTGAGCCAGAAGGCTTACCCGGGCTTATCTGCAAGCTGTCCCACATTAGGCGGACACTGTAGAGCGAGCACTGTAGTCCACACAGAGCACTCTTAGGTCAGGCTTCTGTCCTTTTAAAAACTTGGACTCCAATGTCAAAATGTGTCCTACGTCTAGCCATTTCACTTCTGGGTTGTTATGTCTTCTTCAGGGAGCCCATCAATTCGATTTTGAGGAGTTTATGTTTGCAATTTGATTGCTTTGACATCCCATTCTAGAACATTGTAAAACGTTATTTATCATTGGTGCCATGTAACAGCACAGTTATAACATAGAAATTACTGTCACAGTACGTGATTGTAGTTCAACAGTAAAGAAAGGAGCGAGCATTAAAAACCTGCTAATGATTCGGTCTCTTGTATTATAATGGTTAGATAGCTGGTCTGTGATGTGAATAGTTCCAGTTACGTTTTCAACCACACTCTTTGATAGACTGGAGTCAGTAGTTGGGTGGGCCATTTGATGTCTGCTATTGGCTGTGATTGAGTGTGCCAATGGATGTGTTTTCTAGGAAAGACAGGAGGAGTTTAATGGTGATGATGGAAAGGATGCAGAGGTCAGTGGACCGGTTGAGGGTTCTTCATCTTTTAGCTTCATAGTTAGATGACTTCTAGAGATCAAGGTCATGCTCCTTCCTGTTATCACGATCTACGTAAAACATGATCTAATGTCCTTTTGTCTGTAACACTTTACATTAAGATTCTCTTTTACCTGTGTAATTACTCTAGTAACAACATTATCTTAACTGTCACAACATGTTGTCACCAGAGTAATTACTGCATTACACGGGTATAAGAGCATCAGTCACGTGAGTCTTGTTGGATAAATGTTTGGTAAGCGTGAAGATTATGTGAGAAAAATAAATGTAGTAAACAAAAAGTGACATTTCTCACACTGGCACGATTCCCAGCAATTTAATTCCTGAGGTGATAATCATCAGTCATTATTTATGCTTGGTTTGTAAAAATAACACACACATGCTGTCATGCTATGCCTAAGTACATGACAAACGGATTACGCCTGAACGTTACTTTAGTAATCAAGTGTAAAGACATAGCTTAGATACATGCCGATGCTCCACTTGAAATGTTCAAGGGACCTATTTCTTTTGTTTCTAATTGTTGTGCATATTGTTTCATTCAGCTTCCGCGTCCAGGGTAATATTCTGTGTGTATGTGCACTGAGTGATAAGGGAATTGCTGGCAATTTGTTTAGGCTGCTAATTGTAAAAAAAATCCACGCTTTGCTAAATCTCGTGGATTGTCCTTGCCTGCTATTTTCGTCTCCCTCTTCAATCTCTCTTGACAGTTGGCCAACATCAACTCCTGACCTGATCCACTACAAGGCATTTGCAAATGAGAGATGAAAAAGACCAAAGCTCCATGGAGTCAGTAATAATGGGGGGGAAAAAAGGTTAGTCAGAGTCACTTTCTCGTTTCTCGTTCCTTCATTAATGTTCATGTTGTTTCTTTACTCACTCTCTATTTAGCTTCCCATATTTATCAGACCATTATTTGTATCCCTAAGGGATCCTAAGAAGTGCAGGCGGCGAACCTTTTCTATCTGACATGACTGTGAATGCCAAAGAGGTAATTGTCAGACATGGGAGAGAGAGCAAAGAGAGAGAGAGAGAGAGAGAGAGAGGAAGGGAGCGAAAACAAGGGGGTGGGAGTTGCAGGGAGGGGAGTGTGTGTGTGTGTGAGAGAGAGAGAGAGAGAGAGAGAGAGAGAGAGAAAGAGAGAGAGAGCAGCGTTCATTCTTCCACTTCTCAGCAGACAGCGTTCTACAGGGGAGAGCAACAAAACAAGGCAAATTAGAAGGGGAAAAATAGAGAATATTATACAAATAGAGTTCGCTATCCACTTCTACCTCCTATTGGGTGGTGAGAGGTGTCTGAAAGTTTGTAGTCTGGGGGACCCCTCCCCCCAATGCTGGGCTGAACAGAGGACAGCTCCCATCTTCGAGGTGTGGAGAGCACAGACTACCTCTAGTCATTTTCAGGGAAGCCAGTGCGCACGAGGAGTGTTCTCCCTCTGTGGATCTCGCAATTAATCGCTGCCTGCCTGTCTGTAACAAAAGAGGAGAAGATCCAATCAGCGTTTGGGTTTAATAAGGTGGAATACCAAGGGACGCAACAGAAAAGATACAGCACAACCAGGGAAATAAAGGAAGTAGGAAAACACAGCAGTGAAAGATATCATTTAGAGAGGAAAAAAAGAAGAAAAAAACCGCTTAGCGGTATTTTGAATTCAAGGGCTCCTGTTCCAGGTGAACTTGAGAAGCATCCTTTTCTTTTTTGGAGCTCTCAGCTTCAGTCAGCTAATCTTGTGGACTATTGGATCCTGGATGGCATTTCAAGGTAAGGACCTATCTTCAACTCTCCCGGTGTATCAGCCAGCCAGCTACTGTACTCCTCCTGTGTTAGGTTACTGCAATACTCAGCAGCAGAAGAAAAAAAGGGAGAAGAATCAGACGGAGAGGTAGGTGCGTTTGAGTCATCACCAGGCTGTTTATTGAAAAGTTTCTGTGATTTCTCTTCCTCTTACCTTATCTCTATGCATGATTGATATGATGCCAGTGTGGAAAGCAATTTATCTTTGGGGACTCGGTCTCTGCATCGTGGCTTCCAGCAGGAAGCCTGGGTGGAAGGTCATAATTACCACTGGTGTTTGCCTTCGTCTTTGTAAGGGCCATATCTATGGGCCATGGGATTACTTTTGTATTTTAACCACCCACCACCCACCACCGAGTCACAGCTGCAAAGCCACAGCCACTCTGCATATGAAGGGTTGTTTTCCCCTTTAATCGTAGCAGACAGCAAACAGATTGTTTTCGTTGTTTTCGAATGCTGCCCGAATGTCTTAAATGCCCCGCATCATACTTCTGCCATCAGTTCCTTGCGAGTTTTTCAAGGAAAATATTGTAATGCAATGCATCGTTTCTGTCCTACGGTCATGGCCATCTTTGTTCCTGCTAAGCTGAAAGTGTGATGAAACGCGTAGATAAGCATGTGTTTTCTCTCCTCAAGGTCCTTGTTGAATGTAAATTAGAAGAAACTGATTCATAGGATGATTGAGGGATATAAAAGAGGGGGCTATAAATATAATGCAGCATTGTTAGAGGGAATCTACAGCACCTCCCTATCGATATATCTTTTGTAGGAACAGGCTGAAATATTTATGATTGCATGCACATCCTGTCTGCCCTGAAATATTGAAAATAATTGAATAATAAATAGCCTGTACCTGTCAAAGCCTGCCCCTGCTGGGGAGAATTATTATGACGCTACCTCGTGTAGCATGCAAACCAGTGACCACTAAATGCTTTTGCCTCTAGAGACACCAACAGGGGTCTAGAGGGGGTGTACCAGGCAGAAGAGGGTGGATGGAAGTTGAAGACAGTTGCTGAGGTACAGTTGCTAAATGTCCACCAATAGGACTGGCTATTTCTTATCTGTAATATAATGCTGGTCAATCAATATTGTAAATAACAACGTGTTCTTAACTGACTTGCCTAGTTAAATAAAGGTTCAATCAAATATAATATAGGATTTTGCCCATCAATGTGACAAAGCTCTGGTATTGAAATTAACGTGTGTTTTCACATGTTACCTCGTGAAAGAGACTGTTGGCTATTCATCTTTTTGTTTGCACAGTCCAGGTATAGGTGTAATCTAATGAGCAGTATGGCAGACGTGTGTTTTTATGTGTGCGTGTGTGTGTGTGGGTGTTGAGTGTGTGGGTGTATGTGTGTCCAGAGCTGTGCGCTTCATCCGCTTTGATGTTTTATTGAGTGTTAACCATGTCAGCACTGACGCACAGACTACGATCCGGGGTTACACGGGTAAAGGAAGATCTGAATTGGATCTCATTAAACCTTGTACTGCTTTTCACTGTCAATAAGCAATGGCGATTTTGCTTTCACGGCTTTTTGAATCTGCTAAATGATTTAGTCCAGGTATGTTTGCATCTGAGTGTGTGTGTGTGTGTGTATGCTTGTGTGTGTTTATGTTCGTGTGCATATGCTTGTTTGCGTGTGTGTCTCCAACTCCTGTAAAGGGAAAAGGTGCGGTCTGTTTTTTTTCTGTCTGATGCTGGCAAAGGAGTCAAAGACTTGGTCTCCCATTTCAGTAGAATAATGCATCCACTGAATCATACAGTATTGATGGAGCATAGAGGGAGTTATCATTTTTTTCCAGTTAATAATCAGAATCGTAGACGACACATTAACAAGTGGTAGAAATGAGAGAAGAAAACAACTTTGATGTAAAAAAAATCCTGTGCTTTTGATTTATTACATACAGGTACGGTTTGAATCAGTATAAATGTTCATCACTAAGCAGCTGAAATATGACATAAGTGCTTCCAACTATAATAAATCATTTTCTATAGTTTCTGCGTTTTGGAATCACATAGATGAAATATTTTGAATTATGCCTTATATTTTAATCAGGAATTTGTTTATAGACTTGTTTATAGCCAATATTACTTAATACAATTTAACCAGAATCTGTTTGCTGAAAGAATTGGGGGATTGTTTTGAATGAAAACACAATGTTTTGTTGTTTCTCTGTAATACTAGCCACTTTTAGCTAGCCAGCTAGATAGGTTCCCAATCTCCCAACCCCATAACTAGCTACCAAGCCACTTCAGGCTATCAATCAAGGGAGCGTAGCTGGTCTAACTACCTTCGCTGGCATGCCTGCTGACAAGATTGCTAGACTTTAGAAAAGCAAGCAATTACTAAATGTAACGAATAAGATTTACATTCCTATCGATCTTTTACCCAGATTTTTAGCCGAGATGCAGACGAGCATACAGTATTTAGGGTTATGCTACTATGTTGTATGCCATTGTGGCAGTTGCACTAAACTGCAATTAAATTAGAATGTGCAGATGGGTCACGCAAAAACAGTTGCACTTCAGAGTTCTACAGAACTAAATGTGACTAGTGAGAGGGATACATTTACAGGCACGACAGTGAAGGCTAATAACAAGCACTCTGCATCAGTGAGAATAAAGCCAGGGATTACTTCAGGGAAGGAAGACTTCCAGCTAATACAGCACATGTGTAAGATGTGCTTGGAAGGATTGGACAATCGTGGTTAGAGTAGCCACAGAGGAACTGGAACGATTGCACTTAAGTCATATTACCTGGGTTGCTATGTAACTATAAACTACTCATACATCAAGAGGACTTGTCAGACCCTTCAATGATGAATAAGAAGGCCCACTTTCGCTGTAGAGATTCAGTCATATTCAATGTTTGCTAGCCATTAGAAGGTAACTCTATGCGTTGATTTAGACTAGGAAATTATACCAGAGCATCCTCTATGCATTCTTCGGAGATTCACAGGCGTCTCAGCGTTTATGTGGACATTAAAAGATCTTCTTTCTGTCCCGGGCTATTAACTGTACTGTTCTTAAATGCCCCCATCCTAAAATGTCAATACTTCAGGCCTCCTGCCCAACTGTCTGAAAGCACTCTGTAGAACATTACTGTAATATAACAGAGTTGTTATTATCCAGACTGTAGAAGGAAGCAAAACATTTGCCATTATAGGAGGTTGACTTGTCTGTCAGAAGTAGCGTGGTTGAACTGTGTGAAAGGGAATACGTGGCCCGAGCACAGTGGCATATTTTTAGACAGTCCATTAAGGAATAGGAAAATCAATGCTCTCTGTGCTGTCAACATTGGGTTTCAGGTTTTTCGACACAATGACCTTTGTCGGGTACAGAGAGGAGCCTGAATGGCATTGTCATACTGTGGCTTGGTGACAGAAATACGCAGGTCATTATGAAAAGAGACACATGCAGTGTCTTGTTGGCATGTCTAGCACCAACATGAATGACCGTCTTCCATCTTTTTTTCGGAAATTAATTTGATTTGGGCTTGAATACGCTTTCTCCTCCACTGTTTCTTGTTAAACGGATCCCTTGGGAGAATATTCAATATCTGACAGGCTGATAGATGCACCGCTGATAAATCCATTTCAGGCTAATTATAAATAAATTTCAGGCTTTACTTAGCCACATGCTTACACAGATTGGGCCACTAAGCGCATGCTGGCTTTTTACATAGTGTACATGTTTATTCCAGTGTTCAGATGTCCCACATCTGTACCGTATAGACAGCCAGCTTTCTTAAAGACATTTTCAAGGGGACCTTGTGTTGAATGGAGATCAAGTCTAATGGATTTATGAATACTCATTGACTCCTATCAAAGTGGTTAGCCAAACATTGGTTTGTGAAATGGAGCACCACTGGTTCTCTAAAATGTGGTTCGCTTGTAGCAGCAGTGCTACCAAAGGTAGTGATGGTTTCACAGTTCACCCACCAAAAATCATAAACAAAAGGAAACTTGTTTTCTATTAAGTTCATGAAACCAGGACAGTGTCCTGAGCACACCGTGGCCAGCAAGGGCATGGCGTGGCAGAATCCTCTGGCCCCTGCTCCAGTGGTGGATGGCAGAGAGTGACCATTGGTGGCAGTGCAAATCCCTCTGGGAAGAGCACACGAGGAGAGGCTGGGGCTTGAGGACAGATCATGGGCAACTCCTGTTGAGAGTGACCCTGTCAACAGTGTCACTTTGGACCACGACCTCTCTGAGTGAACTGCCGGGGACTAGTGTTGCGGGTCACCTCTAGCACAGTCCCCTGCATCCCTCCCGAGTTTGTCAACAGGAAGCATTAGTACGGGTCAGAGGGGTAACGTGTCGGGAGCGGGAATGAGAGGATGTCATTTTTTTTGTTGTTGTAATTTTATCAGTAACTTACTGTATTAATCAACAGTATGACACTGTATAAACTGAATGCAGTAGTTTATCATAGAATACACAGTAAAATACCATACATTTATTTTACAGCACACTAACACCTTTCTGTAATTTAAACAGTAAAACACTCTAAATGCAGTGGTATCCTACAGTAATCTCAGGTAATGATTGAGCTCTTCATAGCCGATGTGAGTAAAACCATTAAATAGGTTAACATTCACAAGGCATGCGTTGACAGGCTGCCATCAGGTGGTGAGGGTAGGCAACAACACATCTGCCACGCTGACATCAATACAGGGGCCCCTCAGGGGTGTGTGCTCAGTCCCCTCCTGTACTCCCTGTTCACCCACGATTGCATGCACCATCATTAAGTTTGCAGACAACACAACCGGGGTAGGCCTGATCACAGACAACGATGAGACAGCCTTTAAGGAGAAGGTCAGAGACCTGGCAGTGTGGTGCCAGGACAACAACCTCTCCCTCATCAACAAACAAGCATATCATGGACTACAGGAAACGGGGGCCGAACATGTCCCCATTCACAACGGCGGGGCTGTAGTGGAGCGGGTCGAGAACTTTAAGTTCTTTCTATCATGGGCCAAACAAACCAACACAATCGTGAAGAGCGCACAACAACACCTCTTCCCCCTCAGGAGACTGAAAAGACTTGGCATGCAACATCAGAAGTTCAACATCTGCACCATTGAGAGCATCTTGACTGGCTGCATCACAACTTGGTACCTAGCGCAAGTTTGTTACCAAATGGCACCTGGAAAGCTTCTACTCCAAATCCATAAGTCTGCTGAACAGTTAATCAAATTGCCACCCGGACAATTTAAATTGACCCCCTTTATTATTTATTCATCTTAATTGTTTTGCCCTGCATGTTGATGCCACACACACACACACTCACACATACACACACATTCAAACTTCACATACACTGCTGCTACTCTGTTTATTAAATATTCTGATTGCCTAGTCACTTTTACCCCTACCCACATGTACATACTGTATTACCTGAACTACCTCGTAACCTGCACATTGACTCAGTACCTGTACTTAGCCAAATACATTTAAACTCAGTTTTTCACAATTCCTGACATTTAATCCTGACATTTAATCCTAAAATTACCTGATTTAGGTCAGTTAAGATCACCACTTTAATTTACGAATGTGAAATGCCAGAATAATAGTAGAGAGAATGAATTATTTCAGCATTTATTTCTTTCATCACATTCCCAGTGGGTCAGAAGTTTACATACACTCAATAAGTATTTGGTAGCATTGCCTTGAAATTGTTTAACTTGGATAAAACGTTTCGGGTAGCCTTCCACAAGCTTCCCACAATAAGTTGGGTGAACTTTGGCCCATTCCTCCTGACAGTGCTGGTGTAAATGAGTCAGGTTTGTGGGCCTCCTTGCTCCCACACGCTTTTTCAGTTCTGCCCACACATTTTCTATGGGATTGAGGTCAGGGCTTTGTGATGACCATTCCACTACCTTGACTTTGTTGTCCTTAATCCATTTTGCCACAACTTTGGAAGTCTTGAGATGTTGCTTCAATGTATCCACATAATTTTCCTTCTCATGACGCCATCTATTTTCTGAAGTGCACCAGTCCCTCCTGCAGCAAAGCACCCCCACGACATGATGCTGCCACCCCCGTGCTTCACGGTTGGGATGGTGTTCTTCGGCTTGCAACCCTCCCCCCTTTTCCTCCAAACATAATGACGGTCATTATGGCCAAACAGTTCTATTTTTGTTTCATCAGACCAGAGGACATTTCTCCAACAATGTACGATGTTTGTCCCCATGTCCAGTTGCAAACCGTAGTTTGGCTTTTGTACGGCTGTTTTGGAGCAGTGGCTTCTTCCTTGCTGAGCAGCCTTCCAGGTTATTTCGATGTAGGACTCGTTTCACTGTGGATATAGATACTTTTGTACCTGCTTCCTCCAGCATCTTCACAAGGTCCTTTGCTGTTGTTCTGGGATTGATTTGCACTTTTCGCAGCAAAGTACGTTCATCTCTAGGAGACAGAATGCGTCTCCTTCCTGAGCGGTATGATGGCTGCCTGGTCTCATGGTGTTTATACTTGTGTACTATTGTTTGTAGAGATGAACGTGGTACCTTTAGGTGTTTGGAAATTGCTCCAAGGATGAACCATACTGATGTTTCAATTAGCTTATCAGAAGCTTCTAAAGCCATTACATAAGTTTCTAGAATTTTCCAAGCTGTTTAAACGTCTGACCCATTGGAATTGTGATACAGAATGTTGCTGCATTGGGTAGTTCTAGTAATATACTTAAACAATAAGTCACGAGGGGGTGTGGTATATGGCCAATATACCATGGCTTAGGGCTGTTCTTATGCACAATACATTGCGGAGTGCCTGGACACAACCCTTATTACTGGCTTTACACTGGCTACAAACATAGCAAGCTAGCTGTTTTAGCTTCCTACATCTCCATGTGAAATAATCAGATGTATTATCCCAGTTTGATATGCTGCTTGTGTATTCATTCCCATATCAGCTAAAAATAGAACATCATGTTTTGGTTGTGGAGAAAAAGTCACATAGCTAGCTAGTTGGCTATAGCAGGTCCTACCATTTCACAATAGCCTGTAATCACTAGTTATTACTTTTTTTTTAATTATAATTTTGGGGTGGATTCTTGGATTTTCTTGTTGTGTTCTCATTTGTGGTGAAAGTAAAATTAAGAATCCATTGTCTTGTCTTCACTTGCTAGCAAGTTGGCGAAACACTGCTATCTAACTACCCTTTTAGCTTCCCACATCTGACAGCACATTTCCTTAAGCTCTATTATGTTTTCAGAAGCAGAACACAGAGTGTATCTGAGAGTAACATCAAAGGTTATTATTACGGCTTTTTGCAGCAGTTACTTAGGTGACTGACTGGTGCAACAAATGTGTAATTTTATAAGAAATATGATATTCAATGTGCTTTTTTGTTGTAGAATGCACTATCAAACATGGAAACATTGAAAGTCATGAGACCTTCAACTTTATATAAAGGTTAATACATTTTAGCACCAAACTTCGCAACTTGGACACAACAACCCATTTCTACAGTCGTACCATGTTTCTAATGCTGGACTATCACTTCCTCATTTACTAATTACATGTAATGTAATATGTATAAACTGTAATAACCAGCCTATATTGTTAGTCCTTATAAGATTTATATGGGCACAAGTCTAATGGCAGGACCATCCATTTTGTGTTTAGCCTTCATCAGCCACTTTGATGTGTCCTTAAGGCGACTTTGCCACTTACCCCCCTCTTTCTCTCTGCCCTCGGTTTCCAGCAGCGAAGCCTGGTATTTAGAGTATTGAATGCTGTGCTCTTTAGACGGTTACAAAAGTGCTGTGTGTGTGGTATCAAGGTGGGGAGCCCGTTGAATATTTAACTCCTTGCAGCATTTGTTGTCTTCGTAAGCAATGTGGTCCTGGTAAAGGATGTTGTCTTAGTTGGCACAGTGGATTAGAGTTGAGTGGCTGAGTATTAGCAAATGTCTAATCTTGATTTGTAAATTGGATTCTAGAATCCAATTTCCTTTTGTGTTAGTCCAAGAAAGGGTTTTCAAATTTTCATTGACATAATGTTAATGATTATGACTATTCAGCCACTTATCCAATTATTGGACTTGGACAAATCAGAAAAGACAAAAAAAGAAAAGAAAATTTGATAGAAAAATACTGAGGATCAATTTTCGGATTTTTTTTTTCGCCTTTGGATTGGGTTGGATGTCAGCAACACTATAGTATATCTTATATACCAGACAGATTCTCTTAGCCGTGACTGCCAGTGTATGAATAGTTTCTCAGCAGGGCATTGGATTTAGTCTTGTTAGTGTAGGTCACTGATCCTCACTCCCTTCAGGGCTACACTGCCAGAGCAGTAGACCACATCGCGGATGTTTGTAAGTTTCAACAATGGGCATGCCTTGAAGACTCTCTATATTGAGATTGTCACTTTCCCACCCAAGCATCAGTGGCCAGTCTCCCTACATCTTGGTTGATGAGATGCTGCTGGGTTAAGTCCCATTCAAGGGTTTCATCTGCCATGTGGCAATTGCACCTTGTAGAGGAACATGCTTTCTTTCTGCGAGAGAGGGAAGAGGAGAGAGAGCCCATGGGTCTTTAAAGGGTTGCGATAAGATCCTGCCTCAAAGCTCTAGTGGGCATCAGGTTGTTGTATCGCTAGTTCACCATAGAGATTATGATTTGTATTCATGTAACACACCCATCCACCCCCTCAAATACACAGATCCTCCACCAATTATGACAACGTACCACACCTTCCTTTTATGGTGCAGAGATAAAAGAAGAGCACTTCCTTCAGGTCAGACTTAGGCTGTCCTAATATGGACATCATACATTTATTACATTAATAAACATTTGCCCTTAACTACAGTATGTTATGAAATCAGTATGTTGTGAAAGTAGTTTCCCATGCAGTTTTTTAAATAATGAAGTGCTATAGTATTTGCATCTCACCTTACCACGACATTGACATTAAAGGCATTATTTTTGCCTTCACTTACATTTCTTGATATGAAGTGTTGTACTATCTTCTCCCCCCTCTACTTTCAGTCTGTTGTGTGAACTGAGGGTGAATATGGAGAGGGAGTGCTGAGTCACTTGTCGTTTTAATCTCTCCCAGATTTGTACATTTTTACATTTAATCTGAGTTTAGTTGTCAATGGGATGAGGGAATCATTAGCCCCCGTGCTACTGTGATACTCCTGTACCGAGAAACACGCTTAACCGAGAAAAGCTCAACAACTCTCTGAGCCTATTCAGAACGATACTGGAGGTTTTGTTGTCAAATGGTAGCTCTCAAGAGGTTTTTGCATCGTTCAAAGAGATGGGTGTCTTGTCTGCAGGAAGTAATCCTGTGTCATAGTAGCAGTGTTCACTGGTGGGTTATAGGGGGATGTTATGGGATGTTATGTGACAAGTCAGGTACAAGTCAAGAGTCTCACGATGAATGCTTGATCTGTTTGTGTGTGTGTGTGTGTGTGTGTGTGTGTGTGTGTGTGTGTGTGTGTGTGTGTGTGTGTGTGTGTGTGTGTGTGTGTGTGTGTGTGTGTGTGTGTGTGTGTGTGTGTGTGTGTGTGTGTGTGTGTGTAGGTGCGTGTGCGTGTGCGTGTGTGTGAGTGCGTGTGCATGCGTGTGGTCGATCTGTGATTGGGGGGGTGCAGGGTTTTGGATGCAGGGTTCTTGATGGACATATCCAATCCCTATTCTTGAACAACCGAAACAACCAACAGGCTTATGAGAATAAGATAAAACATATATACAGTACTGTATATGGTTTTGTGTACAACAAATATGTTGTCAAAGTACATAAATACACACACTACTGTGCTAAACGGGGATGGAACAGTATGCTCAATCAATTGAATGGACAGGCACCTCTTGAATGTTGACAAAGTTTAAACAATCATGTTTAGAACACTGTGGAGGACCCAGAATGCACCTTACCTCTAGTGGAATTGCATACACACAAGATACTAATGCACCCCCTTTGTCAGAGGAGCCGTAAAAAAAAGCCGCGGCATCTAGATAATGACCTTTACATCCTCATGTACAAGTGCCGTCGCTGTTGTCAACATGTGTAATTCCGACCCTTGGTTGCCAGCATGGCTGTGAATTATAAATCAATGAGCTTGCATTACTGTAAAATTCCCGGGCCCCTGGGCTTTGCAGATGATCGAATAATGGATGGCGGGGGAGCCTTTCTGTCCAGCTCTGTGTCCACTGTTCACATGCCGGCTCCCATACATACTGATGGAAGAATGGGGGGGTTACATCACAGTGGCTCAGACAATGAGCTCTATGGGGGGGATGGGAGGTTGGTGGAGTAGGGAGTTGAGTGTATGTGGGGGGGGTGTACATTTGATGTTTGATATTCATAGTAAATTTATACTCTTCTGTGTTTGTGGGACACACCCTATCCTGTGAATTTCCAGATATCGGTTTGGTATGGATACAAAGCTATAGTGTGTTATAAATCGACTTTGCATCAGATCGGTGGTCTTGAGGGACACTATAGGGCGATGGTCTGTCAGTTCCATCAGGGTTAGTTAGCACACACCCCTTAATCTCTTCTGTCTGGAGGACTTGAGTGAAACAGTGAAGACAGAGGAAGTGAGTAGGATATACTGAATGAGAACAGTGGCGTGTCATGTAGCTCAATTATTCAACAGGAGCTTGTCTGTGATTGTAAGGCTTAGGGAGAACTCTCCCAGAATTTCAATAGGGGATGCCATTGCCTCTGCTGAAAAACCAGCGCGTGTATGTGCTCTGCAGTGAGTATGGTTAAAGCCTACTTGATCTTAAACATTTATTTGAATTAGCACTTGGGGTTGAATTTATAAGCTCTATGCTTCTGCATGCTACATGTTATTGAATAGACATCCAGCGTAGATTTAGTGAAAAGGGACATGTTAGGTTTATGCACTGCTATAGGAATAAATGCATTTTGATTCTACTGCATAGTATGCATAATGGTTGCCTCTGTCTGTATGTAAGCCACAACACATACAGAATGCGATTCACCCCTCAACCTCAACCCACTCACGGCACATGCTAAGCGACAGTGATCCAAAAAGTAAATCTGTGCACAGCCCATTTTCTGTGCCAACCCTTACGCCATCTTCAACAGCTACAGTAGATGAGGAAATATCGCAGCCACCAACCACCATCTGTTTTTTGAAAGATTTGCCAAGTTTTGGATGAGGAGAATGCAACATTTGGCAAAAAATTAGGGACCATGGCGTTGTGTTCTATTACAAAGGGAGCAGACATCTTGAAACATGTTTGTGGAGATATTATCTTGTGATATAATGTGCATCATACTGCATACAATTTACAAGTTCTTCCAACTGCATGCCCAGGCCATTAATATGCAAAGTGATGGCAGAGGCTTGGCTAGGTTGAGGTGTACATTATTGGGGTGGCAGGGTAGCCTTGTGGTTAGAGCTTTGGGCTAGTAAACGGAAGGTTGCAATTTCAAATCCCTGAGCTGACAAGGTACAAACTGTCGTTCTGCCCCTGAACACGTAGTTAACCCACTGTTCCTAGGCTGTCATTGAAAATAAGAATTTGTTCTTAACTGACTTGCCTAGTTAAATAAAGGTAAAATAGAAATCTCACCAATTACTGCACAGTCAAAGATTACAACCTCTACTACAGTGTTCCCTTGGTCATATAGTATGCTTTTAACTCTTGAGGCACCCACGTACTGGCTCTGCCTCTTCCGGTGTTGATGGCACGATGCCAATCTGGCCCCATTAAAGCCTGTGACTTGCTCCTTTCAGAAGTTACAAAAAGTACATCAATAATGTATTCCTCGGGTGTAGCCACCCCAGGATCAATGGCAACACAAAGCCCATCTACAAAGGTGCGCTTGGCTCAAGGCCATATTTGATCACTTCCACTGTGCACGCTCGCTCCTTTGTGTCAGCCTGCTGAGACTTCATTATTTGTGTTTGTAAGCTACTGTTGAAAGAACAATAAGCGAAATATTTCAAGTTGGTTGGGGGGGAGAAAATCTTTGAAGAGACATGAAAAAAGCAGTTAGATGGTTGTACCGATTTAAACAGTGATAGAGGGAGAGAGGAGGAGGAGAGCGAGGGAGGGAGAAGGAAAATGTCTATTCAATATCCCCGTTCCTTGACGGGATCGTGGGGAGAGATGTTGCATGACAAAGGGTCGCCTTTGTAATGTTCATGCACAGTATTATGACAGCAGAAAAAGCGGCAAATTACATGATCATTACCTAGCAGTTGATAGAGCACGGCACTCCATGTTGTCTGTCACGACTCATTGATGAGATTTACAATTTCAGCTTTTTTCGAGTCAGATGCCATCTCCTCCCAAAGTTGTGAGCAACCTGAGCAACAGACAGCAGATGCTCTTGCGGAAAAAAAGCGCAGATTTATTCTTCCTCTCACCCCTCTGTAGTTCTCTTTATTTACAAAGCCAGATGATCGGGCTTGTAGCCCGAGATTGAGATTTTCTTCGAGAAAATGGTTTTCATGCCTTTTTTTCTCATCCTGACAACAGAGCGAAATCCTCTTGGCACAGAGGGAGGGTAATGTACAGCAAGACCGACTTTGCCTCAGACAATACGAGGAGCGTGTGTGAGGGATTGTGTGTTTACAGGGCCAGAATCACACTGAAATGTAGATCAAAATGTCCTTTAGCACGATAGGCATGAAACAGGAACAGAAGTCTCGTGCAGTGTCCTCCACATTGGTAAAATGTGTCTCTCCATAAGGACCATTGACATTGGGAAACTAAATGGTTCGACATTTGGTTTGTACATCCATTATAATACAAAACACAGTCTCTTGGTCTCTGGCAAATACATTCTCTTTTAGATCCAAATACATTGCCACCAACACATGAAGCACAACCGGACAATAAGAAATATGGTTTGCCAACAAGAACTCACTGAACAGACAGAGACCTAAAAAAAAAGATTCTGCACGGTTAGTCCTTGGGGTTTTGCCTGCTACATAAGTTCTGTTATACTCACAGACATGATTCAAACAGTTTTAGAAACTGTGTTTTCTATCCAAATATACAAATTATATGTATATCTTATATTCTTGGCATAGTAGCAGGAAGTTGAAAGTGGGCACGCTATTTATCCGAAAGTGAAAATTCTGCCCCCTAGCCCCAAGAGGTTAGTAGTGGTTTCTTTGCAGAAATTCCACCATGAAGGCCTGATTCACACAGTCTTCTTGGAACAGTTCATGTTGAGATGTGTCTGTTACTTGAACTCTGTGAAGCATTTATGTGGCCTGCAATTTCTGAGGCTGGTAACTTTAATGAACTTATCTTCTGCAGCAGAGGTAACTCGTTACCTGTGTAAAAGACACCTGGGAGCCAGAAATCTTTCTGAATGAGAGGGGGTCAAATACTTATTTCCCTCATTAAAATGCAAATTAATTTATAACATTTTTGACATACGTTTTTCTGGATTTTTGTTGTTGTTATTCTGTCTCGCACTGTTCAAATAAACCTACCATTGAAATTATAGACTGATAATTTCTTTGTCAGTGGGCAAACATACAAAATCAGCAGGGAATCAAATACTTTTTTCCCTCACTGTATATAGTTTGTCGAGTAGTCACATGTTTGTTCATGAGATTGGAACCTTTTCGTATTGCATCAAACAACATTGACGAATACGCTGATTCGGTGAGCGAGTTCATTAGAACGTGTGTTGAAGACGTCGTTCCCATAGCAACGATTAAAACATTCCCAAACCAGAAACCGTGGATTGATGGCAGCATTCGCGTGAAACTGAAAGCGCGAACCACTGCTTTTAAATCAGGGCAAGGTGACCGGAAACATGACAGAATACAAACAGTGTAGCTATTCCCTCCGCAAGGCAATCAAACAAGCTAAGCGTCCTTATAGAGACAAAGTAGAATCTCAATTCAACTGCTCAGACACAAGAGGTATGTGGCAAGGTTTACAGTCAATCACGGATTACAAAAAGAAAACCAGCCCCGTCACGGACCAGGTGTCTTTCTCCCAGGCAGACTAAATAACTTTTTTGACCGCTTTGAGGACAATACAGTGCCACTGACACGGCCCGCAACCAAAACATTCGGACTCTCCTTCACTGCAGCCGACGTGAGGAAAACATTTAAACGTGTCAACCCTCGCAAGGGTGCAGGCCCAGACGGCATCCCCAGCCGCGCCCTCAGAGCATGTGCAGACCAGCTGGCTGGTGTGTTTACGGACATATTCAATCAATCCCTATCCCAGTCTGTTGTTCCCACATGCTTCAAGAGGGCCACCATTGTTCCTGTTCCCAAGAAAGCTAAGGTAACTGAGCTAAATGACTACCGCCCCGTAGCACTCACTTCCGTCATCATGAAGTGCTTTGAGAGACTAGTCAAGGACCATATCACCTCCACCCTACCTGACACCCTAGACCCACTCCAATTTGCTTACCGCCCAAATAGGTCCACAGACGATGCAATCTCAACCACACTGCACACTGCCCTAACCCATCTGGACAAGAGGAATACCTATGTGAGAATGCTGTTCATCGACTACAGCTCAGCATTTAACACCATAGTACCCTCCAAACTCGTCATCAAGCTCGAGACCCTGGGTCTCGACCCCGCCCTGTGCAACTGGGTACTGGACTTCCTGACGGGCCACCCCAGGTGGTGAGGGTAGGCAACAATATATCCAACCCGCTGATCCTCAACACTGGGGCCCCACAAGGGTGCGTTCTGAGCCCTCTCCTGTACTCCCTGTTCGCCCACGACTGCGTGGCCACGCCCGCCTCCAACTCAATCATCAAGTTTGCGGACGACACAACAGTGGTAGGCTTGATTACCAACAACGACAAGACGGCCTACAGGGAGGAGGTGAGGGCCCTCGGAGTGTGGTGTCAGGAAAATAACCTCACACTCAACGTCAACAAAACTAAGGAGATGATTGTGGACTTCAGGAAACAGCAGAGGGAACACCCCCCTATCCACATCGATGGAACAGTAGTGGAGAGGGTAGTAAGTTTTAAGTTCCTCGGCATACACATCACAGACAAACTGAATTGGTCCACCCACACAGACAGCATTGTGAAGAAGGTGCAGCAGCGCCTCTTCAACCTCAGGAGGCTGAAGAAATTCTGCTTGTCACCAAAAGCACTCACAAACTTATACAGATGCACAATCGAGAGCATCCTGTCGGGCTGTATCACCGCCTGGTACGGCAACTGCTCCGCCCACAACCGTAAGGCTCTCCAGAGGGTAGTGAGGTCTGCACAACACATCACCGGGGGCAAACTACCTGCCCTCCAGGACACCTACACAGGAAGGCCATAAAGATCATCAAGGACAACAACCACCCGAGCCACTGCCTGTTCACCCCGCTATCATCCAGAAGGCGAGGTCAGTACAGGTGCATCAAAGCTGGGACCGAGAGACTGAAAAACAGCTTCTATCTCAAGGCCATCAGACTGTTAAACAGCCACCACTAACATTGAGTGGCTGCTGCCAACACACTTACTCAACTCCAGCCACTTTAATGATGTAAAATATATCACTAGCCACTTTAAACAATGCTACCTAATATAATATTTACATACCCTACATTATTCATCTCATATGTATATGTATATACTGTACTCTATATCATCTACTGCATCTTTATGTAATACATGTATCACTAGCCACTTTAACTATGCCACTTTGTTTACATACTCATCTCATATGTATATACTGTACTCGATACCATTTACTGTATCTTGCCTATGCCGCTCTGTACCATCACTCATTCATATATCTTTATGTACATATTCTTTATCCCCTTACACTTGTGTCTATAAGGTAGTAGTTTTGGAATTGTTAGCTAGATTACTTGTTGGTTATTACTGCATTGTCGGAACTAGAAGCACAAGCATTTCGCTACACTCGCATTAACATCTCCTAACCATGTGTATGTGACAAATAATTTTTTATTTTTTTATTTTACTGTACTGGACATTTTGCCATCCACATTGATATTGAATTAGGTCAATGCACCCATCAAGTAAATGAAATAATAGGTTGTTGTACATGTGTTGGTTTCACTTCATTACTTAACTAACCAGTTTTCACAATGCATAAGCTTATCTCAGGCAACAATGGGCAATCCAGCTGGTTACAAGGAGTGTTCATATGACTGGCTAGTTTGTAAATGATAACAGTATTGCCTCATGGCTATAAGAGCATTTGGGTTAGGTACATTAATTACAACTGGACCATGTAATTACACAGTAATAACTTTGACATAAATGCAAAACCTGTGCATATTAGGGATGGGGGGGGTCGATACAGTAGAGTATCGCAATATTATTTTTGATTATATTATTTAGATTCTATGACTACAAGTATTGGTTCTCTAAAAAAAAGGAGCTAGGTAGTTAGCGTTAAGGAGCGCTAGTCGTCTGTACCTTCCCCAAAACCTCTGTATTTCTCTTCCTACAGCTTGGCCTCAATCTTCTTTTTCAATGGTGTGCCATTATATTTTATATTTTATTTCCATGACTGATCAACAGTTATTTGCATTATGGCTCTCTCTTGTCCCTCTGTGTCAGACATATAGTGAACAATATGATTGGAACATCGATATTGTCTGTGAGTGCCACAGAACTGATGTTACAGGCGAAACCCAGATAAAAATCCAACCAGGAAGTGACGCATTTTTTGAAACCGCCTAATGCCAATGACTCCTTATATGGCTGTGAATAAGCTACGAATGAGCTTACGTTTTCCACGCATTCCTCAAGGTGTCTACAGCATTGTGACGTCTTTTTAGGCATTTCCATTGGAGAATGGCTGTAAGGGACCATATATAACGAGTGGTCACATGGTGTCTCCCGGAGAATATCTTGCGTAAAATACTGAGGTAGGTTCTCTAAAAAAAAGAGCTAGGTAGTTAGCGTTAACGAGTGCTAGTCTTCTGTACCTGCCCCAAAACCTCTGTATTTCTCCTCCTACAGCTTGGCCTCAATCTTCTTTTTCAATGGTGTGCCAGTATATTTTCAGCACTTTTATTTCCATGACTGATCAACAGTTATTTTCATTATGGCTCTCTCTTGTCCCTCTGTGTCAGACATATAGTGAACAATATGATTGGAACATCGAATCCCAATAAAATCTCAATATCTAATCGCAATACAGACAGTATATAATCGTGATACATATATAATCACAGTACATATTGTATTGGCAAATAAGTATTGTGATATCATATCATGAGGTCCCTGAATTATTATAATAACATTATAGAAATGATGGTCAAATTAATAGATGTGATTATGTTTGTTAAAGCTACTGTTTTGTAATTCAATGTTTTGTCATTTAATAAACACTAGAAATGTTGGTTCACTTGTCAGCATCAATTCAGGGCCCCTCTTCAGATAGCAAGAGGCAGATTGCAACAGTCAACAGCCAACCACAATTGTATTGTGTAAATTGACCCTTGCCATGATGGAGAGCACGGCAAGACATCATGGAGGATGTTGGTTACGACCATCAGAAAGGCTCTTGTCATTAGATTGTTGATTCGAAAGTGAGGAAGCCTTGCATGGCTAATTTGAGATGTTGCACGGTTGGCAGCAATCCATCTTGCTGTCAATCAATGGGGGTATTTTAAAAACCTTGAGTGATCGAGTAACCCTTTCACCATGTTGATTGGCAGAATGTCGCCTGATACACGTCCTGTCTGCATGTAGGAGCAATTGTCTCCTTAGCTATTGCAATTATAGTTTTAGCTGTGATGGGAATGTTATCAAGATGTGGTGAATTGATTCCTCACACAGTTGAAATAAATCAGACCCAATAATTGAAACATCAAAAGATTAAATAAAGGTCAAAGAAGAAAAATAGTGTATTGCTTAATTGACTTAATAATGGTAATCATGAGGCCATATCACAGATGTGATCAAAACCACCTCTTTGACTTCCCACAGAAGCATAATGCTTTTGCCAGGCAACCAGGTACTTGAAACTCTGTCTCAGTGAACCTTGCAAATAAGTGTTTAATTCCAGTTCTGTGTGTACTTCACTTGGGCACTGCCCAAATGTCTTCTCGGCAGTGTTGAGGTCAGATAATCTTGCATGTACTACTTTGTTGAAAGAGGGGAGCGCTGTTTCATTAAATGGAGAACTAGGTCACTTTGTGTACAGCAGCAAGATGGAGGAGATAATATGGCCGGTAGCCGGAGGTATACTCTCAGAGTGGGAATGCCACAGTCAGCGTTGGCACTGCCAGCATAGAGAACAAAACCAGCTCTAAGAGCCACCTGCACCAAGAATATAAAACACATAATTTTTTGGATTGCTTGATGATGCGTTTAATGTTTAAGATTATAATTTGCGGTTCTTCATAAACTGTAGGCCCAATGTTATTGATTGTTATAGAGGGCCAAGCACTAGCATCCCCACATTGCAGTTCAATTCCCATTTGTCTGTCTCATTAGCTGCACACAGAATTCAACCTTGAGTGGCTCACACCATTTAATTTTAGTTGCAAGTTGTCTTGTCTGCGGGGAACATATTCCCGAAGAAGTGCAAGATTTACAATCAAATGTGTCGGTGTGGATGATGGCCAAAAGTACAACATGTACTTGAAACAATTTATACGTACTGGAATAATGCCTAAGTGTTAATTATTATTAATTAATTGGGCTCTTCAATGGTCATCAGCACACAACAAACATACATCACAGTTTTCATGCGGAAAGATGAAAGTGTTATTTGTGTTTTTTCCAGTTATGTATGTCTTGCCTAATTTTGGGTTGTTGTAACAATCCAATACCTCTCAGGATCTCTTCTTAACTGAGGGGTTCACAAGCGGTTCACATGCAGTACAGGGAGCTGATGTTTCTTCACTGATTTTGTCAATTGCAGCTTACACACAAATACTCTGTTGGCAGTCTGCATCACTTCACAGAAACCCTGTTCCTTATATTTTATTGTAAAGATAAGTGGCCCATTTACCTGTTCAAATCAAACCACATTTTATTGGTCACATAAACATATTTAGCAGATGTTATTGTGGGTGTAGCGAAATGCTTGTGTTCCTAGCTCCAACAGTGCAGTAATATCTAACAATTCACAACAATACATACAAATCTAAAAGTAAAAGAATGGAATTAAGAAATATATAAATATTAGGACAAGCACTGTCGGAGTAGCATTGACTAAAATACAGTAGAATAGAATACAGTATATACATATGAAATGAGTAAAGCAATATGTAAATATTATTAAAGTGACTAGTGTTCCATTATCAAAGTGACCAGTGAGTCCATGTCTATGTATATAGGTCAGCAGCCTCTAAAGTGCAGGGTTGAGTAACCGGGTAGTAGCCGGCTAGTGATGGCTATTTAACATTCTGATGGTCTTGAGACTGAAAAATAGCTTCTGTCTCTCGGTCCCAGCTTTGATGCACCTGTACTGACCTCGCCTTCTGGATGATAGCGGAGTGAACATGCCATGGCTCGGGTGGTTGATGTCCTTGACGATCTTTTTGGCCTTCCTGTGTCATCGGGTGCTGTAGGTGTCCTGGAAGGCAGATGCATTGGCCAGACTGCACCACCCTCTGGAGAGCCCTGTGGTTTCGTGCGGTGCAGTTGCCATACCAGGCTGTGATACAGCCCGACAGGATGCTCTCAATTGTGCATCTGTAAAAGTTTGTGAGGATCTTAGTGGCCAAGCCAAATTTCTTCAGCCTCCTGAGGTTGAAGAGGTGCTGTTGTGCCTTCTTCACCACACTGTCTGTGTGGGTGGACCATTTCAGATCTTCAAGTTCCTCGGCGCACTGACTCTTTCCACCTTCTCCGCTGCGGTCCCGTCAATGTGGACAGGGGCTGCTCCCTCTGCTTTTTCCTGAAGTCCATGATCAGCTCCTTTGTTTTGTAGACGTTGAGGGAGAGGTTGTTCGACTGGCATCACACTTCACCTCCTCCCTGTGGTCTGTCTTATCATTGTTGGTAATCAAGCCTACAATAGTTGTGTCGTCTGCAAACTTGATAATTGAGTTGGAGGCATGTGTGGCCACGCAGTCATGGGTGAACAGGGAGTACAGGAGGGGGCTGAGCATGCACCCTTGTGGGGACCCTGTTTTGAGGATCAGTGAAGTGTTGTTGTTTCACCACCTGGGGGCGGCCCGTCAGGAATCCACAACCAAGTTGCATAGGGCGGGGTTCAGACCCAGGGCCCCTATCTTGATGGTGTTGAATGCTGAACTATAGTCAATGAACAACATGCTTACATAGATATTGCTCTTGTCCAGGTGGGATAGGGTAGTGTGCAGTTCAATGGCAATTGCATCGTCTGCAGATCTATTGGGGGAGTAAGCAAATTGAAGTGGGTCTAGGGTGTCAGGGAAGGTAGAGGTGATATGATCCTTAACTAGCCTCTCAAAGCACTTCATGATGACAGAAGTGAGTGCAACGTGGCGACAGGAACAATGGTGGAAGCAAGTGGGGACAGAATGATGAGATAGGGAGAGATTGAAGATGTCCATAAACACTCTAGCCATCTGGTCTGCGCATGCTCTGAGGATGTGGATAGGGAAGCCGTCTGGGCCGGCAGCCTTGCGAGGGGTAACACGCTTAAATATCTTACTCACGAAGGCTACAGAGAACGAGAACCCACAGTCCTTAGGAGCGGGCCGTGTCGATGGCACTGTGTTATCCACAATGCGGGTGAAGAAGGTGTTTCCCTTGTCTGGGAGCAAGACGTCAGTGTTCGCGACATGTCTGGATTTCCCTTTGTAATCCATGATTGTCTATAGACCTGCCACATACATCTCATGTCTGAGCCGTTGAATTGCGACTCTTTGTCTCTGTACTGACGTTTTGCCCGTTTGATTGCCATTACAGAGGGAATAACTAAATTGTTTGTAATCAACTTTGTTCCAAGTGACCTTTCCATGGTTGAATGCGGTGGCTCACGCTTTCAGTTTAGCATGAATAATGACATCTATACCCGGTTTCTGGTTTGGGTAGGTTTTAATAGTCACAGTGGGAACAACATCCCATATACACTTCCAGATGAACTCAGTCACTGTGTCCATGTATACATCAATGTTATTCTCCGAGGCTACCCGGAACATTTCCCAAGCCAGGTGATCAAAAAATCTTGAAGCATGGATTCTGGTTGGTCAGACCAGCTTTGAATAGACCTTAGCACGGGTACTTCCTTTCTGCCTATAGGAAGGAAAGAGCAACATTTTGTCATGATTGGATTTGCCTAAGGGAGGGCAGGGCAGGGACTTGTAGGCATCCTGGAATAGAGAATAGCAGTGGTTGAGTGTTTTCCCAGTGCGAGTACTGCAGTCAGTGTGTTGATAGAACTTCGGTAGCGTTTTCCTCAAAATTGCTTTGTTCAAATTCCCAGCCACAATAAATGTGGCCTCAGGATATGTGGTTTCCAGTTTGCATAAAGTGCAGTGTAGTTCCTTGAGGGCCGTCGTGGTATCGGCTTGAGGGGGAATATACATGGCAGTGACTATAACCGAAAATATTTATCTTGGGAGGTAATACAGTTGGAATGTGATTGTGTGGTATTCTAGGTCGGATGAACAAAATTAATTGAGACTCTGTACGTTATTACAATCACAGCATGAGTGGTTAATCATGAAACATACACCCCCGCCCTTCTTCTTTTAATCCTGTCTGTGCTATGTACTGAGAACCCAGCTGGCTATATGGACTGGGACAGTATATCCGAAGAGAGCCATGATTCTGTGAAACAGAGTATGTTACAGTCCCTAATGTCTTTCTGGAAGGAGATCCTCGTCAACTTTTTCAGAGACTGAACAATAGCAAGTAATATACTCGGAAGTGGTTGATGGTGTGCTCGCCTTGTGTGTAAGACTAAAAGTTCACTTCGAGTACCTCTTCTCCGCCGGCGGCATCATGGAGCAGCCTCTGGGATAAGTTCAATTGCCCTGGGGGGGTGCGAACAAAGCATAAAATTTGGGAAATTCCTGGTCGTAATGGTAGTGACACAAAAAAAACGAAATACTGCAAAGTTGCTTAGGAGCTTGAAGCTGAGCTGCCATGTCTGTCTGCACTGTCTTGCCAAGTGTTTCTTGCTCAGAGATTTTGAGATCCTCTGTTCCCTCTCTTGGCCATTTATGCCAAGGCTAAAGCTTTTACAGAACAAATACATGCAACAAAAAAAACACTCAGTGCAGCTTTTAAAGTGCAGCTTTTTCTGTTATGTTACAATCTTATTATAAAATGGAGAAAAACGTTTTTTTATAAATCTACACACAATATCCCATGATGACAAAACAAAAACAGTTTTTTCACATTTTTGCAGAAAAAAAATACAACGGAAATATCACATTTACATAAGTATTCAAACCTTTACTCATCAAATCAAATTGTTTTTCTCACATGCGCTGAATACAACCTTACTGTGAAATGCTTACTTACAAGCCCTTAACGCAGTTCAAGATATAGAGTTAAGAAAATATTTACAAATTAACTAAAGTAAAATAATTTATAAAATCTAAAAGTAACACAAGAAATGCATAGTACATAAGTTACAAAAAAAAAAATCCCAGAACAACTTTTAACAAGGCACACCTGTTAATTGAAATGCATTCCAGGTGACTACCTCATGACGCTGGTTGAGAGAATGCCAAGAGTGTGCAAAACTGTCACCAAGGCAAAGGGTGGATACTTTGAAGAATCTCAAATATAAAATATATATTTTATTGTTTAACCATTTTTCGGTTACAACATGATTCCATATGTGTTATTTAATTGGTTTGATGTATTCACTATTATTCTACATTGTAGAAAATAGGAAAAATTCCAAAAAACCATGTAATGAGTAGGTGTGTCTAAAGTTATAGACTCAGTACTTTGTTGAAGCTCCTTTGGTAGTGATTACAGCCTCAAGTCTATTTGGGTAACAAGATACAAGCTTGGCACACCTGCATTTGGAGAGTATGTCCCTTTCTGCTCTGCAGATCCTCTCAAGCTCGGGCAGGTTGGATGGGGAATGTCACTGCACAGCTATTTTCAAGTATCTCCAGAGATGTTCGATCGGGTTCAAGTCCGGGCTCTGGCTGGAACACTCAAGGACATTCAGAGATTTGTCCCGAAGACACTCCTGCTTAGTCTTGGCTGTGTGCCTAGTTTTGTTGTCCTGTTGGAATGTGAACCTTCGCACCAGTCTGAGGTTTTCATTAAGGATCTCTCTATACTTTGCTCGTTTCATCTTTCCCTTGACACTGATTAGTGTGCTACCACCATGCTTCACCATAGGGATGGTATTGGCCAGGTGATGAGGGGTGCCCGGTTTCCCCCCAACGTGAATCTTGGCATTCAGGCCAAAGAGTTCAATCTTGGTTTCTTCAGACCAGAGAGTCTGGTCTGAGAGTCTTTAGGTGTCTTTTGGCAAACTCCAAGCGGGCTGTCATTTGCCTTTTACTTAGGAGTGGCTTCCGTCTGGCCACTCTACCATAAAGGCCGGATTGGTGGAATGCTACAGAGATGTTTGTCCTTCTGGAAGGTTCTCCCATCTCCACAGAGGAAATCTAGAGCTCTGTCAGAGTCACCATCGGGTTCTTGGTCACTTCTCTGCCTCTCTGACTAGGGCCCTTCTCCACCGATTGCTCAATTTGGCCGAGCCGACAGCTCTAGGAAGAGTTTTGGTGGTTCCAAATGTCTTCCATTTAAGAATGATGTAGGGCACTGTATTCTTGGGCACAATCAATGCTGCAGACATTTTCTTGTACCCTTCCCCAGATCTGTGCCTCAACACAATCCTGTCTGGGAGCCATACGGTCAATTCCTTCAACCTCATGGCTTGGTTTTTGCACTGACATGCATTGTCAACTTTTGGACCTTATATCGACAGGTGTGTGCCTTTCCAAATCATGTCCAATCAATTTAATTTACCACAGGTTGACTCCATTCAAGTTGCAGGTACATTTCAGGGATAAACAATGGAAGCAGGATGAGCTCAAATCCAAGTCTCATGTCAAAGGGTCTGAATACTTATGTAAATAAGGTATCTTTTTTTTTATACATTTCAAAATGTTCTAAAAATCTGTTTTTGCTTCGTCTTTTTATGGTATTGTGTGTAGACTGATGAGGATTTTATTTATTTAATCAATTTTAGAATAAGACTGTAATGTAACCAAATGTGGAAAAAGTCAAGGGGTTTGAATACTTTCTGAAAGCACTGTATATCTCCATTCATGTTTTTGTTGCTCTTTCCATTCTCCATTTTTCTTTTACATTCTATGCACTTCAGCTTAGTGGATAGGTATTGCTGTATCGCTTCAGCAATTCTTTCTGAATATTTAGGAGATTGAAAGAACAGGTGCAGAAAACAGTGGTTGGCATAGAACACTCCCCTGGGGGACTCCACCTGTGTGGGCAGGAGCAGTATCTTGAGTGGCCATGCCACCGTTGCAGAGCCCAGCTGAGACCAATGGGAGACCATCATCCTTTGTGGTCAGTATCGGTTCATCTGTGACCATCCAAAACAAAACTCTTGATTTATAGATCCAAATGCTGACATTTAGCTAGCTCTGACCTTTTTGACACTTCAGTTCCAGCAATGCATTCCTGTATTCAAATCTAAATTAGACATTTGGTTTTACAGGACTGCTACTTGCAGAGAATGTCAGTAGAAAAACAGAATTCGAGCACTGACCTTTGATTTATTAGGATGCCCATTAGACGATTGCAATGGCGATAGCTAATCTTACACAAAAGCCTTTACAATTTACATACCTAAAAAATATTTACATGTAGTATGTGTGCATCAAATTGAGACAAAAGTGAATCCCTAAACCAGTTTGTTTTTGACAGAGCTAGGTCACTTAGCAAACTTGGAAGATTTTAAGCGAAGCAGCAGCTGGATGTGGAATGCTCTGGCCAAGTTCTTGGAACAGGTTTGGAGCCCAGACAGAGACTGATTCAGAAAATCTGGGAACCGCATGGTCTCCTTACTGGGGGAAATCACCAGGTCTGCCATGATAAAGATTACCCCCGTCTAATGCACAATGAAGGTTAAAATACATCCCTCATCTTACAGCACTTTCTCTGCTGTGATTACATTTATAACAGTTGTCATGTTTGCAGTGATGTGAGCAGCAAGTCAAAATAGGTGTTCAATTTGCACTAATTACAGTTATTACACTGCTTACAATGGGTGGGTGGAATGGGGGAAGACATTTTACATTACATATTAGTTAATTAGCAGACGCTCTTATCCAGACCAACTTACATTAGTGCATTGATCTTAAAATAGCACGGCGAGCCAACAACATATCACAATTGCAACAAGTACATTTTCCCTCAACAAAGTAGTCAACAGCAAAGTCAGAGCTGGTAGGAAAAGTGCATGCTGGAAGTAAACTTTCTAACAGCAGAGACTCCATTGTCTGTCAATGTCTGTCAATGATGTGTCCACCATTAAATGTTTTCCTACATGACTCGCGCATTTAAACAGTATTGTACAGTATGTGATTATGGCCAGTTATAACATATAATGATGTTGATAGTTCAGTGGAAGACATGAGGCTTGTGTTCAACGTCATAAGGATTGTGATTGACAATATCATAGAATGTGAAAGTTTAAAAAAAAATCATTTTCATTCCTATTTATCCTCATTACCTCAAGAAGTGCAAGCATCATATGCTATCATAGTGATGGACACCGATTCCTTGTAATAGCACTTGTATTGTGAGTGACATGGACGTTTCTTAGCATGTATGCCGACCTGGGATTTAATTTAAGGGATGCTGTTGATGCGTCACCAAGGACTTCAGTGGAGCTGTCCTAGATAAGTCTCCTCATTTCCACATGGCATAATCCTTTCTGTTCAGTTGGTTCAGTTGATTATAGACATCTAGCTTTTGAAACTGGAACACTGTGAGATGTGAGCCATATGAGTACTTGCTTATTTATTCAGAATTTAAATACAGAGGATTTCACCTGTTCTACTTACAATCAAATATGGGGGATTAGTGTTTTTACCATGGGCCACTACACCTGAGTGGTAGTTGGTTCATTTCTGCACAACGTACTCTTAAATAAAGTTAATGCACTGTAAATGGGTACAATATTGGTAATCTTACTTTATGTTATGCTGAGAAGTACACTTGAATGTAATTGGGGTAATTGGGGTAGTTTGTACGACTGGTTCCAAAAAACTAACAGGGTCATGCATATTGGAGTGATTGAGAAAAAGTGGCAACCAATACTCAATCAGAATTTCCTCACAAAGATAAGCATGAATGAACTAATGTAGCAAATGAACCATTGTAATGGACAGAATGTATTGTAGAGAAGATAGCAGCCTCTGAGCCTCCCAATGATGGGAACGCTCAGTCGTTTACAAGAACTGTGTCTGTTAATCTGAAAGGCAATCCTATTGTTCTGTCTGGCGAGAGATAGGCCTCCGCATTTTAAAGCGTTTGAGCACCAATACAGTCCATGATAAGAGAAGTCACTTTATAGAGATCTTTATTTTATCAACTCAAAGGCAAGGATTATATTAATGTCAGAATAAAATTATTATCAATATAGCTATATAGGTGTGTTGCAACAAATTCTAAATTCACTTTCAAATAGTCATTGCCCAAAATCTGACATTTGTAAAATAATTAAACAGTAGTGGAGAATTTGAATAATGCCTTTATGAGTTAGGTCATGAATGTTGACAATGTTTTCCCACTTGACTGGAAAGTGTCAAATACAACAAGTGTACAGTGAAATGATTACCTACAAGCCCTTAACCAAAAGTAAAAAATAAGTATTAGGTAAACAATAGATAAGTAAATAATATATTTTTTTATCATGTAAAAAATAACAGTAGCGAGGCTATATACAGGTGATACCGGTGCAGAGTCAATGTGTGGGTGCACTGGTTAGTCGGGCTATTTGAGGTAATATGTACATGTAGGATTAGTTAAAGTGACTATGCATAAATGATAAACAGAGGGTAGCACCAGTCCTGAGTCTCTGTGGTCACTATCTATCTGACCCTTATACCATCACGGTCACCTAATCATTCTCAGCTTAAAATTCATCCCCCCTCTTCTCCCCTGTTCCCCTCCCCTATTCCCCAGGTTGTTGCTGTAAATGGGAATGTGTTCTCAGTCAACTTACCTGGTAAAATAAGGGTTATATAAAAAACACTATGAGAAACTAAAATGGCTGATCTTTCTAAGCGTTTAGCATGCTAGCTAACAATGGTTTCTGTGAAGTAGATAATACAAATGTTACTGTTGTCAAGAAAATGGGAATAACAAAGGCAAACAATAAATTAATTGAGGAAGCGATGTGATACATTATTAAAGATATTTCCATAGAAGTGAAAGATAGCAATTGCATTTGCCTTGCTGTATTTGACCCTTTCATGGGAGCTACTGTAGAGTTGCACTTTTAACATTGTGTGAGTGGGAGCCTCCTTCCACACAGATTCTGCAGGCACTTTAAGTGGCTTTTAAGCACTGGACATGATAACAGAGGAGGAACTATTTCTGACTCAAGGCTAAAGCCGTTTGAGCGCAGCCTGTGGCTCGTACATTGTGCTGATGGAGAATGGGATTATTTGCTAACTCATGGATTTCCACCATATTGTCTCCACCCTCAAATTCGCCTTCTCCTATTTCCCCACGTTGTCTCCCCCCTCCCGACAATCCCTTTCTTCTTAGTGTCTGTGATGTATCCTACATCCTCTGGAACCCCTAGAAAGTCAAACAGTGTAATAATGTAGTCTGTTGAATGGATTTCCAGAGACTTGGATTCTATGGCTGTTCATCAGAGACACTGTCCCAATTCAGCCCAATATGAATAATCGCATTGTAATTTCCTATTGGTAGTTTTGAAATGTGAAATGGAAATCACACCGATTCATACAAGGGGTATTAGGAGGGAATGATAATTCCTCCTAAATGACTCTCCACCCTACCTATAGTCAGCAGCAGCCATTTGCTAAAATACAGGGAGATACTGTGTCAACTGTTTGTCATACAGGCCATGCTAGACCTTGAATTACCAGTCATTTGGGTGCAAAAATAATTAACCCATCATACTTATGGTTCCCACTTTCAGGGGAAGGTACATGTACAGGATGAATTGGAGTTGCTTTGTACTGCCACTGAAAGCATTGCAGTGAAAGTCTCATAATGACTCGCAGAGATTAGGTATTTATTCTCAGATTTTTGGAGAACCATTTACAACATGTTCTCTAGTTCCAGCAGAGTAGATTACCATTTTACAGGAATTAGTTCAAATAAATAACATTTTGAGGTGTGCCCCTCAAAGACATGTTTATATTAGAAGAGGTGTCTTTTGCAACACACGCTTCAGGTAAAATCAGCGCTTCTTTGATTGGTTTGATTTGCCACTTTGTCATTGTCATTTTCAACTGTCTCTACACTCTGGTTAACATGAAATCTTGTCAAACACTAAAAGGTAAGACCAAAATCAATGTTCTGACAAAGGATATAAAATGTAACATATTTTGGGTAATCCAACATCGTATCCTCAGAACACTTAAATGGAAGCAATGCATCAACTCATATCACACAGGTATAGTTTGATGAATTAAATTAATTATTCAAATCACCCCCATGCATAGCACCACTATAAATAAATAACTATGACATTTAAAATAATACTAATATTACTAATATCTTACTTCTAATTATAATAACCCATTGTAATTTAGGGACAGGCAATGATATAGTTGATGCATGCAGCAGATGGTAGGTGTTTTTGAAAGGGACTGCTAAAGGCCAGGATAATGTACCATATGGTCGGCCCCCACACACGCACACCTGGGTCCGTTGTCATGAGGTGTGTGACGACGGCAATCAAAGAGCGAGCGTGGCTGCGAGCCGAGTGGCATTGTGCATGGTAAAGTCATAATTACATCCAAGAGTGTTTTTTTTTCCCCTGCCTCCCCTCTTATTTTTCATGATTTATCGCTTTACCACAGCTGTCATACGTTGGGCTCCTCCGATTGGGTTGTAACTGGAAATTGTATTTAAAAATGTTAGTGTGGCATGCGGCAGCGCTAGCCCGTCCAAATACTGTAACGGGGACGAGTCAGTCCGCTGCTCCCGAAATCGTGGGTAGGGTAATGAGCAGAATGGATCGCAGAATGGATCGCAGATGAAGATCCCGAAGTGTCGAGTTGTTTTACAGTGTCATTTTATCTCTAGATCATCCTTGTCTGGCATTGATTGCCTCGTTTCAAATGCATGCATTGATACTGAGATATACAGTACCAGTCAAAAGTTTGAAAGTTAAATGTTTTTTCTTTATTTTTACTATTTTCTACATTGAAGAATAATAGTGAAGACATCAAAACTATGAAATAACACATATGCAAAGCTGCCATCAAGGCAAAGGGTGGTAAAGTGGATCCCATAGCAGAAAGTGATTGCAGTGTCCTGCTGTCCTGGGGCAGTTTTTTCTGCATGTAAGCTGCAGTTGTCATGTGTGCAGTCTTCACTGCGTCAAAAAAACTGCTACACAATCTGGAAAATATTATGACAAAATATTTTACAAATGAAAATGTTTTACACAGAGAAAAAGTGTTTCGTATTTAATTTCTCATTATATATTTACTAACCTGTCCTGGATTTTCTGCCTGAAGTTTTTCAGCCACTAGTCCAACATACAACTCTCTGGAAGGCAGCATCTTGTCAATAAAATCTCATCTCTATGAGCTTCTTGGGTGTGGTGTGGAGATGCTCAGCCTTGACGAAGCATGCCATGCAAGTGGTGATCACTTCAAGTTGCTTGTCATGCATCTTGTGGACAAGGGTTGGCTGCCGTGTGTATGAATTATGGCATGTTATTGTAAAATGCTAAATAATCTATTTTAAGACCAAACTGGTTTACAGTTTTTGGGGCAAGTGTTCTGCTTGTAAGACATTCCAACTGATGAGACCCAGAGAGGATAGGCCTATTTAGTTTGTCTATCACGTACTCCTTCAAGATGGGAAGCACACCAAGGTAAACACTGCGTTTGAGGTCTGTGGAGGGGTTCTCATACCAGATCTTCTTCAGCACCCATTGATTCCGGTCCTTGCCTAGTTGCATCATTCCTGAAAGAGTCTAATTTAGTCTTTAGGGTCTTTAGGGTCTTTAGGGTCTTTAGGGTCTTTAGGCTACATACAGTATAGAATACATATATCATTGTGGGGGCTGACACCCATGCTTAAATGTTTCTAAACTTCGACAGGGAACAAAATATAAAGGTCTATTTTAACTAAAATATGACTTTCTTGCAGATGTATTCTGAAATGTATTCTGGCCGTTGCCCTCTTGGTGACATTGTGGTCCTCATAGATCTTCTGGAGGAGGTCTTTGTATAGGGTCTGGTCTGCCTTGTTTCAGGAACCAAAAGTAGAGGACCTTGTACTCAGGCAGCAGTCTCTTGTTAATGATGCCAAAATCATATGCTGAGAGTAAGCGGTGAGACACAAAGCTTTGGGGGTTTGTCCTTGCAATGCCCATGAACTCGCACACCTCCAGAAGGTATTTCACTTGAAAACAAATAAAATAGAAAAGTTTTACACATTCTATTTAGCCCATTACTCCATTAGGCTATTTATTAGTATATTTCAGATTTATACTTCTCTATATCAGTTGAAATTACCTCGTAAGAAGGCCACTGATGGTCAGTGTGTAGGTCAGTGAACAGCTGTTCCACTAAATGCCCAAAAGGGGCAGAAAACATTTTTGCAGTATTGTTAATATGGTGGCAGGTGTCTCCATCAACATCTAGGAGGGTTGGGCAATGCTTCTTTCGCACTCCTGTCTCCAGTCCCATCTTCCTTCCTCTCATAACGCTGCAGGGGTCAATCATCATGCTGATTAAGTTCGAAAAGGGGATGTTGTGGTCTTGGAAAAACGTCAGCAGTGCAGTCTCTAGGCTGGCAGCATTGCCCTTCAAAACTTCAAGAGATCCCAGGTGTTCAGGTACATTCTTCAGAGCTTAATTGACATAGTTGACTAGAATGGAGAGAACCTTTTCGTTGCTGTTGGAAGTGCTCTCATCTAGGTTGATGGAAAAAGGACACCTCCTGGTATTCATGAAGGTTCTCTCTGAGAAGGTGTGTTCCAAGCCATGTACCATTTCATATGAAGCTGCTGTTCAAGAAAACTTCATTCCACTCAAAGCCACTTTGTCGGCAGCCAGAGTTTGTGCTAGCTACACTATCACTTGGTAAGAGGGAGTGAATGTTCTGCAATAGTAGAAAGAACCAGATACTGACTAGCACAACTGATTGCGCGCCAATCTCTTTGGCTGAGCTTGAAGAGGCAGTACAAAGCATGGACATAGTCAAATCACCAAGCTATAATGGAATCCCTCCTGAGTTATTGACTGCTTTCTGGGAACAATTGGGGAACCACTATTAAATATGATTCAGTTTTCTAGAACCAAAGGGTTATTTTCGAGAGACTCAAACGCAGCAATTATTTTGCTTTTACTGAAGAAAGAAAATGCAGATACATTGGAACTATCTTTAGTTATATGTAAAATTATTGGGACGCATACTTAAACCTTACATGACAAATTTAGTTCATCATGATCAGACTTCATAGAAACTTGTCTGGCATCTGACAACATCAGCTGTCAGTTACACATCATTGACGCAGCTGCAGCTGTGGAACTACCTGCTGCTGTTCTCTCACGCCAAAAAGTCCTTTGATCGCCTTGAATGGCAGTACCTCTGGACAGTCCTTAAACGTATGGCCTTTGGAGATTATTAGCATGATCAAAGTGTTGTATTCTAATCCATCCAATATTGTGCTTACTGGGAAATTAGGTTCTAAACAATTCCCCATTGCCAGAGGGAAAAGGCAATCATGTCCTCCAAGCATCTTACTATTTGCTTTGTCACTAGAACCCCTGGCTCAGGCAGTCCATCATTCCACATGTATTCATATCACTGCTCACAACTCTGACCACCATATCTCCCTTTAGTTGGATAATATTTTATTATAAACTCAGCAAAAAAAGAAACGTCCTGTCACTGTCAACTGCGTTTATTTTCAGCAAACTTAACATGTGTAAATATTTGTATGAACATAGCACGATTCAACAACTGAGATATTTGCCAGTTCTTGCTGTGAGATGTTACCCCACTACTCCACCAATTTATTGCCCTGGCCACATCTTCCATCCTCATGCCTCCAAGTAGCATGCCTAAGGCACGTTCACACAGATGAGCAGGGACCCTGGGCATATTTATTTCGGTGTAATTCAGTCAGAAGAAAGGCCTTTTTAATGTCCTAAGTTTTCATAACTGTGACCTTAATTGCCTAAGATACTACTAGTTGTTAGTGTATTAACGCATTTTCCACAGGTGTACGTTCGGTAACTGTTTATGGTTCATTGAACAAGCATGGGAAACCGTGTTTAAACCCTTTACAATGAAGATGTGTGAAGTTATTTTTATTTTTACAAATTATCTTTGAAAAACAGAGTCCAGAAAAAGGGACATTCCTTTTTTATTTTTTTTATTTTTTATTGTTATAGCAAGGATCATTTAGACATATGATTTTGAATTTTAAGACCACTTAAGGACTCAAAGAAATATACAACTTTTATATATACACATTTTAATTATTATATTACTGCTATTAGCCAATAGAAATGCACTGAATGCACTTATTTGTTTTGAAGTGAAATAACAGATTCAAAACAACAGACACTCCCCCCCCAAAAAATCGAAAGAAAATGTATTCTGGAGCGTCTGTCCTAAATCTGGTAGATATAGTAAAGATCAGGAGACTATTATATACAGTTGACGTTGGAAGTTTACATACACTTAGGTTGGAGTCATTAAAATGCGTTTTTCAACCACTCCACACATTTCAGTCGGTTAGGATATCTACTTTATGCATGACACAAGTTATTTTCCAACAATTGTTTACAGACAGATTATTAAAATAAATACTCACTGTATCACAATTCTAGTGGGTCAGAAGTTTACATACCCTATGTTGACTGAGCCTTTAAACAGCTTGGAAAATTCCAGAAAATTATGTCATGGCAGTCACACTTTGCAACTGCACATGGGGACAAAGATCGTACTTTTTGGAGAAATGTCCTCTGGTCTGATGAAACAAAAATAGAACTGTTTGGCAATAATGACCATCATTATGTTTGAAGGAAAAAGGGGGACGCTTGCAAGCCAAAGAACATCATCGCAACCGTGAAGCACGGGGGTGGTAGCATCATGTTGTGGGGGTGCTTTGCTGCAGGATGGACTGTTGCACTTCACCATATAGATGGCACCTTGAGGATTGAAAATTATGTGGATATATTGAAGCAACATCTAAAGACATCAGTCAGGAAGTTAATGCTTGGTCACAAATGGGTCTTCCAAATGGACAATGACCCCAAGCATAATTCCGAAGTTGTGGCAAAATGGCTTAAGGACCACAAAGTCAAGGTATTGGAGTGGCCATCACAAAACCCTGACCTCAAGCCCATAGAAAATTTGTGGGCAGAACTGAAAAAGCATATTCCAAAGTATATTCCAAAATCTCTTTCAAAAGTCTAAAACCTATCATCACTCAAATGCTTACAATACGACGTTCAATAGGGAGACATTGCAAATATATTATTAATCATGACCCCCATATACCATTGTTTAATAATTATAGTCTCCTCTTGGGTGGCCAGCCAATATCCTTTCCAGCTTGGAGATAGAGGGGAATTCATACTCTCTCTGACACTGTGTACAGTTGCAGCTACGTGCGTTCCAAGACTTACGATCTGCCTGCTTTTCAAAATTGATTTCTTTCCAGCTTCTGCTTTCCGTGCTTATAGAGTACCCTGCGGTTCAGATCTAGTATCTCATCCTATCCACAAAATAATGACAGCAAGGGTAAGGACATAGTCTCCAAATTATATAGGGTGCATTCATAAATATACTCCAGTATGTCAGAGTGTGCTCTGGGTCGTTCATAAATTCAGATCGTTGTCAGATTGTCTGTTCATAAATTCAGAACGTTTCGCTCTCAGAGCGTACACTGGACACTGGCAAAGGAGTAGGGTTGATCCAAGCTTTCTGACTTCACAACTGCAGTCAAGCACCCAAGCTAACTGGATATAGTTGGCTAGCTTGCTAGCTACTTCCAGACACAAATGAGAGAACACCTCACTCTGACCATTTTACTCGCCCTAGCAGAGCTGGATAGGATGAGTTCATGTTATCAAGAGCATTAGTGACTGTAAATGTGCTGCTGGCAATAATTTTATGAGTTTTCTTGCCAACGTTTACTGACACCGGTCGGGTGTTGCGCGTTCGTAAATTCATCAGTTATTCTGCGCTCTTGCACAATCAGACGAGAGTGCTTTGAAATCGGAGTAGATAGACAGAGTGAATTTACGAACGCACCCATATATATTCCTACTCAAACCAACATATTACTAATTACCAATTCATTCGAAATGGAACAAAGATACATCAGCAGTAGATATTAACTGGAGTAGTGTCTGGTCATCAAGAACCCAAATCACCAAATTACCCACTTCAATTTTGCCCATAGTTATGCGACTCTCAAAATACTTTTCCAGATGAACATCAACTCAATCCTTGTCTGTGTGCTCTGCCCCCTGTATAATCCTGGCACATTTGTTCATGTGGTTTGAGAGTGCCCCGAGGTTTTCTCCTTTTGACAATCTCTGGCTTCATCATTTTATCTAAACCATCCCATGTCTTCCCAATGTGCTACTGCTTAATGATGACTCTTCACTGAGCTTAACATACAGGCAGAGAAGGATTTGACTTGCTGGCATAACAGCAGCCAAGAAAATGGTTGCCTTATGAATGGTTGCCACACACTCTGCCAAATCAGCAATGGATTTATTTATTCATAGCCATAGCAAAACTTGAACTGTCAATCTCTCGACTGCATGGTGCAAAATCGACTGCAACACTTGTCAGTATAAAATCATTACTTGAATATACTGTATGTACTTCAGTAAGAATTATCTGTTGGTGTGATATGGAGGAAGGTGGGGGGATATAGTGCCTTGCAAAAGTACACATCCCCCTTGGCGTTTTTCCTATTTTGTTGCACTACAACCTGTAATTTAAGTATATTTTTATTTGGATTTCTTGTAATGGACATACACAAAATCGTCCAAATTGGTGAAGTGAAATGTAAAACAAATTGCCTGTTGAAAAAAATTCAAAAAAATTATAAACGGAAAAGTGGTACGTGCATTGAGCACTGAGACCATATTTGGCGGTGTATTCACCCCCTTTGCTATTAAGACCCCAAATAAGATCTGGTGCAACCAATTACCTTCAGAAGTCACATTATTAGTTTAATAAAGTCCACCTGTGTGCAATCAAAGTGTCACATGATCTGTCACATGATCTCAGTATATATACACTTGCTCTGAAAGGCCACAGAGTCTGCAACACCACTAAGGGGCACCACCAAGCAAGCGGCAACATGAAGACCAAGGATCTCGCCATAAATGACACAATCTTCAGTCTCTTTCCACAGGAATCGCGATGTAGACCATTTGCATTGTGAAATCACGTTGAATTGCATGATTTTTTACGTTATCGTTTTAACGTTTGTCACATCCTTATTGCCCGTGCTACCTTGCTAGGTTTTGTAATAAAGCAACCAAGTTTGTAAAGTTAATCCCTCTCTTCCTCGAATGCATTAGTGTTTCATGGGCTATTGTACACAGATATGTGAAGTAAGCTGAGGCAAAAAAAGTTAAATGAGGCAAGTGAGTGGTAATGTCAGTGTCAGTCCACCTGGCCATGCTGCTGCTCCAGTTTCAACTTCCACCTGACTGTGCTGCTGCTCCAGTTTCAACTGTTCTGCCTTATTATTATTCGACCATGCTGGTCATTTATGAACATTTGAACATCTTGGCCATGTTATGTTATAATCTCCACCCGGCACAGCCAGAAGAGGACTGGCCACCTCACATAGCCTGGTTCCTCTCTAGGTTTCTTCCTAGGTATTGGCCTTTCTAGGGAGTTTTTCCTAGCCACCGTGCTTCTACACCTGCATTGCTTGCTGTTTGGGGTTTTAGGCTGGGTTTCTGTACAGCACTTTGAGATATCAGCTGATGTACGAAGGGCTATATAAATACATTTTATTTGATTTTATTTGATTTTATTTGATTAATGTTAGCTTGCCAAATGAGATGCTAATGTAGCTAGCCAGCTAAACATTAATAACTGTAATAATTTGGGCTGTTGAAACATACATGCAACTCTAATTAGCTTTTTATCATCTATAATAACTGCAGCATTAGGAACCGCAGCAGGAACATAATTTGTAGCAGCCAGAGAAGGTTGTGATCACACAGGGAGAGGATCTCTTTTATCGCTCAATAGGTGATACACTCAACATCTGCATACTTTTCATTAGACAGTCTCCTGGTTAGCCTATTGTCTGCAAAAGTTATTTCATTGTAAATGCAAAGACATTAAAATGTAACTTCACTTTACATGAAGTTGCTGAAGAAACATGTAAAGTGTTGGTCCCATGTATCATGAGTTGAAATAAAAGATCCCCTACATTCGAATACGCACAAAATGCATATTTCTCTCTCTTTTTGTGCACACATTTGTTTACATCGCTGTTAGTGAGCATTGGTCCTTTGCCAAGAAAATACATCCACCTGACTGGTGTGGCATATCAAGAAGCCGATTAAACAGCATGATCATTTCACAGGTGAACCTTGTACTGGGGACAATAAAAGCCACTCTAAAATCTGCAGTTTTGTCACACAACACAATGCCACATATGTCTCAAGTTTCATTTCTCATTCCTTCATTTATGGTATGGGCAGGCATAAGTTACGGACAACGAACACAGTTGCATTTTATAGATGGCAATTTGAATGCACAGAGATACCGTGATGAGATTCTGAGGCCCATTTTCGTGCCATTTATCTGCCTCCATCACCTCATGTTTCAGCATGATAATGAACGACCCCATGTTGTAAGGATCTGTACACGATTCCTGGAAACTGAAAATGTCCCAGTTCTTCCATGGCCTGCATACTCACCAGACATGTCACCCATTGAGCATGTTTGGGATGCTTTGGATCGACGTGTAAGACAGCGTGTTCCAGTGTGCGCGAATATACAGTGGTTCCTCCTTTAAAAGTTGTGTCATACTGCGGAACACCCTGCGTGCAGCTGCAGCATTCTGAGGCACGTCATTTAAATCTCAGCAATTTCTTCTGTTACTGCAAATTATTGGCAGTTTGACCACCAGAGGGCATCTTTAAGAAGCATTTGATAGTATTCCGTTTTGGCATTACCAGAGAATTTTAAACCTTTTTTGTTATAACATCGTATATGGGAATGATTTTAAGAAATTTGGCTTAATTAATTTGATTAATATTATGGTGTTTACATTCAGAGAAAATGAAAAACTAATCCCTAAGGGTTTCCATTAGGATGGAATGGAAAATATGGTGCTGTACAACGTGATTGTCGGGAGTAGGCTATAGGATTGGAGGATTCTACATTGTTTGCCTTCATTAGACAACTTTGTACCAATATTTCTGTAAATCAGTGATATTTCTTCCCATAGTAATTTTTTATGGATCCATAACTAAATCAACATCTGCATTTTGAAAGAGTATTTTTTTATCTAATAATTTGTTAATGAAATGTGGTTATTTGTTTATTAGGCTACTGTGCTCTGGTATTCTGCGCTCTGGTTCACAGACAAGAGTGCTCTGAAATCCATGTCGATAGTAGGCTGGACACATTACATTTTTAACAACGTTCTTTTCTGACAAAAACTTGTTCATTGCATCCTCCATGGAGCCCAGTTTCGTAATATGACCATATTTCGCAGCTGCTTGCCGTCGTTTTGAAGTAATCGTGAAAAAACAGTCCTTATTTTAGTGAATTTTTAACCCTGCCAGCTCCGATTAGTTCTATCGAGCACCGTGGCACTAACTCGCCTTCCAAATGTTCTATTCTCAGCCTATTGTTCAACGTCACAATGCCTGCTTCGCTATTTTTGACAATGAGACCTGCTTACTTTGTTTTATAGTTAAAATGTAAAGAACAAAAATAATATTGGAACTCTGCCGTCTTACTATTGTTTCCTATGGGGGAAATATAGGCATCACTGTTTATTTCACCAAATATCTCATAATGTGTATATTTTTATTTTTTTCAAGTCAGACGCCATTTCAATCATGAGAATCTCCGCTTTCTAATTATGTAAGCCTGGGCAGCTAGCTCGGTTGTCATCAAATGCTAGCCCCAAAATACTTTTTGCCCTTGGAACGCTGAGTGCCCCAAATTGTTTTCCTATGGTCTATTTCACCAAATATCTGAATGTGTATATTTTGTTTTTTTCAAGTCGGGTGCAACCGGTTTGAAATGGCTAGCTTGTCACTCGCTCTGAGACCTTGAAGTAGTTATTCCCCTTGCTCTGCAAGGACCGCAGCTTTTGTAGAGCGATGGTTAATGATGCTTCGAGGGTGGCTGTCGTTGTGTAGAGAGGGTCCCTTGTTTGAGCCCAGGTAGGGCGACGAGAGGGACAGAAGCAAAACTGTTACACTGGCACCATTTTAATCAGGAGATTCTCCTATTTGTAATTATCTAAGTCTGGGCAGCGAGTTTGTTTGTCATCAATCGCTAGACCAGAATATTTCTTACACTTCTCCCTACTTTTTCATTACGCAAACATAAGCACATTTGACACCATCGAGGTGCGGATGTTTACTTTCTACACAAGTGTGTTTTTTTCCAGTTTCGTCCGACGAACAGATTGTAGTGGTTAAATAAAAAGGGATACATTTTTTATGGAATTCTAAGCATCACTCCAGTCAAAACAAGCTCTGCGAACGTTCGATTCCATTCATTTGCTATGGGTTCACGCTCGTGTTCCAGTTTAGCCAACCTTCTTAAGCCGTTTTTCAGCCTTGGGTGAATTTTGACTATTTCCATTGTCCAGCCTATAGATAGCCAGAACGAATTTACGAAAGGACTCGAATACCCGCTGGTAAAGCACAACGACAATATCATTTAGCTAAGCTAAGAATTACGAGAATAATCAAGTCAATAAACGTTGGGTAGTTAGATAGCCTATAGTTAATATACTGGCAAATTTGATGTATAACTACTAATGTTAGGTAGCTAGCTAACATACCGGTACATACTGCTGTAATGATATGCTATGTGGTTCGTAAGGACAGCGCAGCTAACAAATTGTCAGCCAACATAATGTATAAGGTAACTTATTTTAAAGTCATTACTTTATTACATTGAGTAGCAAGCTACCCCTTGGTCGTTAGGGAAAATCTGGTCTGTGATGGGGGGGGGCGTGGGGGTGGGGGGGCTATTAGACTATTCTTTAGTAAAGGTTGAATAGTCTATTGTTCAGCTAATAGCCCCTCTCCCCAATTTGCAACAAGTTGTTCCCATCTCATTCCTTTCTCTCTTCCACGCGTCATCGTTCTGCTCCTGTGTGGCTCGATTGTGGGCCTGCTGGCAGGATATGTCAGCATCTTTGGGTTGTGTGTCAAGAATTCTTCATACAGTAGCACGTTTGTATGAAGGTGTGGTTATTCACAGGCAAACTGTTATATGCTATTGAGCTACATTTGTGTCTTTTTGTCGAGAGCAAAATTATATATTTTTTTCAATCAAAAATAATTGTTCAGAAAGCAACTTTTTTCTGACACAAAGGAAGTAAATGCGGACACCTACGAAGATGGCATCTCAGGTAAACAGCACTGGGCTATATTGTTGTGTCCTAAAAATGACATCTGTTGCTTTAGATTGAATGGTCATATCTCAGTTATTGTTTTCATATGTATAAAAAATAAGCTTTTTTCATTATTTTCAGAGAGCGACCTGATCAAGGGGTCGAAAATGTAGATATTGCCAGATGTTCACTGTCTGAGGAACAGGCCGTGGAAGCTTTATTGCAGTCAAAAATATCCATAACCAGAGGTAATTAAACTGTTCTGTGTTATTTTTCTCAATCTCTGCCTGTCTTGTTGTACATGGAACCTGTCTCACATGCATTAATTTAAAAAAACTTAAGATGTCAGCTAATAATTTTGAGATTTACACAACATAAACACAGCCTTTTTCACTGGACTACCTGTTGCTATCTGTTGCTTCCAAGTCATGATTTCCCTGGGGGGTTAGCCTTGCAATAACCAAGTGATGAGACACATAGCCCTCTGTATTTAAATGTTTCAGGTACACTCCGATAGGTGTCTACGTCACATACAGTATCTTCTATTGACATTATCTGTATTTCAGCATAAAGTACTCTGTAGCCACTTAGTGTGGACACCAGGTGAGACCACACACACACAATAACAGTCTCTCTTCTTCACTTCATCTCTCTCCCCCTTCTCCCCAGATCCTCTAGGTTATATCAGCTGTTTTGGTGAACCCCTCCCACATCTGAACTAGCTGACACGGAGGGCACAGCATGATCATACTTGAGATGTCACTTGGTCGGGTCAACAGGAAGTATTATTAAAGAGATGCTTTACATTGAAATAAAGACAGAGATGTAGTAGTCCCAGAGTGACTGAACATGTTAGAATAAAAAAAACCAAGGCTAAATCATGCTCTCTCTCTCTCTAACCATCTGTCACTCATCTGGAGGTATGTTTTTATGTGAGAGAGGAAGCCAGTCCCGTCATCGCCATCTCACCCGCTCTTAAGATATCCTTCGGGCAAACTGGGGGCCCAAGGCTGGTTAGGAGACACCGCAATTGTGATGAACTGAGAGAATATTAGGGTAGCACTGTAATTCATTAATCATAAGCTGTCTGCCTCTGTTCTTACCTCTTTCCCTTTCTGTCTTCTACACCTCTCTCCCCACCTCGTCTTTCTTCCTCATTTTATAGTGCACAACATATGTGCATTGAAGTACAGATTGATCATAATGATAATGCATGTATTATGTATTTATAACCCCTGGATAATGAACTTCTTTCAATAAAGCGTTTCACATTCTCCACTGGTTGAAACTAAGTATCTTATTGAAATACTATCCTGTGTCCTCAGATTAATGCAGGTGAAGGGAGTTCGATAGGCATAGTTTTGTTTTCTGTATACTGTATACGAATTACAAATCAATCAATGTGTAATCATTGATGTCTCAGTAGCTGGAGTGGTAGACACTGTTGAAGTGTATAATTGTAATACATACATGCAGACACAGCATCATTCAAATAACGGAGTTTGATATGACTGAAAAATAATGTCTCAGAGATTCATACCTGAACCGCACCTTTTTTTCCCAAAGAAGAGTACATGATCAGTGAATATATTCAATGTGCAGGCGACATTGTGGGAATCTCATGTGTGGTAATAACTACAGTACATGTATATAGGACTTGCATCCTTGGCACAATAAAGTGTTTATATTCTACTCTATCCATATGTAACAGTATAGCTTCTGTCCCTCTCCTCGCCCCTAATTGGGCCCCTCTGCACACATCAACAACAGCCACCCTCGAAGCACCGTGGAGTAGCTACTATCTTGTCTCATCGCTACAACTCCCGTACGGGCTCGGGAGAGACGAAGGTTGAGAGTCATGATACACAACCCTTGTTGCGTTTATTATTTTGTTCAGTTTAATTACAAGTATATCCTATGAAACTACATTGTTCTTACATAGCCTTTGAGCCAGGTCATGACAGGGTGTGGCGTCATACAATTGTTGTTACCAGGTCCTAGCCTATTTATCAACCCTGGTATCGGCACCTTGTAGTTGAGGGTGTAGCGAATTGTTTGTGGGAGCTAGAAGTAGAGCTGCCATATCTGTCGGCGCCATCTTCTTCTGTAAGATCAGATTTTGGTTCAAGTTATTAACATGGTAATTCACAGGTCACTTTCAACCATGTAATTACAAAACAGCAGTAACACACTGGAACAAGAAAATGTGTAATAACATATGTAGTTACACATGTGGAATAACCTTCAGCAAGTAAATATGTAATGACACATTCCTTGTTCCAATTGTCTAATAACTGATTCTGCAACAACCCTATTTCCATGTGATTAAATTGTGAAACCTATACTCAATTCATTTATAAACGGGTGGATTTAATAGTGTTAAAATGCACTAGTGCAGCCTGTAGTTTTTGTGTTTATGCTTTTTCAGAACGACAACAACAAGTTTGATGTCGGATTGCAATAGAATGTTCATGATGATGTGACAACTGTCGATAGATGTAGTATAAACCAGCCTTTAGTCTTCAAATCTTTGGTTGTTTACCACATGGCCTCATATGTGAATCCTTAAAGAGATGGTTGGGGCTGAGGCTTAAGTGGGTGTGAACCATGGGTGTAGACAAAGAAGAGCTCTCCAGTAGGTTTAACAAAACATTCAAGGGCCATTTTCTCAAAAGTGAGGTTTCAAGTTTAGAAACTTTCAAAGCAGAATTACTTTCCCATTGTTCACATTGTTTTCCAGTAAAATAAAATAAATACATTTAAAATGTTGATAAATAGGATCGAATTGAGCCAGTCGGTCACATTTAAAAACATTAATCAAAATATTTCCAAACGTAATGAGAAGGATCATGAAAAGCTAGGAAATGGGATGAAAGACAGGACCTGAAGACCTGGAGATCCTGAAAATGTAGTGATGTTATACTCAGTCTTATTAAAAATGTGTTGTGGCTTCTTGATTGTTTAGGCCGCATGAAGGAGAACAACGGAAGAAGATGGCTGTGTCTCTGGTTGAGTTGGGTGGTTCCTCGTTCAGGTTGCTTCTTTGGTCCTGAGAATAGCTCGTTGCTATTCTCTGTTGGCTCCTTGCTTGAGTTGCAGAGGCTGTGCTCTAATTGTCTTCTCCTTGGTTCCTTGAAAAAAGGTCAGCTTAAACATCCCGTTCAGGCTCTTTAAAGACGAGGTATCCTTCCAATTCCTGTACTTGATTACAGATAGTATTCCCTAAAACTACTTTCCTTAACTTATCAGCACATCAGTTCTTGCCATTAAAGGCAAAGGTCCGGGCCCTGTTGTCGCCCTACTGAAGATGGAGGGTCTTCTCCCTCCTCGAGAGAGGCCTAGCCCGAGAGATCCAACTTGAGAGGTCCAGCACGATCAAAGGCTAAAGGCGTTAGCAGGCTTCAGTTCGGCTGTTGGCTAGTGTGCTTGCATGCTCCCCCAAAAATATATTCGGTTGGAAAAAAAGCTGCAAGGGTGAGGATTCTGGATGGACGCAAAGACTCAGTTCTTTGTGTGCACTGTGAACCAGTAGAGTTTTAAACGTGTTAATAAAATTCAAACCTGATTCTGAGACATCTCAGTGTGAAGTAATTTATATTACATTGAACTACACCACGAGTAGAAGAATGCCTGTAAAGTCTGGGAACAAAAGCTGTTCTGTATGTTGTCAGCACTTGATTCAAATATGGTTCAAATATAATGCATTGAAATACTTTTGTATTGAGAAATGTCAACAGAGCTTTTTCAGCAGACAAATAAACGTTTATTCTTGCTTCTGAAAGTAAACCACAATGCAAAAGTGTCTGCTGAGAACAGACATGTAAACAATTGTCTATGGAATACAAATGCGTGTCAAATATTTCTTAACAATAGTACACAGTGTCTGCTATGAACAGACATGTCAACAACAAAAGGATCAAATATAAATAGTGTAGATACAAATATATATGGGAAATATACATTTTTAGGAACGATATTAAAATAGTGCCTTATAAACAGACACGTACATAACAACTGTTTATGCAATAAAAATGTACGTTTCTCGTGTCTGACTCCTGAGATGTCTGAACAACAGAACAAATTAATAATTTCACTGTGGTCCATGTCCTCTTCTTGAAGTCATGCACAAACTCATGCAACTTGTCATCGAATTCCTCCTGGAGTTTTGGCGAGAGTTCATCCATGAAATCAGCAACAGGTGCCAGGACCCTGTGGAGAGGATGAGAAGAGGGGGGGAAACTATGAGTGTCTGGAGAACAGTGTGCATGGTGAGGAGAGGAGGGAAAAAGGACCTCAGAAGAGAGGAAATGTATATATTTGTATTTATTTACCTCTGTGACAAGCTGCTGGCTCGGTACATGACGTTCTCCATATCTTCTTAGGGATATGTCTCCAATCATTTGCAATGCCTTTGCGAGTGATGTGTCAAGGACAGAGTCTGCGGCTTTTTTCTCCCTTCTCACACCCCTGCTACGACTTCTGCTGCTCTGTGGCGTCGGTGAGGAGCAAGCTAGTGGAGTAGGTCTTGGAGGTGGGCCCAGGATAGAGCTTCCCAGGTCCTGCATGAAGATTGTTTCTAATTCTGCACTGCAACTCAGTGTGGGAAATGGGCTGGGGGCTGATCACCAGTCAGTACTGAGGGCAGAGGTAATGCTTGGGGCCGATGAGAGATGATTTTTTATTAAAAGTTGTAAAGATCTCTACTTTAGTTGGTTGGCTTGCTTTCCAAGAAACCAGTATGCTGCTTGGCTAGCCAGCCACTAGCCAGGCAAGTAACTAGCGCTAACTGGTTAGCTATTGTTTCCAAAAAATGGCTACTCTTTTTGTCAACTACAATAGAAAATACAACAACATAACCCATCCTTTGGGGAAGACGGAATGTTGCTTTCTGTCTTCCCATGCTTCACTTGCCAACAAGTCAGCAGCAACATTTCTGGAGTAGCCTTTCTACTGGTATCTCCACTCCACTGCTTGGTTTTTCATGCTCAACAGCTTCCCGTGTGTAAAAATAACATCCAGCCAAATTGACACAACTGTGGGGAGTATTGGAGTCAACATGGGCCAGCATCCATGTGGAATGCTTTCGAACACCTTGTAGAGTCCATGCCCTGAAGAATGTAGGTTGTTCTGAGGGCAAAAGGCGGGAGGGGGGAACTCAATATTAGGAAGGTGTTCCTAATGTTTAGTATACTCAGAGTAGACAGTAAAAGGATGTTCAACATTGTTCAACATATGACATTAAAACGACACGTATGTACATGAGCTAGCAATATCTATACTGCAATGCAGTTGTGAGCATACTAGGTATTCTGATATTATACTACAACATACATCTTACTGAATGTGGATATTGTGTTGGCTGAATATTCCAGGCAGGGTCCTGAAGAAGCTTGTATTTTGTTGGGCAATTGCAGCTGGTCTGGCAGAACTTAATGAGCTCTATGACCTTGGAGTCATAGACTATACACCTTTGCCAAAGCCAGCCCCATGCAGTCTTTTCCTTTTGTGAGTCAGAGGATGTTGAGCTTGATCTTGTTCACGGCTGAAAGCTTTCATCCAATGGGTCTACAGGATCTGTACTACTAAAGCTGGTGTCAAGATCATCATCAGAAGCAGGATTAGTCTGTAGGACACGCACTAGTCATTGATTAGCTATCACATTTCAAGTATGACCCAGATGCAGACAGTGTCGAAGAAACAACATTTTATTTCTAATACAAGGGCCAGCAAACGACAGGTCAAAGGCAGGCAGGGGTCAGAAATCTAGAGAAGTTGCAAAGGGTTCAGAACGGCAGGCAGTCTCAGGGTCAGGGCAGGCAGGGGAAAAATATCCAGTGAGGTGGGAAAAGGTATAGAACAGCAGGCAGGCTCAGGATCAGGGTCAGGGCAGACAGAAGGGTCAAAATCGGGAAGGACTAGGAAACAGGAGCAAGAAACAGACAGGAGCAGGGGAACAAACGCGGGTAGGTTTCACGAACAAAACAAACTGTTAACAGACAAACAGAGAACACAGGTATAAATACACAGGGAATAACGGGGAAGATAGGCAACACCTGGAGGGGGGTGGAGACAAGCACAAAGGCAGGTGAAATAGATCAGAGTGTAACATTAGCCAACAGTTTACTACTTTGTCCCCATCAGTACAAACTCAAACAAGGTACTATATCCAACCATCCCCCTCGTGTCAATAGATGCATACTGCCAATCATGCATACTAACCTTCACACACAATACCCACCCCCAACAGACACCAATTATTCATCCACACCATCCCCTTCTTACTAATAACACTGTTTTTCGGACTCTGATGGGATCGGACAACTGGAGACACCTCGGCAGGGGTGGTAGTCCTGAAATCAGTATGAATTCTGGATATTGTGGTTTGCTTACAACCAGGAAATGTAGATGCCCATATTCTAGATTTGTATGAGACATATTATATGTTAATAACATATTAATGGACATATACAGTGAAAGAGCAGCAATGAAATGTCCCTTCAATGTCCACTGAGGGACCGGACTGGACCAAATCTGAACCTATCCTAGACGTATGTTTCACAAGTTTGGATAGTACAGTGAGTAGAGCATAGTAGATTACAGTCCAATGCAATACAGTTGTACAGTACAATACAGTATAGTGCAGTAAAGAAAAGTATAGTACAGTACAGCATAATAAAGTACATTGTACTGTACTCTACTGTGCTGAACTATACTCTACTGTACTGGACTCTACAGTACTTTACTGCACTGTAATGAACTCTACTCTGCTCTGCTGTGCTGTAATGTCCAAATATGAGGAGAATTACATTCATATCCATAATTATGCATTGGCTGTATTACAGATCAGCGACCCATAATGTAATTCTGTTAATTGCGTTACCGGGTCTAAATACACATCACTTACTGTAGTTCAATAACCCCCCCAGAAATTCCATGTCATAGCTGACACCTCATTCTTTCTACAGACATCCTTGAATCTTAATCCAGAGCAGATATGTAACAGAATTTTGTGGAAACATGGGTACATATAAATCAGTGGGAGATTTTACAGTTCTTCCGTTACCAAAGCTGGCATCTGTACAGTTCTTCCAGTAATTATTATTTATTATTATTTAAATCGGTAGAAATTGTTAAAGCTACAATATGTCATCTTTTGGGTGACCCTACCAAATTCACATAGCGTTATCGATCTGTCATTCGCATTGAAAGCAAGTCTACGAAGTGGTAGATCTTTTCTATGTGCGCTGTTTCTATTCTTCACATTAAGTTTTGATTTTGCGTCTTTTACTTTCGGTTTTGTACACCAGCTTCAAACAGCTCGAAATACAACATTTTAGATGATTGAAAATGTATTTCAATGCAGAATAGATGGTACAGTGATTCTCGATACACTGAGTGCTTGTTTTGTCACGTAAACTGAAATGGTAACACTTTACTTGACACCTAGCATCATTAGGCCTTAGCCCCAGCCATGTCTTTAAGGATTCACATGTGAGGCCATGTTCTAAACAAAGGGAGTAGTAGTGTAGTTCACATGTTCGTGAAATAGTAAACATCCAAAGATTTCAAGACTAAAAGTGGTAAATGTAGTAGCCTACAATAAGGAAAAACTGCAGATAAAAATACACTGTATTTAGTCCTTGGCCTATATCCTAATCTGACTTTGGTGCAGGTCATGTTGTTCTTCACATTACTGTGTCTTGCTCTGGTAAACACACACTACATTAAATAAAATCTATGTTTTATTTGTCACATGCACAAGATACAGAAGGTGTAAACGGTAGCTAGCTGATAATCCCAACTCATACTTCTACCAGTACAAACATTGTCATATCTGTAGTATGAATCTGCATGTAGCTAGGGCTAATCAAATTCAACTTTTGGTGGTGTATTTAATGTACAGTTGAAGTTGGAAGTTTACATACACTTAGGTTAGAGTGAATAAAATGTGTTTTTCAACCACTCCACAAATTTCTTGTTAACAAACTGTAGTTTTGGCAAGTCGGTTTGGACATCTACTTTGTGTATGACACAAGTAATTATTCCAACAATTGTTTACAGACAAATGATTTCAATTAAAATTCACTGTATCACAATTCCAGTGGGTCAGAGGTTTACATACACTAAGTTGACTGTGCCTTTAAACAGCTTGGGAAATTCCAGAAAATTATGTCATGGCTTTAGAAGATTCTGATTGGCTAATTGACATGATTTGAGTCAATTGGAGGTGTACCTGTGGATGTATTTCAAGGCTTACCTTCAAACTCAGCCTCTTTGCTTGACTTCATGGGAAAATCAAAAGAAATCAGCCAAGACCTCAGAAAAATAATTGTAGACCTCCACAAGTCTGGTTCATCCTTGGGAGCAATTTCCAAACGCCTGAAGGTACCACCTTCATCTGTACAAACAATAGTACCCAAGTATAAAGACCATGGGACCACACAGCCGTCATACCCCTCAGGACGGGTTTCTGTATGCTAGAAATGAACGTACTTTGGTGCGAAAAGTGCAAATCAATCCCAGAACAACAGCAAAGGACCTTGTGAAGATGCTGGAGGAAACAGGTTAAAAAAAAGTATCTATATCCATAGTAAAATGAGTCCTATATCGACATAACCTGAAAGGCCGCTCAGCAAAGAAGAAGCCACTGCTCCAAAACCGCCATAAAAAAGCCAGACTACGGTTTGCAGTTGCACATGGGGACAAAGATCATACTTTTTGGAGAGATGTCCTCTGTTCTGATGAAACAAAAGTAGAACTGTTTGACCATCATTATGTTTGGAGGAAAAAGGGGGAGGCTTGCAAGCCGAAGAACACCACCCCAATCGTGAAGCACGGAGGTGGCAGCATCATGTTGTGGGGGTGCTTTGCTGCAGGAGGGACTGGTCCACTTCACACAATAGATGGCATCATGAGGAGGAAAATTATTTTTATATTTTGAAGCAATATCTCAAGACATCAGTCAGGAAGTTAATGCTTGGTCTCAAATGAGTCTTCCACATGGACAATGACCCCAAGCATACTTCCAAAGTTGTGGCAAAATGGCTTAAGGACATCAAAGTCAAGGTATAGGAGTGGCCATCACAAAGCCCTGACCTCCATTTGTGGGCAGAACTGAAAAAGCGTGTGTGAGCAAGGAGGCCTACAAACCTGACTCGGTTACACCAGCTCTGTCAAGGGGAGTGGGTCAACATTCACCCAACTTATCGTGGGAAGCTTGTGCAAGGCTACCTGAAACAGTTGACCCAAGTTAGACAATTTAAAGACAATGCAACCAAATACCTATTGAGTGTATGTAAACGTCTGACCCAATGGGAATGTGATGAAATAAATAAAAGCTGAACTAAATCATTCTCTCTACTATTATTTTGACATTTCACATTCTTAAAATAAAATGGTGATCCTAACTGACCTAAGACAGGGACTTTTTACTAGGATTAAATGTCAGGATCTGTGAAAAACTGAGTTTAAATGTATTTGGCTAAGGTGTATGTAAACTTCCAACTTCAACTGTATCTCAGTACCCAAGTATAAAGACCATGGGACCACGTAGCCGTCATACCCCTCAGGACGGAGACGTGTTCTGTATGCTAGAAAATTAGGCCCAAATGAAGGCTCTGTCAACATCTGTTGAACTTATTTGGTCTTTCACAATAGCTGATGTAACAATTCTCAATCCTTACAATGGGATAAAATATAGGGTAATCAATGTGCTTGTGTCAGCAAGAACACTATTGTTATTATTCATACATCTTCTATTATTTCTAGTCTTCCCAGTTTTGCCGATGCAACTACTTGTTTTTTGGCAGATGTATTCAGAATGCTTTAAATGTTCAATGTACATTCAAAACTTGACAACTTGGTTTGAAGTACTAAAAGTACAAAACAAGATATGCGTGGCATTTCAATAGCCTTTTCTAGTTGTTTTTATGCCTACAACATTGTCCAGGACATAGCTTAAACCTTTTCGGTGTAAAGTCCCTTATTTAGGGGAATTGTATCATTTCTGGACCGTTTCCCGACAATTTTTGTGGACAGAGTGCTCTGTGAACGGCGCAACATCAATTGCTTTGTACTCAGCTGAAGAGAGGAGCCTCTGTCTTCAGCTGCTGATGCCCCGGAAGAAATGAGATGGACAATGTGAAATCTGACACCTCATTTGAATAGGGAGTGACACATCACATTTTCTGGCCTGTCCAGACAAGGGTTTGATTTTCTCTGGCTGAGCAACGGGAGCCCCATGTGGGAGACAACATATTAAAGAGGGCAGCCTGTGAATGCAGTGATATCGGTCTTGTTGTGGTATTCTTAGACAGATTTCCATATTTATTCTTATACAGACTCTCAACATGAAAAAATACAAAAATAATTTCAAAGCAACAAGACCACTTTCTCTTGGTCACAGAGGGACAAAATCACTTTGTAATGAGTCGGCAGGCATTTGAATGGAATCTATGTGTCGCTCAGAGGACGCTGTGCCCTGTCGTCAATGATAAGAAAATGTGCCAATTTTGTACTGTCACTAAATATAATAATATTTATTTTACAGTTATAAGGAAGGTACAGTCTTACGATTAGTCATTTTATAATTGTTGCTGTATTAAGATAGAATTTCAATAACTTCAATCTGTATTCCACCACTTTTGTTGAATAGAAACTACATCATATAGAATATTTTCCTCATATTAGTATTATATACACTTGACCTTATGTCCTCAAAAGTGAGTTTTCATAACTACCAGAAAGGTGCAATGAAAATATTTATTAGAGTATGCTGCACTACTAGTTATTGTTTATGACCCTTTCGTGATAAATAATGACTATTTAGGCGGAAATGTTTGGTTATATCTAACCAGTTAAACTAGTAGTTGCACTGGCAAAACTATTGAAATTTGCCCCAAGTACTGTATCTTGTTTTGTACTTTTAGTACGTTAAACTAAGTTGTCAAGTTTTGAATGTTCAACGTTCAAAGCATATTAAATACACCTGACTTGTGATTTTACTTTATTTTCAACCTGGTCCCAGGAAGATTAGCATAGCAGGAAGATTGGAATGCTGTGAACCAAGAGGTTGTGAGTTCAAATCCTAGTTGAGGACTTGTTAAATAATAATTACTGTATAAATGCATAATGTTATCAAATATGTGAGTTGAAAAAAGTATATTTTAAAAGCACTGTTTGTGTGGGGCTGTCCCTAACCTTCTCACCATACAGTAAGGGAGGGAGTGTTCTCTCCCTCTCTACCACACCTGCTGTCTTGAACTCTCGGCTATGAATGCTCGGCTATGAAAAGCCAACTGACATATACTCCTGCAGTGCTGACATGTTGCTCCCTCTACAACCACTGTGATTATCATTTGACGGTGCTGATCATCTATTAACATTGTAACATCTTAAAGAACAATCTGGCCTTAATGGCCATGTGCTCGAATAATCTTCACCCAGCACAGCCAGAAAAGGACTGGTCACCCCTCAGAGCCTGGTTCCTCCCTAGGTTCCTGCCTTTCTAGGGACTTTTTCCTAGACACCATGATTCTACATCTGCATTGCTTGCGCTTTGGTGTTTTAGGATGGGCTTTCTGTGTAAAGCACTTTATGACATATTCTGATTTAAAAAGGGCCCTATAATGTTTTTGTTATTGAATTTGATTGATAAATGGATAAGTGGTTCACCAGTCAGGGCCCTGATGCACTCGGCAACAGTAACAAGGGGTGGTGTGTAAAGAAACAAGCAATTTTGGGGGGATACAATTTGTTTGGGACCATCAGGCGACGCCCTAAAAACGTCTCTAGTGATGTCCCCATAAACAAATTGGGAAACTAGACAAAAACCTCCAGGGGACGGACCATGACAGAACATCAAATGTTTGAACGTGATTGGACATTAACCCTCAGAAAACCTGGATACATAAATGTTCTTGCATCGTCCAATAAAACGTGTCTAGAGAACATGGCAAATTCTGGGTATGTTCTGCATGATATTAGAAACGGTTCTCCTAACTCTTATTAACATCAAAACATGTTAAATAGGTTCTCAGAAGGTTTTTTGCTAACAAAGATTGTTCCCATAACTAGACAAAAAACTGGACACTAAACGTCAGGGGAACATTACAGGTAACAAAAATATTCTCTGTCCCTAGAATTGTTAGCTGGGAATAGAAAAGAAGGCAATCATTTTTACTAAACATTGAGTCCTCCAGGCCGCTGATTAGCCACCTTGGGGGTCCTATACTCCTCGTTCCAGTCTTGGACTGGAACGAGTGGGCATACGCACTCAATCATGTAAACAGCCCGTACATGTCTGGGGTACAGGAACAACAGACCCTATCCAATTAGACAAGCTTCAGGGCTGTGGCTCAATAAACGCCTACTGTTGGATTGGAAAGCAGTTACACAGAGTAGCCTAATGGGTTGTTGAGAATGAGTGATCATGAGGCTGGTTGTCTTTGACAGGTGGGATCCAGTGAACCTACCATGGATTGGAAACAGACCTCCTTCTTCTTGATCCATGGAAACGACATTGAGCCTGAGTCCTTGAGGTTACGAGACACCATCAAGGTCCAGGAGAGCCCCCTTTATATGCAGCTTGAACTGCAATGCTTTATTGCCTTGTCACATACATGTTTGGTTGGTCAATATCTCTCTTGACTGCATGAGTAAACCCTATTAAAGCTGTGTATTACATGAAGGATGCATGGATGGAGTGCTCTTGCTAGTTGCTACTTTCCCCCAATGTAGGGGGAGAGGATGAAACCGGGCAGACATGAGCTGGAGGGGAAATATGTTGGTGGATTCCCTCTGAACACAACATCTGTCGCCCCCCTTTCCACGTGATTCAGGATTTGGGCGCCGCGTCGAAAGCACGATGCCAGAATGTTGGCGGTTGGCAGGCCAGTTAGCAAACAAACTCCAGTTTCCTCTCTCTACCCCATCTGGTCATTTATGGAACAGTAGTAGAGAATTTGCTCTGCGGTTACGCAGCATTGGACAATGGAATGGGATGCTACAGATGTTGGGGATGGTCATGTATTATGTTAGCTACAGTTCCTTGGGCACCAAAACTTCATGAAAACATTTTGTGCCTCCCCTCCCTTTCCCTACTCTCTCTGTTTCTCAGTAGACAGACTGACTGCAGTATAAGTATACTGGAAAACAGACGGATCATTAACAGCCCTAATTCAATACTGGCCATCATCAAGCATCTGCTCTCGCTGTCCATGTGCTGTAGCACGTGTTGCCTGTTTTATTATCAGGGAAGTCACAAGGGGATATTGATGGTAAATTGGGTTTATGGGTAACCAAGCCTTGCTGTAAAGGTTGGGGCTCTTTGTGTCCCTGGTCTCAACCCGGCTAGGGAGTGTTATATCCGGGTTCCAGCTCTCCTGACTTTGGAAGACGTGCAACTCTCTCCTCGGTTTCACGACACAGTCATCCTACACCTGCAGCAAATCAATAGTAGGATGCCAGCACAGGCTTCCATAGAGGATAAGCTCACCCCCATTGTAATGGATTGCAACAGGGAACGTGGGAGTAGCATTGCAAGCAGGTTGACAGTTTGACAGCTACCTCAGGATAGCGAAGGGATAGGAAATGGAGTCAACTCTGTTTGTATTTCTTACACTAGACTGCAGCATGCAGATACATTCTTTCTTTGGGGGGAGGGGGGGGGGGGTTGCGAAGCATTCAGCGAAAATTCTTTGTGGACGCTTAAAAAAAGATATAATGAAAGAAGCCAATTTTAACCTAGCAGTATAAATTATGAATCAAAATGCAGTGAAGGGGTTTCTAAAAGGAAGACAGGCAGAATGTTCTTTCAGTATAGGATCTTGTAGAGGGGATTTGAAAAATAATGAGAAATCAGGTCCATGCAGAAGACACTAATCCTTTTATTAAACAAAAACTATTTTCGATTTAAATCATTGAAGCATTAGACAACAAATTTCCCCAATCTTATGATCACATCGCCCCACTGCAAAATTACTTGACAAATGACTCCAGTAACGTTTACTTTTTTTATTCGTTTTTTTTGGTTTGTTGCTGAAACGTGTCTGTACATGAACGAGCCCAGAGAGATTACTAACGCGGTCTAAGGTGACGGCAAATCACTAAACATGCCAATATGGGAGCCATCGTTTTCTTATTCACTCATTCCCCCTGCATATAAAACATTGTTAGCTATGATGGAGGGTTGAAGGGGAGTTGGCATGGATGTTAAGAGGTGGCAGAAGGCTCCGGTTGGTGACATAATCTTCCCTTGGCAGTGCCCGCCTGGGAGGTCTGGCCACGTGCTTAGCACCAGGTTCATTCTCACTGCCACTGTAGCTTTGCATTCCATAAATAGCAAGGGGCAGACGGAGGGTAGAGAATGGAGCCATTGTGACAAAGGGGTTGAGAGCCTGAATAAGAAACCGACTGTTGTACAAAGACAAAAAAGAGACGCTTGGTGATTTGTTTCAGAGAACAGAAGCAGATTGTGGATGAATTGTAGCATGACATTGGGAGAACAAAAATGGCAAACACTGCAGAACAGAGATAAGACACACCGTGGAAAGGTATGGAGGGGAAAAAAGGCAAAATAGAGTTTTTCCCCCTGAATAACATCTTTGTTATATATGTTTCCATGCGAGACATTGCTAAACATCGAGATTATTGCTGTTCTGTCGTTGATTATTGTGCAAACATTAACCAGTGATGGCAACACCAGAATTTTCTGGTTTCAACATCGACACTGAATCTAAAACAGCACCGTAACGTGTAATACAAATTTTTCACAACATCACTCTGTTGGAGACTATTTGACTTGAGCCCTTTTTAGATGCACAATGAGTGTTTTTATACTTGCATAATCAATTATTATTAGTAATATTTTATTATTTATTTATTTTTATTTCAACTTTATTTAACCAGGTAGGCCAGGTGAGAACAAGTTCTCATTTACAACTGCGATCTGGCCAAGATAAAGCAAAGCAGTGCGACAAAAACAACAACACAGAGTTACACATCAAAAAACGTACAGTTAATAACACAATAGAAAAATGTATAGTGTGTAGAAATGTAGAAGAGTAAGGCAATAAATAGGCCATCGAGGCGAAATAATTTCAATTTAGCATTAACCTTTCTAGCGCAGGGTTTCCTGCGAATAAAATCATCTTTGATGCCAAAATGGAGAAAGCATGTTTTCTCAACTGTCTGAGCAGTTGACCTCATTGTCTTCATAGTGTTCGTACAAAACAGTTCATTCCCAGCACTCAATCTGCTCACAAAAAGCCTAATATGTTTACATTCAACCTTAAAGTGTTTGTCTCATTACTATTTACAGTAATTGCACTACATATGGCCTAAATCAGGGTCAGGCTCATAAAGCTCTTACAGGATCCTATAAGTACATATTTGCTCCTTAGTCTTCTTCATGCTCTATGACACATGGTCCTCGGCCATCCTCTTTACCTTATTACATGTAATGGTCACTCGGACCACGGCAGAAAGTACAAGGGGAGCATATTAACAGCTGCAGCATTCTGCACTGTGGAATGCACCACTGCTTAAAGTTAATGTTTTATTCAAGGACATGTACCAGTACAAGTTTGGACACACCTACTCATTCAAGGGCTTTCCTTTATTTTTTACTATTTTCTACATTGTAGAATAATAGGGAAGACATCAACATTATGAAATAACACATGGAATCATGTAGTAATCAAAAAAGTGTTAAACAAATCAAGATATATTTTAAATTTTATGTTCTTCAAAGTAGCCATTCTTTGCCTTACTGATAGCTTTACACACTCTTGGCATTCTCTCAACCAGCTTCACCTGGAATACTTTTCCAACAGTCTTGAAGGTCTCTACGGTCCAACTCATCCCAAACCATCTCAATTTGGTTGAGGTCGGGTGATTGTGGAGGCCAAGTCAGCTGATGCAGCACTCCACTATCCTTCTTGGGCAAATAGCCCCTTACACAGCTTGGAGGTGTGTATTGGGTCATTTTCCTGTTGAAAACAAATGATAGTCCCACTAAGTGCAAACCAGATGGGATGGCTTATCACTGCAGAATGCTGGGGTAGCCATGCTGGTTAAGTGAACCTTGAATTCTAAATAAATCACTGATAGTGTCACCAGAAAAGCACCCCCACACCATCACACTTCCTCCTCCATGCTTCACGGTGGGCACCACACATGCAGAGATCATCCGTTCACCTACTCTGCGTCTCATAAAGACACGATGGTTGGAACCAAAAATCTCAAATTTGGACTCATCAGACCAAAGGACAGATTTCCAACGTCTAATGTCCATTGCTCGTGTTTCTTGGCCCAAGCAAGTCTCTTGTTCTTATTTATGTACTTTAGTAGTGGTTTCTTTGCAGCAATTCAACCATGAAGGCCTGATTCACACAGTCTCCTCTGAACAGTTGATGTTGAGATGTGTCTGTTACTTGAACTCTGTGAAGCATTTATTTGGGCTGCCATTTCTAAGGAGCAATTAACTCTAATGAACTTATCCTCTGCAGCAGAGGAACTTCTGGGTCTTCTTTTCCTGTGGTGGTCCTCATGAGAGATTGTTTCATCATAGCACTTGATGGTTTTTGTGACTGAACTTGAAGAAAATTTAAAAGTTCTTGAAATTTTACGAATTGACTGACCTTCATGTCTTAAAGTAATGATGGACTGTCATTTCTCTTTGTTTATTTGAGCTTATTTGAGCTGTTCTTGCCATAATATGGACTTGGACTTTTACTAAATAGGGCTATCTTCTGTTTACCACCCCTACCCTGTCACAAAACAATTGATTGGCTCAAATGCATTAAGAAGGAAAGAAATTCCACAAATGACACTTTTAACAAGTCACACATGTTAATTGAAATGCATTCCAGGTGACTACTTCATGAAGCTGGTTGAGAGAATGCCACTGAGTAATGGTGCTGACGGATAGAGCTGCCGTGCTTATTTCTTACATTATTTGCCCGGGAAATATTTAGTGTTATTATGTACAGTCGGGAATAACTTTTGGATATCAGGGCGGAGATAACTCACCAGCATTACCAGCATTATGAATATGAATACGACTTTTCCTAACCGGATCCTTTGTTGTATCTCCCAGGACAATTCATCTGATCCCAGAGCCTGTTCCAAAACTCCGCTGGCAGAGAAGAGGCACTCGAAAGTGGTCTTTGAGTTCAACTCAGTAGGCGGGTACACCATCCACCGCTTCTGAGTATATTACTCACTAATGTTCAGTCTCTGGATAATAAAGTTGACGAGCTCATGGCAAGGATTTCCTTCAGAGAGACATCAGGGATTATAACATACTCTTTTTGATGGAAACATGGCTCTCTCGGGATATACTGTCTGAGTCCGTTCAGCCAGTTGGGTTCTCAGTTCATCGCGCAGACAGGAGAAAATATCTCTCCTGAAAGAAGAAGGGCGGGGGTGTATGTTTCATGATTAATTACTCATGGTTTGATTTTGATAACATACAGGAACTCAAGTCCTTTTGTTCATCCGACCTAGAATACCTCACAATCAAATACCGACCATATTACCTCCCAAGAGAATTCTCTTCGGTTATAGTCACAGGCGTGTATATTCGCCCTCAAGCCGATACCACAACAGCCCTCAAATAACTTAACTGGAATTTATGCAAATTGGAAAGCAAATATCTTGAGGCCGCATTTATTGTAGCTGGGGTTTTTACAAAGCAAATTTTAGAAAAACGTTAGCAAAGTTTTATCAACACATTGACTGTAGTACTCACGCTGCTAAAACACTTGAGCACTGCTACTCCAACTACAGGGATGCCTACAATGCCCTCCCCACACTCCCTTCGGCAAATCTGAGCACGGCTTGATTTTGCTACTCCCTTCCTATAGGCAGAAACAAACATGAGGTACTCATGTTAAGGACTATTCAATGCTGGTCTGACCATTCGGAATCCCACGCTTCAAGATTCTTTTGATCACGCGGACTGGGTTTATCAGTCAGTGTATAGGAGATGTTGTACACACCGTGACTATTAAAACCTACCCTAACCAGAAACAGTGGATAGATGGCAGCAGCAGCACAAAACTGAAAGCGCGAACCATGGCATTTAACCATGGCTAGGTGACTGGGAATATGGCCGAATACAAAGAGTGCAGTTATTCCCTCCATAAGGAAATCAAACAGGCAAAATGTCAGTATAGATACAAAGTGGAGTCGCAATTCAACGTCTCAGACACGAGACGTGGGTGGCAGGGTCTACAGACAATCACGGATTACAAAGGGAAAACCAGCCTTGCTTCTGGACAAGCTAAACAACTTATTCACCAGCTTTGAGGATAACACAGCACCTCCGATGCGGCCCGCTACCTCCACTTTGCTGATCCTCACTGGGGCACCACAGGGATGCGTGCTCAGCCCCCTCCTGTACTCTCTGTTCAACCATGACTGAGTGGCCACCCACGCCTCCAACTCAATCATTATGTTTGCAGACGACACAACAGTTGTAGGCCTGATTACCAACAATGACGAAACAGGCAACAGGGAGGAGGTGATGGCCCTGGGAGTGTGATGCCAGGTAAATAACCTCTCACCCAACATCAACAAAACAAAGGAGCTGATCGTGGACTTCAGGAAACAACATCAACGGGACAGCAGTGGAGAAGTTGGAAAGCTTCAAGTTGGCATACACATCACTGACAAACTGATGTTCCATCCACACAGACAGTGTGGTAAAAAATGCACACCAGCGCCTCTTCAACCTCAGGAGGCTGAGGAAATGTGGCATGGCACCTTAAAGCCTCACAAACGTTTACGGATGCACAATTGAGAGCATCCTGTTGGGCTGTATCACCGCCTGGTACTGCAACTGCACTGCCCGCAACCACAGGGCTCTCCAGAGGGTGGTGTGGTCTGCCCGAAGCGTCATCAGGGGCAAACTACCTGCACTCCAGGCCACCTACAGCACCCGATGTCACAGGAAGGCCAAAAATATCATCAAGGACAACAACCACCCGAGCCACTGCTCGTTTATATGGTAAGAGTTAGACGGTAGACGGCAAACAAACAGGAAGCCCACATTCCTTTGGGGTGGCAGGGTAGCCTAGCGGCTAGAGCGTTGAACTAGTAACCGAAAGGTTGCAAGTTCAAATCCCAGAGCTGACAAGGTACAAATCTGTTATTCTGCCCCTGAACAGGCAGTTAACCCACTGTTCCTAGCCTGTCATTGAAAATAAGATTTTGTTTCTGACTTGCCTAGTTAAATAAAGGTAAAAAAACTGGTTGTCAATTGTTTACAATGAGAGCATGGCAGTAAATGGCGTTGAGGCTGGCAGTGAATGCCTTCAGCCGCCACGGTAGACGGGACTTGCTGCCAAAGTTCAAATATGAATATTTTTGCTGTCTGCTGTAGCGTTTATTTCTACCTGATGTTGATTTGTATTGTTTGTTTAGTGAACTCACCATAGCAACGAATACCGTCATGCTGGCTTACTTTTGCAGTCACCGTCTTTCTTGCTTTTTTGTCTTGCTATGCCGACTGGTATTGCGGCTTTTGCGTCCCTAGTCTAAATGTAGCATAAGGAGGCCATATGAACATTGCCCAATTTTTGGTGAATTTCCATGAATCCTAAGTGAAAGCAGTATTATTGTGGTCTCATCTGACATACTGTACCATGTCCAATGCATTGCTTAGCACATTTGACAACGCTTCCCTGCCATTTGTGACTAACAATGTACTCTCAACTTAATAATATCCTGATGTTCCATTATGGATTTGCCCTTGGGATGGGAAGCTTAATTGATGGAAAAGAAAATATCAGGATATCTATAAGATGTCAATACAGTCTTCTAGCATTAGTCTCATTATAGCTGCAGTGTTGACATTGTCCTGGAGAGACTTTGTTTGGCATTAGAGTCTCATTGACTTCCAGGTCCCTGGCAATAGATCTATCCTAAGGAAAAAGCAGAGAATCCAAATGAATCAAGGTATTTTATGCATGACAATGGTATTCAAGACAGAGATTCTCCTGATTCTCTGAGATAGAGATTCTCCTGATAATTCATTGATGATAATTGTAATAAAATATACCCAAATTATTGTAAAACCCTTAGGTGGATACTACACATTAGAATCGTAGCCTTACACTGCATGTATTATAATTACATATATTTACTTTCAGTTGAAATTGATTCCCCTTCAAATTAATGACTTTCGACAAGATTAAAGATTAAAGATCTAAAAGGTTGAGTGTGTGTGATTAACAGCGATGAAAGAACTTTACTTTGTTCTGATCGACGAAAACAAAAGCCAGTCTATATCAAAGGAAAAGGAGGCCTACAGCCATGCCACTATTAAATGTGCTTATGATGGCAGATAACTCAGTATGCGGTATACTCAGTGGAGTCTGTTCCAGGATATGGCCCCACCGACTTCCCCCTGCTGCACCCCTGACAATACCCATACTAACTTCCTCCTTCACATGCAGGGAAATGGCCTGGTTCTTCAATTATTCACAAATACACTTCTCCTGTACAATAGGATCTCATTAAACTTATAGAACAAAAACACAACATTAAGGCAGATGTTTAGGTTCTCGTTGTAGGTGCATATGAGATATTGTACTAGGTGCTAGGGAAGTAGTTATGTGGAACTGAAAACAGACTATATTAAATTAAAGTCTCTATGTAAATGTGCAAGTTGAACGGAGGAGACAGTAGTCTTAAAATGTATTGATGCTCAGTCACTAAAAAGATTTATGAGTTTCTTTCCTTTATTTTCATCCCTTTAGAGTATTGATTTATGGCCGGTATAAAACACCATATCCAATGGTGTCACATGAAAATGCCACTATGTGCTCTAGTTGACAAATTACAGGTGTGGCAATGTTTGGACACACACACACACATGAGGATTGTGTGCTGTTTTCGAACTACGGTTGTTTACTGTATATGCAAAAACATTGTCAAATTGCATTCGTTTTTTAAAAACTTTCTTTTACACTACATGCTCCAAGCTCACCTTGTTCATTCAAGTGCATTCGGAATGTCTCAATGTGTCATTTATAAAAATAAAAAAAAACTGCCATCATTGTATTAAATCCCCACTAGACACAGACTGGTTGAATCAATGTTGTTTCCAAATCATGTCAATGAAATTACGTTGAAACAACGTGGAATGGATATTGAATTGATGTCTGTGCCCAGTGGGATGTGATTGTTATAGCATATATCAACTGAAATAAGCTAACAAAATTATGGGAGTCTACTTTATAACAGTGCCAGTTGTCAGTGTCTTATCTATTTGTCCCCTTGTCTACATGGAACACCATCCAGAAACACTGTTTTTCATTGTAACCCTCACTTGACCTCATCAATGTGTCAAATACAAAGTTCACTATGAAATGAATTGACTCTGCATTATATTTGAGACATATTCTACAGTACTTATCACAGATAATAGACACCACTAGTGAGAGTGATGGATTGCCTGGGCATTATAAAAAGTCTGCAACTCCAACAAAACTAATTAAAATGACGGAACTTCACAGCAGTGAATGAGAAATGGAGTCGTTTACGGCACAGGCTCTGAGTAGACTTAGCTCTTGAACAGCTCCACAGATATGTGTGTATTAATATTTTTATGCCGATATTGCCTCTCGTCCTCAGTTCTTCTCAAACCATAGCTCAGTGAATCTATGGAGGCCTCAGGCACTTCAATACATACCGCCTCTGACAGAGTGTACAGAAAATGAAAGTACAATTTTAATTGCAAACATTGCAAATGGCTCCACTTCCCGGTCCAGTGGCACATTAGCATGTAAAGAGGATCATAGATGATCCCATCGAAGCAGACGGAAAAAGACAACCTCTCATTCATGCTCACTAAATTGCGTCAATGCTATCATTATCAAAGTTATTTTTGCCGTTGATCTGTTTCTACACTTGAGAGAGTTTGCAAGGGTGAAATCCATAATTTAGCATGAATCCCTTTATTTTCTATATAATATTTGATGGTTGCCTCATTGAAATTGAGAGGGAAGTATTCACATTGCATTTTGTACACAAAGCTCTTCTAGAATTGGAACAGCATGGTTTCTGCTATACATCAATTTACAACATGTGAAATAATTATCAATAAAATAGTTGATAATTCCAAATGGAATTGTACAGACATACATACACTACCCTATGTATTTATTTGGACAGTGGAGCCAAAATGTCTATACACTTCAGCATTTTGGATTTGTGATCAAATGTTTCATGAGGCGACAGTATAGAATGTCACCTTTTATTTGAGGGTATTTTCATACTTACCGTTTAGAAATGAAAGCGCCTTATGTATCTAGTCCCCCATTTGAAGATTATTTTCCACTGACAACTTCACTTATGGTGTATTATACTAGTCAAAAGTTTAGTGTTTGGTTCCATATTCCTAGCACACAATGACTACATCAAGATTGTGACTCTACAAACTTGGTGGAAGCATTTGCAGTTTGTTTTGGTTTTGTTTCAGATTATGTTTTTCTCAATAGGAATGGAATGGTGAATAAGGTATTGTGTCAATTTGGAGTCACTTTTATTGTAAATAAGATGTTTTCTGAACAGTGTGGATGCTACCATTATTATGGATAATCATGAACGAATCATGAATATTGATGAGTGAGAAAGTTACAGTCTAACAAAGATCATACCCCCCCTCAAAAAGAAATGCTAACCTCTTTCCACCAATGTCTCTTGATTCAGGCATTTTCCTGTGTCAATGTATGAAAGCTCTGCAACTGCACCTTTCCTTGCCACCACATTCATAGCATTAACGGAATCTGATGTTCTTTTGGACTCTTATTATATGGCCTACATTCTGTCTCGGAAAGACGTGGAGCATGATAAAATGTGCCACGGATTCCCAGATGGGAAATGTGACACTGTTTACAAAACCACTCCCGATAATTTATTGAAAAACAGCAGAGATCTCAATTTAAGTTGTCTTCTCCCTGCTAAATCAATTGAAGCTGCCTCCTGTATTGAACCGAATAGCCAAGATATTGCATCATAAGTTTGAAGAAAAGTGTGTATGGCAGCTTGTAGCTAGCAGAAAGTACACTGTAGCTCCATTTTACACAACGGAAAATTCAACTGAACCTCAATCGTGCCATATCTTCATTAACAGAAAGGGCCTGCAAGAAGGAGGCAAACTAAAGCATTGATGTCTGTAGAAACTGCATTGCAATGTCTGTCAGGATGCACAGACTGTTCCAGATGTTGAACTATGTGACGCTAATGCTAACTGAGGCCCTCATACTGTCTCTTGTATACATTCTGTTGGTGACTGCGTCTCCCAAAGGTGAAACTAGCTCTTCTCAGACACACTGGCTTTCAGCTCCATAAATCATTTACTGGCCTTTGGGAAATCCTGAGAAAGTATTAAGAGCAAGACTATCAGACAGCTTCAAAAGGCTCTCGAAGCTCATGTGAGATGGACTTCAATGATTGAGTATTGACTTATTTTTGATTGGGGAGAAGAAGAAAAAAAAACTTGGTGGCTGGATGCAACCAAGATGACAAAAACAAACTTGAGCGTTAAGTTAGCTCTTAGCCCCGCAGCTACATCAAGGCTACATCAAATACCTCACAGGAAGCCAGTGTGATAAATGTTAGGAGACTTTTGAAGGCCAGTCCAAAGGCACACCGTTTGAAGTGTTTATTTACCCTTATGATGTGAAAATGTTAAGCCTATTCTCCCCTCCAACGCAGAAAACTCCTTCATTATGAATAAGCATTATGCATGATAAATTACCAATATCTCGTTGAACATGCAGCCAAACAACCACATTGTCTTTAATGGACTATGGAGCATTGTGTTTTCTTCTGAAGCAACAAAGTTTTCTTCACAACATCTAAACTCCAAAATAGAGTACTATTATGCTTTCATCTGAACCCTAACATATCCACTATAATTTACCTTGCAAGGCGAAGATGCCGCTCTGGCATAGCTCATATTCTTTGAGGCACGCAAGCCTGTTCAACGATGAGGAGGTCATATCATAGAGAAAAGAGCTGAAAATACATTCAAAACGACAAAACAGAAAACTGCACAAAAACAACGCAATGCTTCTGTATCGAGCAGTCTGGCTGAATCTGTGGAACAAGAATGCACAATCACATGGGGAGAGGACGAGCAAAACACAATGAGATTTGATGAGCGAGAGAGCAACACAAAGAGAGAACAAGGGGAGTGAAATACAGATAGGGGGAGGAGGGAAAGAAGGGAAGTGGATGGAGGTAAGGCATGCAGTGCCAGAAACGGCAAAGCAGTGCAAATCTCCAGGAGCAATGCGAATATGTAGGCGCTCATAGCAGAGAGAAAGAGTGGCTGAATGGAAAATCTGCATGGCGTGAGTTAGAAGATGGTGCCTTTGGGGGTGAGAAAACACACCGGGAGACTCGCAAGCTGATTAGCACGCTTGGGGAAAGCCTTTTTGGGGCTCAAATGCTAGGGAGAAAAAGTATTTTCCTCCCAACCATCAAGCATACTTTACCCCAGAGTTAAGCCTGTGTATTTTCAATGAGCAATCCTTTTCAATTGACCCCCACTTCAAGTGTTGTATTGGATGGCCTAGGATGGTCTTTGTGAGATACAGAGTAGGTGAACGGATAATCTCTGCATGTGTGGATGAGGTGTGATCGTGTGGGGGTGCTTTGCTGGTGACACTGTCAGTGATTTATTTAGAATTCAAGGCAAACTTAACATGGCTACCACAGGATTTTGCAGCAATATTCCATCCCATCTGGTTTGCGCTTAGTGGGGCTATTGTTTTTTTTTTCGAACAGGACAATGACCCAATGCACACCTTCAGGCTCTGTAAGGGCTATTTGACCAAGAAGGAGAGTGATGGAGTGCTGCATCAGGTGACTTGGCCTCCACGATCAGCCGACTTCAACCAAATTGAGATGGTTTGGGATGAGTTGGACCGCAGAGTGAAGGAAAAGCACCCAACAAGTGCTCAGCATATGTGGGAAGTCATTCAATACTGTTGGAAAAGCATTCCTCATGAATCTGGTTGAGAGAATGCCAAAAATGTGCCAAGCTGTCATCAAGGCAAACTTTGACTACATTGAATCAAAAACAATTGTTTAACGCTTTTTTTGTTACTATGTTATTCCATATATGTTATTTCTTATTTTTGATGTCTTCACTATTATTCTACAATGTAGAAAATGGTGAAAATAAAGAAAAACCCTTGAATGAGTAGCTGTGTTCAAACTTTTGACTGGGACTGTACATATATATATATATATATATAGTTTAGAAACCATTGGTCTAGCGGTCCAGGCCGCTGCCTCTGGTGCATATGTATTATTTCTGCACACTCTCATCTATATCTCTCTCTATCCAATAAACATACACAGACTTATAAAATAATATATATATATATATTTTTTATGTATTGGGCTATGCTCTTTTGTGGCTGAATTTATATGTTGATGGTATCCAAAACGATAGAGTACAGCAAGTATGGAATCAGTTAACATTATGGTCGATTAAAAATTCAGTATTTGATGGGAAAATCCAACAACCTTGTTGTTGCAAGCATCACAGTCCAGCCATCTAAGCTCCCTGAACCACCAACCTCCTCCTCAGCCAAATGAAAGCCTCACAATCTGGGCCACTACCAGGGAAAGACAGGGGCGAACTCTCTCCACTGAGCTTTCTCCACAGAGGGACAGAGTCAGTGAAGAGTGAAGATCTCAATCTTAGGGCACTGCCATTACAGTGTCAGTCTGGCAGCCTGGTGTGTGTGTGTGTTCGTATATTTGTGTGTGTGTGTTGGGTTTCATGTTAGACTAGAGAATAATGCTGACCTTGGTTTACCTCTCAGGATTCCATTCTGGACGGCCGCCTACCCCCAACCATTACAGACTCCCACCTTCCCCTCATCCATCCTTCCCATCCTCCCTTTATCTATCCCTCTTTCTTGGGGATGAGAGTGGGGCCAGACTAAGCCAACGGCTGTGGTAAAGAAGTCAGGCATCTTTGTGTCCCTCCACCTGTGCCAAGCCACAGTAGTCTGCAGGCTCTAACCTCTGCACGCTACCATTTTAAAGGCGTAGAGATACGCTACCAACTACTACATCCAGTCATTAAAAGGCTTGTGCCAGAAAGCCTCTGCTCTATTTGACTTTCCCTGTCATACGAATTTCTGCTGGCTCGTAACTTTCCGGGCAACAGTGAAAGCAAGCTAATTTTAATGCATGCGACTGTCAAAAAGATTCCCCATTTTATATTTTCAGTGAGAGGTTATTGTGCTTTTCCCTTCATTTCAGACGCAACATGATAAAACATAAGAGACGTGCTTATGTCGGGGTGGGAAAAAGCTGCCAAGTACGATACAAAAAGAGGAGATCAATGGCGATATAACTGTCAGATATTCAAAACAGTTTACCATTAATGAGAGCACGGCGCTCTACGACTTTGCCACCATAATAACATTTGCTGTGAAGGAAATGACAAGGTAACATCTAGAGTTGCTAGATGCAGGAGAATTGCCAGTAGAGAATATATTCTTGCTAGTTTCCAAAACACAGATTAAGCCCATATGCAAAACACAGATTAAGCCCATATGCCTTGACTTTTCAGCCCATATGCTTTTCAGTCCACGATTAGGCTTAATATGGGTCAGGGTTAATATGGGTCTATGGGGGTAACGTTACTAAACCAGTTCAGATGAAGTGTCAACTTCAAATCACATTGAAAAAATCTCCAGCACAATAATAGTGTGTCATAAATTGAATTGAATTACCACAACAAGTCATTGAAAAACGTTAGAATGACAAACCAAATAAATATGTAGGCTACAGCAGCCTAGAGGTAGGCAAATTGTGTTTTTTCCCCTTGTCGTCTCTCTGGCGGCGGCGAGAATGATTAAGAACTGTAGGCTACATGTGTGCACTGCGGAGGCCCGTTGGAGGCTTGACAAAAAATGTAAATTCCCTTTTTGCCTTGATGTTCATAAAACTCCACCAACCCCATCTTGCGCTGTGGAACCCAATATGATATGTGACCACCTGGTTACTGCAAAACTATTCTGCAGAGGACACCAAAACCAGAGTGTCCACCGCAAAGCCCAAGAGCCTGACCCTCTCTAGAAGTTGCTATAGCCCTGCTTTGGATATTTAGAATATATTGGCCATTGGCTGAGACACAGGGCCTGTTCTAGCGTGATATGCCAGGGCAACCTTTGTGGATGTCCATCATCATTTCTATGATATGTTAAGAATTACAATTTGTAATATATGTTATGAATTTGAAAAAATACAATATGTTATAAATTTGCTAAATGTACAAAATGTTACAAATTTGCAGAGACATATAATACTGTATGTTATGAATTCTAGCTAGGTTAATAGCTTGCTAACATTAGCTAGGCTTGGGGAAGGGTTAGCTAAAAGGGTTCAAGTTAGTTTCAAAGCAGTTTCAAAGTAGCTAATTAGCTAAAATACTAAAGCTGTTTGTGATGAGATTTGATTTGATTTGAATTTGATTTGATCTCTTAACATTTGGGTTGCTAGATGTTCACTTTTTGCCTTAAGTAACCATCTGTAACCATACCAAACATAACATGTCTTACTTTTTGAGCGTACTGGATTTACGTTTACTATGTTACCTCTAGTCTATGAGACCAGGCTGATCATGGTGGGAAATTGAAAATGTGAATCGGACAAAGTTAGATTTAATAATGCATTTAGGTTATTATTTATTGAGATGCATTAATAAACCAAATCAAATCGTATTTGTCACATGTGCCGGACACGTGTGTAGACCTTACGGTGAAATGCTTACTTTACAAGCCCTTAATAACCAACAATGCAGTTCAAGAAATAGAGTTAAGAAAATATTTAATAAAGTTAATCAAAAAGTAACACAAGAAACTTACATAACAATAACGAGGTTATATACAGGGGGTGCTGGTACTGAGTCAATGTGCGGGGGTACAGGTTAGACGAGCTCACTTGTAAAGTGACTATGCATAGATCATAAACAGAGAGTAGCAGCAGTGTTAAAACAAAGCGGGGGTGTCAATGTAAATAATCCGGATGGACATTTGATTAATTGTTTAGCAGTCTTATGGCTTGGGGTTAGAAGCTGTTAAAACCTCTTAGCGCACGGATCCCGTTAACAGAATCAAAATCAACAACTTCCGGTTAACCTGGAGCGCGCCAAATTCAAATGACAAAATTGTAATATTAAACATTCAAGTGTCCTACATAATTTAAAATCTTAATTTCTTGCTAATCCAACCACGTTATCAGATTTCAAAAAGGCATACCATGCGATTATCTGAGGACAGCGCCCAGCATACAAAAGCATTACACATTTTCCAAACCAGCAGAGGCGTCACAAAAGTCAGAAATAGCGATAAAATAAATCACTTACCTTTGAAGATCTTCCTCTGTTTGCAATCCCAAGTGTCCCAGCTACACAACAAATGGTAGTTTTGTTCGATAATGTCCTTCTTTATATCCCAAAAAAAGTCACTTTAGTTGGCGCATTTGATTCAGTAATCCTCCCGTTCCACTAGTTCAACATGCACACAAAGGAATCCCAAAAGTTACCAATAAACTTTGTCCAAACAAGTCAAACAAAGTTTCTAATCAATCCTCAGGTGCCCTAATATGTAAATAAACAATCAAATTTAAGATGGAATGTAGTATGTTCAATACCGGAGATAAATAACGAGGTGCGCACCCTCATCCACGAGCGCCACAAGACTAGTCAAAATGAGAGCCACCTTGAAAAACAACAAATTCTAGCTCATTATTCAAAAAACAAGCCTGAAACCCTTTCTAAAGTCTGTTGTCATCTAGTGGAAGCCATAGGAACTACAATTTGTGAGCTATTTATTTGACCAGCTTTGAAATGGACAGTGACCTAAAAAAAAAAGTCTGGATGGATTTTCCTCGGGTTCTTGCCTGCAATATAATTTCTGAGTAAAGGGTCTGAATAGTTACTGTATGTAAATATGATGTTTCAGATTTTTTTTATACATTTGCCGAAATGTAAACAAAAACAGTTTTTTCTTTGTCATTATGGGGTATTGTGTGTAGATTGATGAGGGGGGGGGGGACTATTTAATCAATTTTAGAATAAGGCTGTAACGTAAAAAATAAAATGTGGAAAAAGTCTGGGGTCTGATCACTTTCCAAATGTAGTGTATGCTTTGATTGAAACAAAATACGAGAAAGGCTAATAGTTTGTTAACACCATCTGCATTCATTTGCTCACGAAACAGTAATTCAAGAAGATCGATCAAAATGCATAGGCTATTCCCATGAAACTGATTGAGATCAATCAAATGATTGGCATGCAGATGCAGTTTCACCAGTAAAACGTGAAGCATTATCATTCCCTATTGCCAGTGATGGCCTATTTTGAAATTAGGTATGCCTAATTTGATGTTTTGAGGGTATTAAAAATATAACATTTTCTTGAGACAATTATGTGTGGGCATAGGCAGATGTTGCAATTGGAGGATGCATTTGATGCCTATTCTATACAGGGCTCTCCAATCCTGTTCCTGTAGAGCTACCATCCTGTAGGTTTTCATTCCAACCTTAACCTAGCGAACCTTATATCTAATAATTAGCTGGTTTATAAAATGAATCCGATTCGTTACAACTGGGGTTGGAGTGAAACCCTACAGGGTGGTAGCGTTCTAGGAAAAGGGTTGGAGAGCTCTGTAATGATAGGCTATTCAATAGGCTACATCTGTCGGTACAAACTTTGATTGTGGAAATGATGACGTCAATAAAAAAAATAGCAGTACTACACCACTGGTGGAACCAACAGCATCTAATTTTTGCTTTGAAATTGATCTCTAATTCTGCTATTTAGTTCACTTCATTGCAAACTCTGCAGGAGGCTCCTCTTTACATTGTTCACATCACATTCTCCGTCTTTTAAGAAATAATGGTTTTCGAGAGAAGTGGCCAGACACTGTTGGAATGACTTAGTGACCATTGGGCTGACAGGCTAAATCTCTGTGAAGCTCTGCGTCCAAAATCCTAACCGTTAACGATATCCTGATGCTAACTCTGCCCTTCTCTCTCTCACTGCCTTTCAGGCTGACTGTTCCATCGCCCCTCATCTTCTGTCTTCTTAGTCGGAAAAGAACCATGTAGTCTGAACATCTTCTGATATGGTAAGTTGCTACAGTTTGTCAGTGTAATGGAGGCCGAAATGTAAGGGCTAAAGCGGCAGAATTCATGCTAGGATAACGTATTACATATTTTGATAGCCACGTTTGCCCTGACTATTCATCCTTAGCTTCATGACCCCACAAAAAAAAGAAAAGACGATGTACATTATTGGCCACGGCCACTGAATATTATTTTAAACAGAGAAAATATATTTTTTTTTCACTTGGTAGCAACGATTAAGGGGGAGGACGTGTGATATAGTCAAAGTCGATTAAAAGCAACTTCAATCAGTTTTGGAACTTTGACATGGAGAAAAGTACCACTGCCTTCCCTGTTTGAGCTCAGTCTGGATCAGTCTGTCTGATCTGGGCTTGGTACTTATACACAGACGCATCACACGGGAAGAAAAGGGAAAAGCACTGGGTGGCTTTCCAAAATGTGCAAGTGTGTTCTTCACAGATTCAAATACTAATACATGTATGTGCATTGTAACAGTGGAAGCACTTTAAAAAAATGACACAGCCTTGACATCCACATGTCAAATTTGCATTATCAAGAGATTAGATGAAAACAAATGAAAAGACTGAAATGCAATGTACAGTAGAGCCCGCAATGCAATACATTTGCAAGACTGAACTACAACGAAATCCAATGCATTTGAGGAACTGAAATGCAATGCATCTCTTTAAAGCCATCTGAGCTCTAGGTTATCAATTTGTATACAACATGCAAAAATAAGGCACAAATGCAATGGCATGCATCCTGTTATGTTTGTTACCATATTCAGCCATTGACAATTTTCATGATTTGAAAGAAGAGGTCATCAACATAAAAGGTTTCAAATGTTTTTCATATGATTATCACTGACAGTTTCAGCATTAGTATGTTTTCAATGTCAATTGTCAGTATAAATGATTTGATTGTAGCAATACTGGGTTACATCAATGACACATATAACAAATAATATCAGATATGATCAGTGTTCCCGGGAAAATAGCACACAGTGGATTTGTCATTCTACTGCAGTAGTCTTAAAACGGAGGCAGAATAATTCATTGCTGGAGGGCTTTAAGCATCAGGACACAGCGGTGGCTCTAGGTGAATAGGGCCCCAGGGCCCTTCTTTTTTATTTTTTATTACTCAAACCCAATACAAATCCTCCCATTATGTGCAACAAGATAACAGCTGACCAGAGGCCTGTGCCAATCAGGCTGCCCAATCCCACCCATTCTATGTTCCCAAATTGTAATGGGAATGGTAGGACATTGCACATTGGAACAGAGACTCTGGCACAGCACAGAGCCAATTATTTCTGTAGCCAGAGCTAAACTCTTTCTTGTTCTATGTTTATATTGGCGTCAAAGAGTAAGAAAGCCACTGATTATACAATAATAATACTGTGGTTTCTTTACACGGATGACTGCATTATGCAGGGGTGTTTTTACATTAGGCACAGGCAACAAAACCTGGAATAATAAACCAGTTGGTGCTCTGAAGCACTGTTTTAATTGTATTGCTCTACCTCCTTATAAAATAGGAAACATAACTCTGCAAAGAGAGTTTGTCACAAAACTGAATTCCTTGAATCACTGTTACAGGCTCAATGCTATAAATCCATCGATGACAGTAAACATGACGTACATGCACCAACAGTAATTCTTCTTTACTTATTTTCTATGTTTTTAAAGATGTTTTTAAAGATATTTGTAGTCATATGAAGTTTGCTTTCTGAAATAGAAATGGATGTGCCCTGTAAAAGATTAATGAAGCCATCTTTGACTAAAATTGGAGCATGGGTCTCCTTTGATGATGTCAATGGCAAAGACATATTTTTTGACGAAAACCCAATGTTTCCTCTGATAAAATTCTACATCCACTCTGTTGTTTGAAATATAACAGTGTCTGGTTTGCTTTGGGGGAACAACTATACAATAAGACAACCGCAATGCTTGAATGTATACTATGCCTACGGAGTATGCATATCCTAAACCCTAACATAGATATTTATCTGCCACGGTAAACTGCTAATCACATATTTGTACATATTCCTTCATCATCTTTTGTTCATCTTTTTTTATTTTGTGAAGGAATGTGGTAAGGCGACAGCAACACTTATTGGTAATCAGCAGGCATACTCCTGTTTGAAAACAAGATAAAGCCTTTGAGGAGACCGTTGAATAAGTCAATAATCACAAGAGGACGGGCGGCCCTGCCGCAGTTTAACCTCAACATTATAGCAAATGCTGCTGGGAAATCTCCCCCTTAATGCCCCTCTCTAGCATCCTCATCTTGTGGAGATGGAAGCTTGGAAGCTCTGGTAAAAAAAAGAAGCTTCTTACTACCTTAGAAGAACCTGAAAACCTCTACAGTTTTGTCTGAGCCTCTCTGAGTCGAATAAGCAAATACTTTTCATCTTACTTAAGATGAACGCAGAAAATAGCAGCTCACGCTATATACCAATGAGATGTTTTAAAAAAAACACATTTTGCATAGCAATATTCAATGGGGTATTATTATATCACAGTCAGACAGCTTTGCCTATTATTAGAAATATGGTTATTAGAATATCATATTTGTGGCACTCTGCAGTAGATAGTAATTTCTATTACTTTTTACCTGAGTCTATTTACATGCAATATTACAGGAAATGCACATCTCCTGCCATCACAAGAAATATAACTACAGTTAATAATGTATTACATTTCTGTAGCACTTTTCATAGAATCTCAAAGTGCTTTAAGAGCAAAATGACAGGCCAACCAATAGAGGCCAAGTCTATGAAAGCTGTTAATCTCACTTTTACAGTATGTCAGTAAACAATTCTACTAAATCCACTGCCTTTGGATTGTTTGCTTTTCTCTTAGCGGGCTACCTAGTGTTGCTAGTTTTCTTGGTAGCATCAGTTATTCAATGTTTATTTGTTTCTCTGAGCAAATTGATGTCCACTGTCCACTAACAATTAATTCATCCCTGACAATAGGTTGCGGTGAGAAACTAATGATACCAAATATAGAAACTGTCAAAAAACAATTGAAAGTCAAGTCCTGTACTGTTTGAATAAGACATATATTATAATTCAGAAAATGAATATTGACTCAAGAGCAGGGCCATCTGGCTTGCCTTTTTTTGTACCATCATCTTTGAAATGCAAGAGAAAGGCCATAATGTATTATTCAGCCCAGGCGGAATATACATTTTGGCCACTAGATGGCAGCAGCGCATGTGCACAGTTTTAGACTGATCCAATGAACTATTGCATTTATGTTCTATCAAGACTGCCCGAATGTGCCTAATTGGTTTATTAATACATTTCCAAGTTCATAACTGTTCACTCTCCTTAAACAATAGCATGGCATTATTTCACTGTATTAGCTACAGTTACTTGGACAGTGCAGTTAGATTAACAATAATGTAAGCTTTCTGCCAATATCAGACCTGTCTATGTCTTGGGAAATGTTGATGTTACTTACAACCTCATGCTAATTAAATTAGCCTACATTAGCTCAACCATCCCGCGGGGGACCCAGCTATCCTGTAGAGGTTTTAAATTATATTTATCTAAGTATTATGGATTTCCTGATAATAAAATAAAGTGTTTCACATCACAGCACACATGTTTTTCATTGAAGATGTTAATTAGATATACAATGGTAGCCAATAGTCAGGTATCTCAGTATAGCGCCTATCTCCAAACAGGACTCATATACAGTGTAACAACTGTTGTCTGAATAGACATTGACAACTATGTTCAACTCTTTACTGTTGGAAAAGTGACCCATTTGATTGAAATGAGTGGTCAATACCATACATCTTTCCACATGCACGTATGGCCCAACCAGTTAGTTCAATGGGGCGGCAGGTAGCCTAGTGGTTAGAGCATTGGGCCAGTAACCGAAAGGTTGCTAGATTGAATCCCCGAGCTGACAAGGTAAAAATGAGTCGTTCTGCCCCTGAACAAGGCAGGCCGTCATTGTAAATAAGAATTTGTTCTTACCTGATTTGCCTAGTTAAATAAAAATAAATGAAGACAGATTTCATTGGGATTGAAGATAATGTGAAAGGTGATTGTTGAATGCAAAGAGCAGTGTGTTCCCTTATGGTTCTGTTCAGTAGAAAGTGGACTGGAAAAAAACATTTTATTTGCTTTAGGTATAGACTCCAAAGCAATGAACAAATGGTAAGGCTACAGGAGACGTCTAGAGACAATTGTTTCTTCTTATACCAAACACTATGGGCTAAATGTTCAACGCAGGCTGCAGCAGGAGGAATAGGTTGCAAATGGAGCACTCTGAGGACAAGTAGGTGACAAATTCTTAGTGACAGTCGGAACATTTGAACCACACACAAACACACGTTACTTTTTTATGTATTTTACATTGGTGTGACTGTCCTTGTCTATAAGTGTATCAGTGTTTTGTCACTTGACATATTTTTTTGTTTTTTTTGTGGACTCCAGGAAGAGTAGCTGAGGCTTCTGCAAAAGCGATTGGGGATCAAATAAACAAATTTACCACACATGCATTGGAGGAAGAAAAATGCAATTTTGCGAAAAACCCCTCATTATGAATTCAGTATACATCAGGTCGTAATTTACATTGAACGTTGAGAAAAAAATGGGAAAAAAGTCCACCAGATTGTATGTTTCACCATGGATTTTTCAGGCTGCTGTTTTCTCCACCCAATTAGGGAACATTACCTGGAGCGGTTCCCACATGAATGTTTGAAGAGCGGGGGCCTTCCAATACTACATTAGAGCCCCCCCCCTATCGCTCTACAACACATGTGCACTAACACTACACCACCTGCATTCAGGAGAAGGAGAAGGGAAAAACATGCCATGTTGATCTCTGGCGTTTTTCTAATTGGCCACTAATTACCCAGTCAAAACCTAGCCTCTCCAATCAGTTCACCAGAGGGCATATTTTAGGTCAGTCATCATTCATGGAGTAACAGTATGTGGTTATCAATCATTAAAACATTGTTTTGCTAATCTTACACTAATGCTCATCAATCATGTTTTCCCCCAAGAAAAGAATGTGCAGAAAACGAAGGTGAAGGGCATTGATTGGTCTCTAGGCCCAGAGCCAAGGGTCTATGCATCTGTGTTTTCCTTCTGTTTTCTCCTCAACCCTAACGTCGTCAGGCAACATATTAATAATGAAATCATTTTTGCCACTGACATGTTTTCCTCTCTCTCTACATGTTTTCCTCTCTCTCTCGCTCTCTCTCCAATTTTCAAGAGGACGGTCATCAAACAAAGCTTTTCCTCTCCATTTCTGAATTCTTTAGACTCACATTCAAGACTACAGTGCACGTTGTAGCTGTAGTGTGCTTCCTTACAACTATGATGAGTCATTAAAAGAAGGAAGTTCAGACTGGTGTTTCTCCTCAACAACCTGAACTGTGACTGTTCCACATGTGCTGATCACAGCCAAAATGTTAACAGTCCTTATTGAAATTCAGGAGTAAAACCCGCATGTGGCCCAGCTAGCCAGGCTCTGAGATAAAAAACATATTGCGCCTAAACTATCTTTGTCCTCATGAGAGTAAACAATTTATTTTCCTTTTGTGAACGACCGGCAATTTTAATAGCATGACTGTCCTTCACTTTTACTGGATGTACCTCCTGTGCTCGACTCCGACAGTCAGACAACGACTCTTCTCAGCTCTTGTAACTGAACAGGAGACATTTTTCCTCTCTCTCATTTCCTTCTCCGTTAGGTGACACAAGGAACAAAGTGACACTGTCCGCAATTTAACCTTGTAGGGTCGATGTCCACACCCCCACGGAAATCGAACTAGCATAATAGTACGTTAAAATCCGTCCCAATCAAAATCTGTCAGTTTAAGCTAGATATACATGTATTTGTTCGCGTTGGATGCATCTCAATCCACAGCATCCGCAGATGTCGCACTTCCGCATCTGCGGGGAAAGTTGACAGCTAGAGGTATGTTTGTCAAACCATGAGACATCCTGAAAATCTCTTCTCACAAAATCGTCAGTGGCGTCCAAACGGTTTGGCCTACAGACTATTATGACCCCCTCTATGGACTACGTTCAACTATGTTGATTGTTTTGGTCTAGGATGACCACAGGCCTCACAAGACTTGTCTGAAGGTCCCCTGGTACCAGTTGAGTGCCAATAATAAGGGGTTAAATACACCAACAAATAATCCTGATGTTTCGTATATTACTCTCATATATAGGAAAGAGACGTCCTTCATTTTTTGTGTGGAACTATCTGTCGTTCCATTTAGTCAATCTGTTATTCATTGCATTTACATGTGCTAACAGCAGTAAGGCCAAATAAACATTTTCACCCAATTTTTTTTGTTGATATTTTTCCATACTTCAAGGGGTCTTACAATTACCCAATACAAATTACAAAATTATCCTTGGTATGAGCTTCTTAAATTGCCTTCGCATATTGGCCAGTAAATAAAACAAAATGTCAGCACAACCATTTTCTCACACTCTACACTCCAAAAAACAATTGTTGAATTACTGTAAATGCTGGCTTAGGTAGGATCATTATCATAATATCCATTTGATCCAATGATCCAGGTCTTTGCCATCTTTAAGCCTTGGGGTATTCTTCCATATCCCTGATAGTTTAATGAAATTCATTATTTGCTTAAGCAGTCGCCTCACCTAGTCTCCCGTTAGTGACTAACTTGCTGATTGAACTGTAATGCCTTATTAACTTGGTGTGTGCCTTAATTCCTTAATTACATGGCTCCCAAAGACTCAAGGGCAAGATCCCCACCCTACCCACCTCGCCAGATGGGGAGGTGGTGTCATTTCGCTGTGTCCCTATCCTTCAACTTCCCTAGGCTGCAGACTGTCTTTCAAGGGGGATCTTTGTTCTATCCCGGTGTGTTATTGGTCCTGACTGAGCCAAATAAACAGATGGGATCCTCCATCGTCTGCTGAAAATCATATGACAGAATGCCAAAACACATTAAATAGGTGCCGATTACACTCGCTGATTTGAAAACATAAAGCGGGTCAATGAGGTCGGTTGTCATAGCAGTGTGGCATCTCCAGTAGAGCATTCAAAAAATGAAGAAGTGAAAGAGAGGAGGAGAGAGTGAGGTGCCACAGAGTGAGTGAGTTGTGTAACTTGGCCCCATCCATTATGTAACAAAAGGACTCCTAGCAGCTCCGTTCTTAAGCAAAGCCTGATTAAGCCCAGGTCTATGGCATGAGGAGGGACTTAAAAAGGCTGTTTTCTAGAGGGCTGGGCTAATCAATATTGACAAGTGTTCCTCAAAGAGAGTAGGAGTGATTCATGTTTCAAAGTGATTAAATTGCCCATGCTACACGGCTACGCTCTTCTCTGTTTGAAGAAAACCCTTTGACTAGAATGCCTCACTGAAGTCTCTCCCTCAAAAGATGAACTTGTGTTGTTGTCCCCGGCTGAATTTGTTATCTTCTCTCTGCCGCTGTCGTGCATCAAGATGAATTGTCCAGTGTAGAAGGTAGATGTTGTGATAATAAAGCGCTTCTTTTATATATTTTATGCGAACAGTGCAATTTGTACTTAGGCTTTCAATAAAGAGAGAGTCCTTAAATTTGACTTAGAGACAGGTTTCTACTGCCTAGGGCACAAGCAAAGTGCTAACAATAAGATTAAGATAGCCGGTCCTGAGTTCTAATCTTCAGGAAAAATCAAGCTTTTTATCAAAGTGGATTTACTGTTTTCCTAGTGTGAAGCGTCTGTATATGGTGGTAAATGCTCCTCTGCTATAGGAGGCAAATGAAATGAGAAACTCAAAGCCCCACTGTGCTACCAAGGTGGATAATAACAACTGAGGGTTCAGACACAGGTGGGAGAACACTGACAGAAAATGACACAATTGCAGCCCTAAATGAGGTACCAACATAATTACCATTGGAGTTCTGGTAGCCCTATTTTTTTCTGGGAAAAGTCAGCTCTTTAATGACAATATTTCAATGCCCTATGATCTCTTCCAAAGCGTACACCAACCAGACTGATCAGAGCTAACCATCATGTGTTAAAGTCCCCAATTTACCTAGATAAAATGACAACATTTTTGTTTTAGGGACCATTGTTATTCATATAGTCAGACAACACATAAACCCTTTATGAGGCTTTACTCCACCAGGATAAAATGTAATGGTATAAAGGGGTCAATTTATGGATCATTGTATGTAACAATCAGATTGTAAAGGATCTCAAAATAACCCATGTTGAAGCCATCAGTATAGTGTTGCTACGGAATAGAGCGTTGGGAGCATCAAGTAGTTCATAAAATGGACAACATACACTTGTTTCATACCTGTTCCATTTCCCCATCTGAACTCAATGGCTTTGTTTGGTGTGCTCTGTCATCTCACCTTTCACCTTTCGTCCTATCGAGTAGCCCAGATGTCCTAAAATGGACATTGTACACCTGTTCCATTCCATACTGTACCTGTTTAATTTACTCATGTGAACTCAATGTCTTTTCTTGGTTTGCTCCGTCTCAACATACACGATCATCACTTCCCTGGCTGCATCCCACATCATTTGCTTTTTAAAGGAGCATAACTGCAGGGCTGAGGTGCTGCATGGGTGGATCTCCTGGAAAACTGACAGTAAGCAGCATGGTGCCATGGGTGGCACAGCTGCAAAGTGAACATGAATACATTAAATGGGAAAATATATGTATCCACAGGATTGACTTTTTTCTTGTTTATCTCATGTCTGTCTACCTCACTCTATACCTTCTCTTAATCCCCCACTCTCTTCTCTCGCTTCACTCCCCCTTCTTTCTAACCTCTCCCCCTCGGTCTCTCTCTCCCGCTCTTTCTCTCTCATCCTCACCCTCCCCCTTCTCCCTCTCCCTCTAGATTTTATCTCCCTACTTCTTTCCCTCCCGCCACCTCCTCTTATCTCTCTCTCTCTCCCTTTCCCTCGTCTCTCCCACGTCCCTCCCTCACCCTCTCCCTGTTTCTCTACCCATCCCTCACTCTCCCCTTTCTCTCTCACTCCTCTCTACTCCATTCTCTTCCTCCTTCTATCCTGCATCCCCCTCCTCACATCTCTATCTCTCCCTCCTCTTTCTCCCACCTCGGTCTGTCTGTTGACTCCCTGCCCTCTCTCTCCCCTCTCCCCTTACCTCACTATCATCTTGTCCATTGACTGCAATGTATTGAGATTAACGTCAACCCTGTGATGCTCATCTTTTACCTTTTTTGCTCATCTTTGACCTTTTTTGCGAAAACGTGCCAGGATGACATTTCATGTTGATAATTTGCTGAAGAGATAACAAAATGGAGACGTAAACACCTGATGGCACCTTCTGACAAATCAATCACCTGTGATATTGCATCAGACGCAGAGAGAGTTAAGGATTGCAGGAAAGCTAATGTCACACACGGCAGCGTGCTAAGTTCTCTGTGACAGTGCATTGTTCAATTGACCAAATATCACGACTCGCATCAATTTATTTATCTGATTTAGTCGAGACTGAGTCGTTTAACCTTTGGAACCTAGCATTTTTATACTGCATCAATTCCAGTTACCGAGGCACAAACACTAAATGGGAAATTGATAATTGTGGCCCACCTGTCATGAGTAATCTATGAAACTTTTATCTTAGACTCATTCAGCTATCTTTCTCTCTCTCTCTCTCTCTCTCTCTCTCTCTCTCTCTCTCTCTCTCTCTCGCCAGTCGATTTGTATTCCTTGTACACTTATCTTTTTGTTGTTGCCAAGCCAATAAATGGGATTTGACTGTGAGGGCTACGCACTCTGATGTTTGATTGACAGGTCAATGTTCCAGGAGAGATGCTGGGAAATGATCTGAATATTTAACATTATAAAAACTAATTCTACACCTTGTGCACTCTCCAGAATATATCCAGCTGAGGACAGAGGGAATGGAGAAAAAATTGTGTTGAAAATGTCATTGTGTTGAAGATGATCTGGAATAATCTATTAACAATGCTGACAGACTATCAAGTGGAGTTCTATTTGGTGAGGAGACTGGAAGTTAATTTGAATTACACTTGCCGAGTTGACTTGACTGAAGATGAGCTGGCTCCACCCATTCATTCAAATTAGCTGGCGTCACAATGACCTTGAAAAAAACACGTGGCGAAATGACACATTGATGTCGCACATCTAAACCCAAACGTGCATTGTCTGCATTATAGCGCTATGTAGTATGTACAGGTATTGTTCAATATTTTTGGTAAAGTTCATCAGAAGTTTGACGCGTAAACCTTAGTAATTCTAACGAGGAGATTAGACTTTGTTCTCGACTTTTTGTCGGTGGCCTTTGATGACATTATTGAAAGGATGACAATCGACAGCCAAGGTAATCCTTGAAACATTCACTTCATCGACGAAGAGCCTTCATGCTAATGTCATGCTTCTTTTGGAATAGCTGAACCCCATGTATTGACTGAGACCCATACAATGGGTGTTCGGCAATAGAGAGAGAGATCATTCGATTAACTGTGGTGCATCGAGTACAGCAGCTTAAATAAGACATATGGCCATCTCAGTCAGCTGTCTAACTCCTCAGTCCTTAGAAGCCATTTCTCTGTGTCTCATTTCCCACAGTATTGATGTATTTAAGTGAGCTGCCCAACAGCCTGAGGGGACTGGATGTTTTATAGATCGCTTGCAGGGTGTCGGAAGTCAAGACACACCTCACAAGTGGAACTCCAGCATTGGCCTTGCTCCTAGCTACTCAATGAATAGTGATGTCTCAATACACGTTGTCATTTTTCTGTGCGAAGTAGGACACTTTTGACACCTTCTTTCCAATGAGAAAGAAAGTGAAAGTTTGCTCATCTTCAGCTGTAAACCACTTAAGACTGGTTGTTTTCAAACAATCGATCTCCTGGTTGTCACATTGAATGTGAGTAATTGTTTCGGACGGAAAATCAACCAAAGATATTAAGACATATTGTCTTGACTTTGAATTAAGAAGGTGAAGGAAATATAATTCACTAAGCAATGATATAAAGTACAGTGCCCTATGGAAAGTATTCTGACCCCTTGACTTTTTCCACATTTTGTTACGATACAGCCTTATTCTAAAATTGATTAAATAAATACAAATCCTCAGCAATCTACACACAATACCACATAATGAAATTTTTAGACATTTTTGCAAATGTATTAAATACAAAAAAACTGAAATACCTTATTTACATAGGTTTTCAGCAACTTTGCTATGAGACTCAAAATTGAGCTCAGGTGCATCCTGTTTCCATTGATCATCCTTGAGATGTTTCTACAACTTGATTGGAGTCCACCTGTGGTACATTCTATTGATTGGACATGATTTGTAAAGGCACACACCTGTCTATATAAGGTTGACAGTGCATGTCAGAGCAAAAACCAAACCAAATCATGCTGTGGGGATGTTTTTCAGCAGCAGGAACTGGGTGTAGTCAGGATCGAGGAAAAGATGAACGGAGCAAAGTACAGAGAGATCCTTGATGAAAACTGCTCCAGAGAACTCAGGACCTGAGACTGGGACAAAGGTTCACCTTCCAACAGGACAACGACCCTAAGCACACAGCCAAGACAATGCAGGCTTCGGGACAAGTCTCTGAATGTCCTTGAGTGGCCCATCCAGAGCCCGGACTTGAACCCGATCAAACATCTCTCGAGAGACCTGAAAATAGATGTTCAGCAACGCTACCCATCCAACCTGACAGAGCTTGAGAGGATCTGCAGAGAAGAATGGGAGAAGCTCCCCAAATACATGTGTGCCAAGCTTGTAGTGTCATACCCAGGAAGACTCGAGGCTGTAATCGCTGCCAAAGGTGTTACAAAAAAGTACTGAGTAAAGGATCTGAATACTCATGTAAATATGATATTTCAGCTTTTTATTTTGTGTAAATTAGCAAATATTTATAAAAAACAGTTTTTGCTTTGTCATTATGGGGTATTGTGTGGAGAGTAATGAACTTCTTAGGGATACGAGTCCCGCTCGCGGGACAACTTCCGGGGATGCTGGAGGGCGCGCAATTAAAATAAATATTCATAAATATTATTGATTTTAAACATTGATGGAAATATAAGTGTCTTATATTGGTAAATTCTTATTAATCTAAATGTACTGTCTGATTTACAATAGTTGTTACCATGAAAACATGTCATGCGATTGTTTGAGGATGGCGTACGGCATCAAAATATTTTTCCACCGGCACAGGTTTCACAAATTCACATAACGATTAAATATTAATTTACTTTGTCACGGTATTCATTGGAAGCAAACTCGAACTAACATGCAGCGTGATCTGGGTTCCATATATTTTATTAGAAATAAGTGAACCACACAACAAACAAAAAAGACTAAACGAAACGTGACGAAATGGAGTGCTAACATGCAACTACACATAAACAATATCCCACAATCACAGGTGGGAAAAAATGCTACTTAAATATGATCCCCAATTAGAGACAACGATGACCAGCTGCCTCTAATTGGGAATCATACAAATCACCAACATAGAAATATTAACCTAGAACCCCACATAGAAATAATAAACTAGAATACCCCCCAGTCACGCCCTGACCTTCTTCACCATAGAGAAACAATGGCTCTCTATGGTCAGTGCATGACATACTTTTTGAAAATCTTCCTCTGATTTGTCATCCAAAGGGTCCCAGCTATAACATGTAGTGTTGTTTTGTTACATAAAATCCTTCTTTATATCCCAAAAAGTCAGTTTAGTTGGAGCCATCGATTTGAGTAATCCACCCGTTCAACGTGCAGAGAAAGGAATCCGAAAATCTACCCCTAAACTTTGTTTCAACAAGTAAAAATACATTTCTATTTACTCCTCAGATAGCCTAAAATGTAATCAAACTATATTATTTCTTACGGAAAGAAGTATGTTCAATTGGCAGGTGAGTAATGTCTTCATGCCGCACGCAAACACACATTTCCAAGTCTGTGTCCTTCTGCTAAAACTGATATTTCTTATTCATTTTTGAATAAGAACACTCTACTTTGCAGCCAAAATGAGAGTCAAATGCTATTTCTGTTTCTTGATTTGTCTTGTTTTTAGAGGTTTGTAGTGTGCAAAGTACTATGTAATTGTAATTGATTTAGTAAGAATAAAAACGTGTTGACATTAGGCTACCATTGCCTAGCTAGCCATCTAGCTAGCTAGCTACATTACCCTGTTTTTTTTACTAAATAAAAATAGTTATTGCTTTGAGTCTGAAATGGGAAATGGAATTTGAACACTTTAAATATATGAATCTTTTTTTAAATCAATTAAAGATACAAACTGAAAAATGCTCTCCTGTCTCGTTATTTCTCCTGTTTAGTCAATTGTCTGCAAAGGTTGTTACATTGTAAATACAAAGTAATCAAAATTCACCACAATTTACATTAAGTTGCAAGCTCCTGGGTAAGTACATTGTAAACAAACTAACTGAAAATGACAGGTATTTAATGACAGTGTGTGCCTTGTTTCAATTGTTGCAAGGTCCAAGCCTATTTCTCATCCAGGCTATTAGATGTGGATTCGATGGTAGTGGCCACTTGTAGTACAAAAGCTTATAGTCACCTCCTGTACTCAATGTTCACCCACGACTGCGTGGCTGCGGACGACTCCAACATCAATTGTTCCAATTGTGTAGGACTAATCACAGACAATGATGAAGCAGGCTACAAGGAGGAGATCAAAGACCTGGAAGTGTTGTGCCAAGACAATATCCTCTCCCTCAACGTCAGCAATACAAAGGAGCTGATCATGGACTATAGTGGACTGATCGTGTTTCTACATCTGCATTGCTTGCTGTTTGGGGTTTTAGACTGTGTTTCTGTATAGTACTTTGTGACATCAGCTGATGTAAAACAGGCTTTGTAAATAAAGTGCATTCAGTAAGTATTCAGAATCCTAGTTTTTTTCACTCACCAATCTACATGCAATATCCCATACTGACAAACATTACATAATACATTTATTTCTCTGTTAGTCCAGATCTGTTGTTTCCAAAGCATGTGACATACACAATTTGATTTAATTAGGTTTTTGATTTATGGTTTGAGTTATTAATATGGTAATTCACAGGTGACTTTCAAATGTGTAATTACAAAACATTAGTTACATAGTTGAACACGAAAATGTGCAATAACATCAGTAGTTACACAGGTAGAATAACCTTCAAATGAATGTGTAATTACACATTCCTTGTTCCAATTGTGTAATTATTGATACCGCAACAACCCTATTATCATGTAATTACATAGTAGTTTTACATAGGTTTTACTATCTAAATACTGTTGTTACTACAGTTATTACTGTGTAGTTACATAGTAATAGGGACAACTTCATTTAAAGTGGTACCAATCTTGATTGTAATCCCCAAAACCATGATTATGATGCTACTGTGAAATGCAATATTTCTCCAAAGAATACAAACACATCATTATTGACATGGTCATGCTGGTGTCCTCCAACCAAATAGCTTCACTTTATCCAATGTATTATGTCAAAAAGGCAACAGAAACAGTCTGTGACAAAAACACTTATTTAACCTTCAGACTTCAAATCACAAGTCACCTTTACCAACAACCTGAAAAAGAGAACAAAGAAAGGCTAAGGAGAATATAGTTTAAGTGGCAAAGGCATGAAATCGCAAACTTCCCTCGCAGACATAACTATTCTTGCGGATACAGGCAGAAAGAAAACCATTGGTGCCAACTGAAAGATGTTCCACAACAAAGGGAATGTGAGAAAGGAAATAAAACAAACCAACGGAAAATCAATACAGTTACTCAGCAACATAGTGAAGGAAGAAGGTGGGGACACAAGCCCGGTAGATGAATAGGTACAGTAGTTTGCTTAAGAGAAGAGAAGGCATAAAGTCAGCCATTCCTTTAGGATAGCATGAAAGAGGTCTAGAAGTGTGTAATTTGTTCAGCAATCATAGACAAAGTGTACTCTGGAGAGAGAGGATAATTGTAAGTTTTGGGATGTGAGCAAGAAAACCTCAGAAAAACAGTTTGCCAATCCAACATCTTACTTAGAGTCCATACTGGGTGGATACTTTCTTGAGTTTCCACAGTAGCACACAGAAAATGCAAACTAACACACCAAAACACACATACTGTACATGCGGGTACTGTGTAGACCAGATACAGTATATAAAACAGCTATGTCTAGAAATGCATATGGACTTTGGGTTCACACCTGGTGTTAAAATGCATCTTCCGCGGCCTAAGCGTCTCAATTATACCACAACGCACAGGTGTTCAATCAGATGACACCATGCAGCATCAGATCACAATGCATTCTCTGCTCATGGTCATCTGGCCAGAAACCGACAAACTCACTGAATATGGTCTAATAAATACAGGACTCATTTCAATACCAGGTTTACAGGTTTACAGTTTCTAGGAAAATATGATTGTTGTATTTTGCACCCCCCAAAATGTTTTGTGCTTTTATAGGTTGTATTTTGTTGTTGTAGGCTGGCCCAGCCCCTGAAGTGCAAAGATTTCCTCTGTGTTGCCTGAGGAATGTTGCATTATCTCTCCCTGGCCCAAATTCTGTCACACCTCTGGATTGCAGAGGTTCTGTTGTGATAACATCCAGTAGGTCTGATATCTGATTGATTGGAAGTTGACTCAACAGTATCCTATTGGTCAGCAACTCAGATTTTGAATACAAACAACTAAGATATTATAAAGGGGTTGGAGATTCATTGTCACTTTCTCTTCTTTGTTCCTGACCTGCGCTGGTCAGAAACACACACTCTCTCTCTCTCTCTCTCTCTCCTATCCACCCCAAGGAAGCTTGGGGCATTGCCTTCTCTATCTCCCTTCCTCTCTGATCATGCCTAGAATAATGCCTTGTAATACTTGTTAATGCTTTGTAACTTAAGCTTTAAGCTTTATGTATGTGATTTCATTTATTTTACAAATAATACTTGAATTTTGTATTCACTTTTCAGGACCATAACTGGATCTTATTCAGCTAAACACAATACTTGATTGCACATGGTTTCACGATAATGTTAAATGGAGTCAGTCAGGTTTATCAAATTTATATACTAGTTAACTATTATTTACCACTAAATTGTCTGATAAGAATAAATCATTGAAGAAGAGTGTGAGCATGCATGCAGTCAGACTACAGTAATTAGTCAGCTTAGATCTGCGTGGTTAACAGGGTAGCTGACCATTGGCTTCCTCTGCTGCCACAAAAATACCAGAGGTTGTTGTTCCCTCAATCAAATATGCCTATGATTACCATCAGCAATTACCTGCAGAAATGATATACCTAGTTCCCCGTCTCTCCTTATCTTCTGTGTAGTGAAGAGAAGGCTGGCTACTGGTCACAGAGAGAGGTCAGAGCTTGTGTGTTTTCCAGTTTTTTACCGTCTGTTACTCAGGACCTCGTCACACAGTCCATTCATCATTGTGGAGTAATTGCAGTAGAGCAGTCGCCTTCCAAATTGGAGCTTCCGTGTTCTACACACCTGACACATGGGGACAAAGCTAACATGCTAATTGCTAGTAGAGCACAGGCTGTAAATACGCAATAGTCCACTATATGCTAGAGTATTTTCACCTTTCCATCATTTGCTTGGCTACTAACAGGTCATAACTAAATCCTACAGAGAAGCTCATGGTTTGGGAGATACAGTATACTCTATATTGTATATACACCTAGCCCACACTGTGGCCCTATTTGGCTTTAGAGATATTCCAGGCTTGTGTGGTGAGTCATGTCCACCTCTGTTCTTCTGAAATCTCTTGGACTTCTGTGAAGTGAGTACATTAAACATGCAAATGAACCTGAACTTAAAAAAACAACTTATCTGGTTGAAAAGAGCCCATGTAGCATCAATATAAGTCAAACATTTATTCCAGTGCCAAAATATACTCAGTGTAAGTAGGGTCATTTTGGTAATAAAGTCAGCACAATCCAAAACAGAGTTGTGAGATTTTTGTAGCTAAGTATGTCACAACATAACAGCTGCCCAGTGTGCAGCGGTGCACGCTATCCAATCGCTCACCAGAATCAACCTACAACAGAATCAACCTGTAACCGCCCATTTATTTACAAACAACAGAAGTAACAATTAGCATGCAATGCCTCTGAGATGTTCAGACAACAACATGTAAGACATTGTCGCAAAAGTTATGTTGAAAGAATGAGAGTTGTTCTTTATAAACGTCCTCACATTTGCGAGCTAACATTAGCATCACAAACACAACTTTCATCAAACATACGTAGCTAGATCTAGAAAACAGGATGCAAACAACATTACGGCCAGGATATGACATAGCAAACATAACACATCCACATCTCGATCAACAACCTCAAGACTGAAATATTGTTTTTCTTAAAGAACAACTGCCCCTATAAAACAACTTCTCATTTATAAAACAGTCCACAGTACCAGTCAAAAGTTTGGACACACCTACTCTTTCAAGGGTTTTTATTTTTACTGTTTTCTACATTGTAGAATATAGTGAAGACATCAAAACTATGAAATAACACATATGGATTCATGTAGTTACCAAAAAAAAGTGTTACTTGATCTCTGTGAATTATTTATTTGGCCTGCAATATCTGAGGCTCGTAATGCTAATGAACTTATCCTTTGCAGCAGAGGTAACTCTGGGTCTTCCTTTCCTTTGGTGATCCTCATGAGAGCCTCACGACTGCACTTGAAGAAACTTTCAGAGTTCTTGATATCTTCCGGATTGGATGATCTTCATGTCTAGAAGTAATGGCGGACTGTCATTTCTCTTTGCTTATTTGAGCTGTTGTTGCCATGATATGGGCTTGGTCTTTTACCAAAGAGGACTATCTTCTGTATACCAGCCCTAACTTGTCACAACTGTCATGCTCGTTTAAAGATGGATTGGACCAGCGTGGTAGGCGTATATTCTTTCTTTATTTAAATGACACCGAAAAAACAACAAAATACAAACTCGAACGTTGTCACGCCTTGGTCTTAGTGTTTTGTGTTTTCGTTATATATTTGGTCAGGCCAGGGTGTGACAGGGGTTTATGTTATTGTATTTCGTATTGGGTTGTAGTATTTGGGATTGCGGCTGATTAGGGGTGTTGTATAGGCTTGGCTGCCTGAGGCGGTTCTCAATCAGCTGTCAGGTGATTCTCGTTGCCTCTGATTGGGAACCGTATTTAGGTAGCTTGAGTTTCGCTTTGTCTTTCGTGGGTGATTGTTCCTGTCTCTGTGTAGTGTTCACCAGATAGGCTGTAATAAGTTTCACGTTCCGTTTGTTGTTTTTGTATTTATTTAGTTATTTCATGTATCGTCGCCGTTTTCCTTATTAAAGATCATGAGTAACCAACACGCTGCATTTCGGTCCGGCTCTCTTTCTACAAACGAAGAACGCCGTTACAGAATTACCCACCACACACGGACCGAGCGGCGTGGAAACAGGCAGCGATCGCAGGAAAAGCGAAAGGAGGAATGGACATGGGAGGACGTTATGGACAGCAATGGCATGGAGTATACGACGTGGGAAGAAATGGACAGGTGGGCGGCCGACCCAGAGAGAGTGCAGGAGCCCGCCTGCGATTCGCTGGAGCAATGCGAAGAAGGCTATAGGCGAATGGAGTCGAAAAGGAAAACACGGCGGCGCAGAGCGAAACCCGAAAGTCACCCCAAAAAATGTATTGGGTGGGGGCTCAGAGGGAGAGTGGATGAGTCAGGTGATAGACCTGAGCCAACTCTCCCTGTTTATCGTGAGGAGCCAAGGAGGAGACCAGAACCAGAGCCGGTGTTAGAGGTGAGCGAAGCAGAGACTGTGAAGGAGTTAATGGGGAAAGTGGAGTGGAGAGTAATGAGGGAGTTGCTAGCTTGGTGCTATAGATATCATATTCGTCCGACGGATCGTGTCGGGGATTTGATGGCACCTGAGTTAGCGCTCCATACTCGTCCTGAGGTGCGTGTTAGTCGGCTGGTGAAGTTGGTGCCAGCCTCACGCACCAGGCCTCCTGTGCACATCCCTAGCCTTGCACATCCTGTGCCACCTCCACACACCAGTCCTCCGGTAGCAGCTCCCCGCACCAGGCTTCCTGTGCATGTCCTCGCTCCAGTATCACCAGTGCCCGCACCACGCATCAGGCCTACAGTGCGCCTCGCCTCTCCTGCGCTGTCGGAGTCTCCCGCCTCTCCAGCGCTGTCGGAGCCTTTCCCCTCTCCTGCGCTACCGGAGTCTCCTGTCTGTTCAGCGCAGCCAGCGTTTTCCTCCTCTCCTGCGCTGTTGGAGTCTCCCGCCTGTTCAGCGCTATCAGAGCCTTTCTTCTCTACAGCGCTGCCAGAGCCTCCTGCCTGTTTGAAGCAGCCTGAGCTGCCAGTCTGCAGGGTGCTGTCAGCCTGCATGGAGCAGTCAGAGCTGTCAGTCTGCATGAAGCAGCCAGAGCTGTCGGTCTGCAAGGAGCTGCCAGTCTGCAGGGAGCTGCCAGTCTGCAAGGAGCGGTCAGTCTGCAAGGAGCTGTCAGTCTGCAAGGAGCTGTCAGCCTGCATGGAGCAGTCAGAGCTGTCAGTCTGCAAGGAGCTGCCAGTCTGCAGGGAGCTGTCAGTCTGCAAGGAGCTGTCAGTCTGCAAGGAGCTGCCAGTCTGCAAGGAGCTGTCAGCCTGCATGGAGCAGTCAGAGCTGTCAGTCTGCATGAAGCAGCCAGAGCTGTCAGTCTGCAAGGAGCTGCCAGTCTGCAAGGAGCTGCCAGTCTGCAAGGAGCTGCCAGTCTGCAAGGAGCTGCCAGTCTGCAAGGAGCTGTCAGCCTGCATGGAGCAGTCAGAGCTGTCAGTCTGCAAGGAGCTGCCAGTCTGCAGGGAGCGGTCAGTCTGCAAGGAGCGGTCAGTCTGCAAGGAGCGGTCAGTCTGCAAGGAGCTGTCAGCCTGCATGGAGCAGTCAGAGCTGTCAGTCTGCAAAGAGCTGCCAGTCTGCAAGGAGCTGTCAGCCTGCATGGAGCAGTCAGAGCTGTCAGTCTGCATAGAGCAGCTAGATCCGCCAGTCAACCAGAATCTTCCAGATCTGCTAGTCAACCTGAATCTTCCAGATCCGCCAGCCAGCCAGGATCTACCGGAGCCTACTACCTACCTGAGCTTCATCTCAGTACTGGGCTTCCTCTCAGTACTGGGCTTCCTCTCAGTACTGGGCTTCCCCTCAGTTCCGGGCTGCCCCTCAGTTCCGGGCTGCCCCTCAGTTCCGGGCTGCCCCTCAGTTCCGGGCTGCCCCTCAGTCCCGAGCTGCCCCTCAGTCCCGAGCTGCCCCTCAGTCCCGAGCTGCCCCTCAGTCCCGAGCTGCCTCAGTCCCGAGCTGCCTCAGTCCCGAGCTGCCCCTCAGTCCCGAGCTGCCCCTCAGTCCCGAGCTGCCCCTCAGTCCCGAGCTGCCCCTCAGTCCCGAGCTGTCCCTCAGTCCCGAGATGCCCCTCAGTCACGAGCTGCTCCTTAGTTCTGTGGGGTTCTGGGTGAGGACTATTAGGCCATGGTCGGCGGCGAGGGTGGATTATCCCAGGACGCGAAAGGGAGGAACTAGGACATTAATGAAGTGGGGTCCACGTCCCGAGCCGGATCCGCCACCAATGACAGACGCCCACCCGGACCCTCCCTATGGTTTTGAGGTGCGTCCGGGAGTCCGCACCTTGGGGGGGGGGTTCTGTCACACCTTGGTCTTAGTGTTTTGTGTTTTCGTTATATATTTGGTCAGGCCAGGGTGTGACAGGGGTTTATGTTATTGTATTTCGTATTGGGTTGTAGTATTTGGGATCGCGGCTGATTAGGGGTGTTGTATAGGCTTGGCTGCCTGAGGCGGTTCTCAATCAGCTGTCAGGTGATTCTCGTTGCCTCTGATTGGGAACCGTATTTAGGTAGCCTGAGTTTCGCTTTGTCTTTCGTGGGTGATTGTTCCTGTCTCTGTGTAGTGTTCACCAGATAGGCTGTAATAAGTTTCACGTTCCGTTTGTTGTTTTTGTATTTATTTAGTTATTTCATGTATCGTCGCCGTTTTCCTTATTAAAGATCATGAGTAACCACCACGCTGCATTTCGGTCCGGCTCTCTTTCTACAAACGAAGAACACCGTTACAAACGTGAAGCTATATGCAATGCAGAACGCAACTACACACAAACAAGATACCACAATCTAAGGTGAGAAAAAGGGCTGCCTAAGTATGATCCCCAATCAGAGACAACGACAAACAGCTGCTTCTGATTGGGAACCATATTAGGTCAACAAAGAAATAGATACATAGATTTGCCCACCCAAGTCACACTCTGACCTAACCAAATAGAGAATAAACAAGGCTCTCTAAGGGCGTGACAACAACACAACTGATTGGCTCAAACGCATTAAGGAAATAAATTCACCAAATTAACTTCTAACAAGTCACACCTGTTAATAAATGCATTCCAGGTGACTAAGTCATGAAGCTGGTTGAGAGAATGCCAAGAGTGTTTTGTGACAAAACTATGGCATTGATAGTCAGAAAAATGTATTCTACTGTCAAAAGGAACTACAAAGTGTAAATAGGATAATCTTGGTCATAAAGCCAGTCTCGTCCGACTTGTGGTTGTGGCTGCATCACAACATAAATTAAGGTTTGGTTTGTTTAAATTCTGCGCACATGCTCACAGCTGGCACACAAGTAATCATGAACTGAGAGTGCAGCTGCACGAGAACTGATTATAAGGCCTGTGGTAAATTCGAGTTGACTTTGGATATCCCTATGGGGCTAGTTATGGACCATCGGCAAATTATACAATGTACATGGGACAATATGTTTCAATTCCAATAGCTCTAAATTGCAATGACTTAAACAACTATTAACCAACTATAAATTGTAGAAATTCGTGTACAAATATTGAAAGCATTTTTTTAGAGAACTAAAAGGTCTGCAACATGAAAATATTGCCTTATTTACATTGTGTAATTTACTGACGGTCCTTTACTAGCCAAGGCTATCCAAGGTAGAAACAATTGTCGCTTAGGTATCAAAAAATATATTTATAAAAAATATGAAAAAATATTGAATTCGGCCTACTATAGCCCATAGGAACGCATTGAAAAATAAATTAATAAATGGCAAAAAAGTCAAAGAATAAATCATAAGGCATAAGGGTTTGAAGTGTCTGTCCTGTATCTAGCTCAATAAATATTAAAGTTGTTTGGGGGCACATATTTAGCCTCTTATTTTGTTGGCACAAAACTACCGCCATACTGCCATTTGTTTGTATGGTCTACCTACGGAGCACACCATCCCATTCTTGAGAGTCTCCCCTTTCCGTAGTGAACTAATATATATACGCAAACATGCAACAATTTCACTGATTTTACTGAGTTACAGTGGACATAAGGTTCATTAGGCCCTAATCTATGGATTTCACATTAGGCAGGGGATCAGCCATGGGTGGGCATGAGACGACATAGGCCCACCAACTTGGGAGCTAGGCCCAGCAAATCAGAATTGTTTTTTCCCAACAAATGAGCTCTATTACATATATAATTACTCCTCAGCTGTCGGGGTGGCTGGTCTCAGACCATCGGTTGCTACAGACAAAAGTTGGCGAGATTCGAAGATCAAGATTCCATACAGTGGTCATAACAGTTTGTAGGCCGTTTGGACGCTACGGTTGTTTGCGCATGATTGATTTTATGGGATGTCTCATGGACTGACAAACACAGCTGTATCTCGGCCAGCTTCCACCACAGATGCGGAAGGCCGACATAGGCGGATGCCGACATGGACTGAGATGCAGCCCATGCAAGAACTGATGTCTATAGCTTAACATGACGGATTATGATGGGGATTTTTTCATTGTGTTACTTCAACTGACGCACGGGTGCGTCAATAGACTCTTAAGGATTAATGAGCAACAGAAAAACACATGGGGAATCAATGAATTCAGTTGCTCTTTAAGGAAGCCTGCCAGGGAGACCTCGACAGCCGTCATAACTTGGTCACCATTTTTTTTTCGATCAATGTTCGACCTGTATACTAGGACCAATTAACTTCAATGAAACTGCTGTGAAGCTCAAAGCAACAAAACATCACAGATGGCTGGAGAAAGGTCATGGCGTACAACATCCATAACCATGGAAACCATGTCTTCTGAACCTGAGAATTCCAAGGGAGAGCAATAGAAAAGCACAATGTTCTTCCTTTGTTGAAGTCTTGAAAAACCTACAATTTGGCAGCTTTGTGCCAATAATGTGCTACCTACTAATAAGAAATTCAGTAAACAACATAGGCTGTTGTTATTGAACTTTATACACTTTTACAGTATGCATAACACAAGAGGCGCTAACAGAATTAGCTCTCTGATCTCATCATGCATCTACTGACATTTGGTCTGGCTAATGAGCTAATCGTTCCACACCTTCTGCATTTGATGATGGTTATCTCTTCCGAAATAAGGGAAAATAATACAGGCATTAATTAGCTTGTCACCCAGACAGACTCTAATTAATAGGAATCGTTTGGGGCTCGTTTAGAGACAGTGTCAGCATTGGGCCAAGACACCATGTGGTCCTGGGAGTGCTGGTGTGGTCTAAATCATTGGAAGAGCCCTTGATTTTTGTCTCTGTCTGTGAGGGGAGGATGACTGTCTCCAAACATCCAAACCTTTTGTACATTGACATTGGAAATTGATGGCACCCTTCCCTCTGAGGTGAGCCTGTGTGGGTGGCTTTTAACCACCCGCACAGGCTCACAAGGCTCACTGGAGCTCCGAGGTCCAGCCGGGATTGGGCTGTTGGAGCACCGGACTCTGGGCAGTAATGTCATCATTACCCGGTGTTAACCAGGGGTCGGTTGCATCCACTACGGCCATTAGGGTCTTATTGGCTGGCGAGATAGAACCCCATGGCTTTATGGGACGAGGGGTGCAGGATGTGGGGAGCAACATTTAATTACAGTTGTTTAGGAGGGGTACCATCTGCCTGACCAGAAAACCTTGGGCCTGGCTGTCTCGCTAAAGTTTGTTATTTGTTACATGTCCTTTATGGGGATGCTATCTACAGGCATTGACAGATTTAGCATAGTGAGGGTTCTTTTAAAACAATGCATTTCTTTGCAGCAGCCAAGTATTCTAGTTCCACCACCTCAATAAAACATTGTGCAGAAACGCAGCCCCTGATTGAGCAGAAATCGGTATTTTCCCCAAACAAATGAATTTGCATTGTAATAGCAATGCATAATTGCAATGTAAAATACATCAGTGAAAAAGCTGTAAAAATTGTCTGGGGACTAGACATACAATTCTCCTGAAACATTATGCATGAAAACAATGTGTAAAGGCTGGCAGTAATGCACTCTGAAAGTACAGAATGAGCCATTTCTTTTCCAAATAATGGGAAATTACATTTAACTTGTGCTAACAGCTCAAGCTGTCATCCTTGTTCTCACTTCAACAGTCTTTTAAATAATGTTATGGCATTGCTGGTCTCTGCAAAAAATGGTATTGGTCTCTTTCGTTACATACTGCTTTGGGTTTTTACATCCTTAGGGATTGTGTTTTTACATAGAATTTGCTGGACCTACTACTTAGTATTATCATTGTTGATAAATGATGATCTGTAACTGAAGTCCAAATCATCATTCAAAAATATGTAGAGGTTGTATGCAGCATCTGGAGTAATATATCTCATATGGGATGTATCTATTGTAGATGTTTTATTTAAGAGGCAATAACATACACACATACAGTTATATAGTATCGCCCGAAGGCTTTGTTTCATGTTATGTGCAATGTCTTTGCATTGTTTGCTTCTTACTCAAGGTTTGCAGTAATACATGATAGTGTCTAAGCTGACACCAACTACTTGTGATGATAAGGCTGTCCAAATATGGACACCATGACTGTAGTGAAAAACACACAAAGCACATGAGCCTCGATCAGACAATGTGTTAACTTGCGGAGACATTTTCCTTCTCTTTGGTGGGTAGTATTTCATCACCTATGTTTCTGATCCAGTGTGGTTGTGTTTTTAATTGTCCTACCAGGTCATGACAATGCCTTTGTTTTCTCTGTTGGAATCAGGTACCATTCAAATTAACATGACACAGCTTGCACCTTTCAACTTTCAGTAAATACGAAGTTAATTGAAATCAATAGGTTGAGTAAAACACTCCTAAAAAGAGGGAAAAGCAATGTGTTGCTTCTCCCCTTTTTATGAGAACTGAAGCATAGCCCATTGGGGGTTCTTTCACTCTCCCTATTGATTGTGAAAGGCCATAATGAACTTTTTTTCCAAAAGTAAGCTTTTCACCCCATTAAGCTCTGCTCTTGGTTTCTCTGGCTGCAGAGAACCTTCGGGTTCACCATCATTAACACCTGCCTTGATCATTACACTCGCAAGTCGCTACCTGGACAAAAAGGAGAGAGAATATAGATTCCACCAATCCTTCTTTGCATAGCTTGGCTAGTGATTTGCATAATTGTCTGATATTTGGAGTAAACTAATGAACAAAAACACTTAGGCTTCTACTTCCAGCTTATGCATACTATATACATTATATGAACACAATCTATTTTACAATAGTTATCTTTGTCTGTTTTTACTCCTATCTTTCCGCTACCTATTTCTGAAGACCATCCAATTTGATTGCTGTTTGCCATATATGTTTAACTGTGCCGTTTCACAAACGTTCGGAACCAATATACATTTTACGGACACAGTATATTTGACATTAGTTAACTTGTTCTTATTAGTCCCACCATTTAGCTCCCCTCAACCCCTCCCATCTATCTCTTAACACCATAAATATTGAATTTCAAATTGCCATTTATTTTTTCAACTGTGCTGTAATGTTTCACAAATGTTATTTCTATTCTCATAGTTTCTACAGATTGTAAATCAAAGATAAACAATGTATTATTATATGATTGATTGATTGACTATGACTTTTCAAATCACCCATTAGTGCAATGTGCAGCGTTAGCTCCAGGTAAATGTTGCAATTCCTCAGCCATTCCTGGACATTCGGCCAAAAACAAGCTACATACGGACAGTACCAAAACAAATTATCGAATGATTCTGTTTCTTTAAAGCAATATCTGCAGAGCTGGGATGGTTGTATCTCCCATATATATAACATTCTATTGGTTGAAATAATTTGGTATAATAATTTAAATCGAAAAATTCTAAGTTTTGATTCCGGCGTCGTTTTGCATATCAGTTCCGTAACAGCACAGTAAACCTTGTGCCATGGAATCTGCACATGGAAAATCTCTTCCCAACTAATTTTGCGATCTATATGGCACAGCTGTCAATTTTTTTGGTGGTTAAATTAATTGTCTGATAGTTAGCATAGCAGTAGGCCCCATGGTTGAAAGTCACTGGGAGATGAGAGAAGTTGCCAGACATCTCCTGATGCTTCAAAGATGGCTGGTGACCATTTTGAGACAGGACTCCTTGTAAGTACATGCGGCCTAACTACAAAGCAAAAACTGCTCTTTTACACATTTGATTAATAGAATTATGATGTGCCTCAATAAAGAGACTATATTAGAACACATCTAAATGTAATCCTTGCTGAATCTCAGACTGCCTATCAACATAATGTTTGGTCTGACCTGCTCCAGTGATATTTAAACAGAAAGGGCATCACTACAGACTAACATGAAGACGCAGTCACATACTGTATGAGGTAAATTAAGGTAGCCCTCCAGATGTGGTAGGCTCCGAGTACCATTCTGCAGTTGAATAAAGCTCAAAGTAGCATAAGAAGATCTCTGAGAAAAGTTCAAGTTTAAGAGCAAGGGTTCATGAACCCCCAGCATCGGTTCATACTTTAGAATCCGGTTCCTACATTTGAATATAAAAATGTATTTTATCAAACAAAACTATGCTACATTTGATCTCTGGAACCCTCAGGATGACAAATCAGAGCAGGATGACTGAATGTAAGTACATTATTTATCTTCAGAGGTGAATGTATCAAACCAATTGCAGTTTTCACTGTAATAGATACTGTAAATTATACAATTATACAATCATTTAAGTTTTCTGCCCATATAAGACAGATCTATGTCCTGGGAAATGTTCTTGTTACTTACAACGTCATGCTAATCACATTAGCACACATTAGCTCAACCATCCCGGTGGAGGGACACCGATCCCGTGGAGATTTAACGCACACTGAGAAGCAATTCTAAAAGAACAGCAGTTGGGAGAAGAGCATAATTAACCTGAAGAAGGAGGAGTATGTATAAATATTTACTTGTTCACTTTGCTGTTACATTTATTTACCATGCAACAACTAAATTATGCTTTGTGACTTTGATATTTCAATAAAACAAAACACACATACACCCACACGCACAAATGAACAAGAACAAGATTGAATACAGGCTCAGAGAGCACCTACTTCCCCGACAGCTCAGACAGTCTTTGGGTTGGTTAGAAAAAGAAAAGCGTAACAGGATCGGTCTGCAGTCAGCAATCGCCAGACTATCTAAGAAGCTTGGCATGTGATGCAAAGTGAAGATTAATCTCCCTACAGATCTACAACCAACGTGTCTTCTGAATGTCAGTGAACCAAGACCCCAGCTAGATGCAAATGCTTCGGTAGGGCCAGTGAACCTTTCATCCTTTGATATCCACAAGAGTGAGAGGGAGAGAGAGCCGGGGTGGGAGAGAGAATGAGAGGAGAGAGTGGAAATAACAGAGACTGAGAGCGAAAGTCGAAAGTAAAACGGTGTCACTGCCTCCCATTGATCTAAACCATGTTCACAAATGACATTGTTTATCCAAATATTTCCCACCTGATCTCATAGCATATTTTGGCTGTTAGTATTTCCAGTTCTTATTGTTAGCTAGGAATTTAGTGTAATTTCATTGCATATACTGTGGTTCATTAGGCATGAGTTGCTGTTATGTATTCCCTTTGACACATTTGATAAAGATGGATATGAACTGCTCGGGTGACAAAGGATAAAGGCCCTTGTTATGACTTCAGGTCAATATCACACAGTACTTGTGGAAAATGTCTCACAGTCATCACTATCACAAATTACTAGAAGAAGGTAATATTTCTAAGATGGAAGTCATTCTGCAAGTCTCTATGTCTTTGGTGTCTGCTGAAAGATGATATGGTTGGAGTTTGTCCAATGTGATAATGGTACAAATCTACTCATCTGTTATGTTGCACCTCACTGCATCCTTAATCAAAACTGGACTGGACTATGGTATGTAAAAGGCTGACCAAATGCACTGAACTCCTCAGCATACTCATACTTGTGTTTTGTGAAAAGAGATGTTGGAAGAGATGTCTTATAGAGCCAATAAATGTCAACCCCTGATTGAGATGTAGCCTAATTGTAAAATGAGTGTCCAAAAGACATAGACCTCCAAGATAGACCTTCCAGATAAAATGTGCATGGGAAGTCATAAATGAATCTATTCTAGTTAGACAGATTAGACGTAACAAAAGATGTCGATGCAACCAGTTTTGCCTACTGGGGACCCAGATCCCAACTCAACATTGAGGCATGAAGATATGTGAAAGATAAGAAAGATAAAACTATCCAGGAACCAAACATAAAGCCAAATTATACGTTTAGAGGCTCACGGTAATGACAAAAAATCTGAATATTATCTGACAAATAAGTAAATAAGGAAGGAAAATCAACGTCCGCCCACGGTTTGCCATGATGGGAAATGCTCCTGTGCTGCACACCATTAGTGGGGCCCAGGCTTCACGGAACGCGGGCGGGCCTCTCTGTTTTCCAACCTGCCTCCTCACACGGCCTTCCACACAAATCAGAGTGACACAGCGGCTCGCTGGTAAACAGTTGATGGAGAGTTAAGGGGACCGAGCCACTCACTCACCGGCTGCCTCATTTCAGCTGTGCTGGTTAAGTTGGCTCGGTCCCTTATGAAGTACGCAGAGAGAGGTTCACTACGACTCCATTTACTGTCGGTTATGCAAAGTTGAAAGAGACGTATGGAGGAAAAAATACATTGACCTAGCATAGATGTTCTGTAAATACTACGTTTTCATGCCGGATGTCACGTCAACATCTGTCACTGTCGAGGGTGCAATGATGAGAGGAGACCCAGCAGATACTAGGGCATGGTGTTTCGATCACAGGGTTCAAAGGTGGAGCAAACAAAACAAACAGTCAAAAAACATTGAATAAAAATAACATTACCTTTTTAGAAATTAATCAGCTTCTGCATAAGTAATGTCATTGGTATACACCAGTTACACATTTTGGAAAGGCTCAGGCAGGTTACATTTAATATTGAAAGCAACAAATTGTATTTCAATCCAATTACAGCAGTTATATTTTCAGTTGTGCTCAATGTTGACTAGGCCTGCATGCCGTCTGAATAGAAAGTAGCATGCTAGGGATTTGGCCACAGGGCAACTCGGATTGTTAGAATTAATTTATGGAGCTACTGCTCATGGGCAATCCACATATATCTGTGACCAGTCAAACAGCACAAAGTACTGCCTGACCTCCAGAATATCTCCCTAACTATTTAATTCACTCGAATTTAGGCATGTTTTAGTTACCAATGGCCAAATGTGTTTTGAGTGCAAAGCTAGTGTATTGCAGTAGCAGGAAGTGTTTCAGGTGTATGTGGAAGAAGATATTGCATTTGGTTCTTGAGCTCCTCGATTAAGCTTTTCCTCTTATCCTATCAGCCAAATGGTATCCAATTTGCTTTCAGGTTGATAAGTAGATTGAAAAATAATAGAATAGAAATGTGTAACTTGGTATCTTATTGTTTGTTGTTGACATTCAGATGAAGCAATGACCCTGTTAAGGGCAAGTACAACTTTCTGTCAGCTTCTGTCAACAGCAACAAGGTGAGCAGAATGAGTGGATGGCAAAATATATATGCCTGTCAAGATTCCAACAGAGACAGAGTGAGAATTCAAATGAAAATCAACAAGATAACAGCTGACATTTTGCGCTAGAATGTAGGAGATTGCTATCGGGAAGATGAATGTTAAAGCTGAGATGTTTTGATGGGGCCATCGTCATCGACAGCTGAGGCCACTAACGCGGGAATACAAAAACATCATTTGAAAACAACATATATCTTGAGGTTTTTGCATTTTAGGGGTTTGGGTGTTTGTGAGTTATTTGGTCATTCAGAAGTTACGGTGTTTATTCTTTATTTCCATCCTGTTATTATAATGCAGCAACAGAAAATGTCTGTGTTTTGGTTTATTTTGCCTCTGTAATACAGAAAGTAGAAACACAGAAATGAATGAATAATTTGGGTTTAATGAGCTTGTAATGAGTTCCGGTAGCCAGCCATCGTCACAAACCTTGTATTACAGAGTAGCGGTAAAACAAAAGTACACTTTCGGAACAAAATAAGAATAAAGTAAAGAAAGACGATAATTAAACAAGACTGGAACATGACTGCGTGACCAAGTTTTGCCTCTTACTGTTGTTTGGACAGAAATCCAACTTAATTCAATGGGCATGAATAATTGTCTGTCAGACTCAGTAAAATTAACGATTCAACATCTTGTATAAAAGAAAGAACAAGGGACTCCTTAGGGCAGAACACTGTGCAAACGACAAGAGGTTTGCAAGGAGAGACACACAGATTGGCAGAGCAAAGATGGGCAGAGCAAACACAGACACTGGGATGTTCCTTGGAAATGTGCGGCCATTATCACAAAGACAAAGAATAATTCATACTCATCAGTACCATAAAGTACACACAAGGCAGTCCCTTATTGCAAGTTGGGGCCCGGCACTCCTAGGTGGGCCTTGTATGATGACTCCAGCTTTCTGTGGCTGAGAAGCATACAATCTGCCAATTAGAATCATCCATTAACATTCAATCAACGGAGTTCGCCAGCTTGTAGTCCTAAAAAACAGAAATGAGTTAGCGTTTTCTACCTCTGTTTGTTGGCTATTCCTATGGGGGCAATAACTGGGGATAGAATGGTGTTACACCATACACCAAAACAAGGTCTGTTAACACAGGCTTAGGAGATCATACACATTTTGTTCTGTCAGATAATATCAGTCCGTTAAAATGACCTTCATGAATTATGAAGCCTTTATGTGCTTCATGTGGTTGCTCTGATTATGGAAATTCTTCAAAAGTGACGTTAGCTGATGAAGATTATCTCATAGATGAAAACGTATCAGATCTCCTAAGCCTGTGTTTAACACAGACCTTACTTTTGGAGTTTGTAAAAAAAAAAACATTTATTTTCCCCATAGGCTTTGGCCAACGAGCCGAGGGTTGAGTTAGCCTCCGTTAGTGCCTACAAAAACACACCATTACTATTGTTCTCTATAGAGGTGGCAAAACAGCAGCAATCCCTATGCTCTGACATGTCATGGCTATGCATAGGTCTTTGGGTTGCATGTTGCACATGACCTGTTCAACGGAGGACCTCCGTTTGAATCGCTTTGTAGTCCAGGAGTAGGCTCAGTGACGTTAGCTCACCTTTCTCCAAGGGTGTTGTGACCATAGGACACAGCGATGGCCTTGTACTCTGGACAGCATGCAGTGTAAGAACCGTCATAGTTCAGTGTTCAATTATTTTATTAGACAGAAATATACAGTGTGAGAGCAATATTAAGTGACAACCATAACATTTACATTACAGGTTAACTAGGCACAGTCACATTGAAGTCACTTTAAAGGGCACACACCATCAAAGGACAATGTACAGGCATAGTGCTTACAGTATATTGGGGATCCACATCAATACTTATTTTAATTTTTTTTTGGGGGGGGGGACTACATCAATCAAATGCATGGACAGGTGTCCAATTTGCTTTTTTGTCGACCATGAAATTAAATTTTCACAAGACTTCGGAGTTGATGGAAAATGCTGCAGGTCTACCAACAAGAGGATTGGTGTCATTTTTCTCCCTAGATAGGTCAGTTATAAGAGTACAAGTGTTCATGAATAAGGAAATATATTAATATCAACGAAGCAGAATTGAATTATTGTGTCGTCTTTTAGTGGTTAGGGGAAATGTCTTTGACACGCTCTTCTTTAGGGTATTAAAGTAGTCAAAGTTGCATTATTTGGTCCCAAAGTCCTAGCACGCAATGACTACATCAAGCTGGTGACTCTACAAATGTATTGGATGCATTTGCAGTTTGTTTTGGTTGGGTTTCGGATTATGCTGTGCCTAAAATAAAATAATGGTAAATAATGTATTGTGTCAAAGCTTGTGGAAGGGTACCCGAAACGTTTGACCCAAGTTAGACAATTGAAAGCCAATGCTACCAAATACTAATTGAGTGTATGTAAACTTCTGACCCACTTGGAATGTGATGAAAGAAATAAAAGTGTAAATAAATAATAATCTCTACTATTATTCTGACATTTCACATTCTTAAAATAAAGACAGTGAATATTTTCTCTGATTAAATGTCAGGAATTGTGAAAAACTGAGTTTAAATGTATTTGGCTAAGGTGTATGTAAACTTCCAACTTCAACTGTATAAGTGAATTTGTCCAAATACTTATGAAACCTTAAAATGGGGGGACGAAATACATAAAGTGATTCAATTTCTAAAATGCAAAAAATATATGTATGAAAATAAAATAAAATAAAAGGTGACATTCTGTATTGTCACCTCATATCAAACATTTGATCTCAAATCCAATTAAATATGTAAGGGAGTGTATCTGTCAAAAACAGCCAGGTAAACATAGCCTTGCCTAAGTTAAACTCTGCTAATAGCATGAGCGAAGCGTCTCTTATATCATATCAAAGTTTATTGGTCTAGCACAAAGATTGTAATATGTTATCGTGGGTGCAGCGAAATGCTTATGTTTCTAGCTCCAACAAAGCTGTTATATCTAACAAAAACAATACACATATAATCCTCCAAAAATTATAACAATAACAAAGCGATGAATGTCAAACTCCGGAATATAAATATGTATATCTATAAAGGGTGTGTATAGACAGTATGGACAGTATATGACTAGAAAATGTGTGTACAGCAGTAGTTATAATGGATGAACCGTAACTAGAATGCAGTATATACATATAAGTATGTAAACATAATTATAGTGACCAGTGTTCAATGACTCGATGTACTGTATATAGGGTTGCAGGTGAAGGGTAGAGTACTGTGTGGTAGCTATCTAGTGACAGTGTCTTAGGTTCAGAGCAAGTTACCAGGTGGAGGCCGGCTAGTGATGACTGTTTAATTAGCAGCCTGATGGCCTGGAGATAGAAGCTGTTTATTAGTTTCTCGGTTCCAGCTTTGATGGACCTGTACTATCTCTGCCTTCTAGATGGTAGCGGGGTGAACAGGCTGTGGCTTGGGGAGCCAAACCGGATTTCTTCAGCCTCCTGAGGTTGAAGAAGCATTGCTGCGCCTTCTTCACCACGTTGTCGGTGTGGAGGGACCGTTTCAGGTCCTCAGTAATTTGCACACCAAGGAACTTCTCTCCACTGTGGCCTCTTTAATGTGGATGGGGGCACAATCATCTCTGTTGTTTTGTTGACATTGAGGGAGAGGTTATTTTCCTGGCACCACTTCATCAGGGTTCTCACCTCCTCCTTGTTGGCTGTCTTGTCATCGTTGTTAATCAGGTCTACCACTGTTGTGTCATCAGCAAACTTGATGATCGAGTTGGAGACGTGCGTAGCCACTTAGTCATGGGTGAACAGAGACTACAGGAGGGGGCTGAGCACACACCCATGGGGGGCCCCAATATTGAGGATCAGCGTGGCAGAGGTTTTGTTACCTACCTTCACCACCTGAGGTTGGCCCGTCAGGAATTCCAGGACCCAGTTGCACACGAAGGGGATTAGATCCAGGGCCCTGAGATGAGCTTGGAGGGCACTATGGTGTTGAAGGCTGTGTTGTAGTCGATGAATAGCATTCTCACAATTGTATTCATCTTGTCCAGGTGGGATAGGTCAGTGTGCAATATACCTTGCAATATCTTAATTTGATCAAGCTGTTACAGGAGAACTTCATGCAATGCAGGAAATTTACAACGTGTAGTGTACTTGACATTTAAAATAGCTTCTGAAGTTTGTAATTTTCAGTTTGAAATTTCAGACTTGATTTTCCCTCTACAACAATGTCCATGAATTATAACCCACTTAATAATTTAAATGTCACGTTGCTGCAGGATTATTTTCCTGGTGTAGCAAACTGGCTCAAATTAAGATCCTACATCTGTAGATGCTGACTGTCAGGTAAACATGATTTTCCCTCCGACTGGGCTTTGTTTGCTTTCCACTTTCAAATGCCTCTACTGAAGCATGTTTCAACTCTGTGTCACTTCAACCATGACATATACTGATTGAAGCTACTATACTTTCTCAGCCTGCATTTACTGCATCTCTCTCTCTCTCCCTCTCTCTCTCTCTTCCAAATGGAGAAGCATTCTCAACAAAGGAATGTAAAACCATTTCAAATGGATCAATTTCACTACTCCTGACTGTTATGCATTTATTTAATTATTAAAAGCTTCACTCACTAAACAGTAATAATACAATAACCTAAGAGGGGGGCGGTGGAATCTATGGACAGTGGAATCTGTCAAATGTGTATCCAAAATAGATTAGCTGTATAAAGAGCTCAGGCAAAGATGGGCATCCATGCAGTGTACGTCTCCACAACAAATTAGCTTGAAGGTAAAAGAGACCAGGAATATACGATGCATTTCCTTAAACCTTTTCCAGTAATCCTTTTCCATGAAATCCTTTTTAATCGTGAAGCAATCCCTCACAATACCTGGTGGCCGACAATTTTTACTGTCCATTTGGCTTGAAGTTTGTGTCGGACATGATTCTGCTTAATATTTGGAGCCAGACAAATTGGGCAAAAGTGCCAGCTGCTGAGCATGGAAAAGCTAATCAGCTGAACAGAATGTGGAGGATTACACGTTCAAAGACTTGTTGTTTCTTTAACTCAGATATACAGTACATCTGTCGGCTTGTTGGTTTAGTGTATTTTCCCCTAATTCCTCCCAGATCATGTCTTAGCTGTATTATTTGCTCGCTGTTGTCTTTCCATCGGGTGAGGAGATGTTGGGGGGAAAGCGTCCCAATTAAATACGGATTTGGTAGCGTGTTATCACATCAGAGACGGCACACACGCTCCTGTTTAGGCCACTGGGTATAAATCACCTCCCTAAGTTAATTGTGCTTGCAACACCACATGGTGTGTGTGTATGCGCGTATGTGTGCGTGCTTACATGTGTGTGCCTTCCTGTGTGTGTTAATGAGAGCGTGTCTGTGGGTAAAATATATATATAGAGAGAGAGTGCACGTGCTTGCACACGCTGGGGAACAAGTTTATTTTATGTCTCTATTTCTTTGTGTGCAAAGCCTTCTGGTAACACATTACTTACAATCTGCAATTCTAATGCATTATGATGCAGCTGTAATGCATAATAACAGTTGTCACTCTAGCTGTTGATCGTCGCTGGTAAAGGTACATGCAGCCCTTGTGTGACCAGGTTAGAGACCCTTTAGGACTCCATGACGTTTGGGATTCAAGCAGAACATGACTTAGAAATCTCCTCCAGAATGCTATACCGTGACTATTTTCATGTTCTGAAATACCCTGTAGGGAGGCAGTTATTTTTGGCCTGAGCCATCTTTAAGCAGGTGCCATTTGTGCTGGCATTATATGGATAATGGTGTGTGGTAGAAATTATGCAATTGACTATATACTCTGTATGTCTCTGAGGTATTTGGAGTTTCTCCCCACCTACTGATGCTGAGGGACATATCAATTTGAATACTTCTGTGAAAACAATTGACATCTTCCGGCGCCGACAGAGATGGCCGCCTCTATGCAGTTTTTTGTTTTTTTACGTGTTATTTCTTACACTAGTACCCCAGGTCATCTTAGGTTTCATCACATACAGCCGCTGAATATAAGATCAGCGTCAACTCACCACCAGTACGACCAAGAATATGTTTTTCGCGATGCGGATCCTGTGTTCTGCCTTACAACCAGCGCCACGGGATGGTTCCCATGCAGCGACCCAAAAAAACGACTCAGAAAAAGAGGGAAACGAAGCGGTCTTCTGGTCAGACTCCGGAGACGGGCACATCGTGCACCACTCCCTAGCATTCTTCTTGCCAATGTCCAGTCTCTTGACAACAAGGTTGATGAAATCCGAGCAAGGGTAGCATTCCAGAGGGACATCAGAGACTGTAACGTTCTCTGTTTCACGGAAACGTGGCTCACTGGAGAGACGCAATCCGAAGCGGTGCAGCCAGCGGGTTTCTCCACGCATCGCGCGGACAGAAACGAACATCTTTCTGGTAAGAAGAGGGGCGGGGGCGTATGCCTTATGGCCAACGTGACATGGTGTGATGAAAGAAACATACAGGAACTCAAATCCTTCTGTTCACCTGATTTAGAATTCCTCACAATCAAATGTAGACCGCATTATCTACCAAGAGAATTCTCTTCGATTATAATCACAGCCGTATATATCCCCCCCCAAGCAGACACATCGATGGCTCTGAACGAACTTTATTTAACTCTCTGCAAACTGGAAACGATTTATCCGGAGGCTGCATTCATTGTAGCTGGGGATTTTAACAAGGCTAATCTGAAAACAAGACTCCCTAAATTTTATCAGCATATCGATTGCGCAACCAGGGGTGGAAAGACCCTGGATCATTGTTACTCTAACTTCCGCGACGCATATAAGGCCCTGCCCCGCCCCCCTTTCGGAAAAGCTGACCACGACTCCATTTTGTTGATCCCTGCCTACAGACAGAAACTAAAACAAGAAGCTCCCACGCTGAGGTCTGTCCAACGCTGGTCCGACCAAGCTGACTCCACACTCCAAGACTGCTTCCATCACGTGGACTGGGAGATGTTTCGTATTGCGTCAGCCAACAACATTGACGAATACGCTGATTCGGTGTGCGAGTTCATTAGAACGTGCGTTGAAGATGTCGTTCCCATAGCAACGATTAAAACATTCCCCAACCAGAAACCGTGGATTGATGGCAGCATTCGTGTGGAACTGAAGGCGCGAACCACTGCTTTTAATCAGGGCAAGGTGTCTGGTAACATGACTGAATACAAACAGCGCAGCTATTCTCTCCGCAAGGCTATCAAACAAGCTAAGCGCCAGTACAGAGACAAAGTAGAATCTCAATTCAACGGCTCAGACACAAGAGGCATGTGGCAGGGTCTACAGTCAATCACGGACTACAGGAAGAAACCCAGCCCTGTCACGGACCAGGATGTCTTGCTCCCAGGCAGACTAAACAACTTTTTTGCCCGCTTTGAGGACAATACAGTGCCACTGACACGGCCTGCAACGAAAACATGCGGTCTCTCCTTCACTGCAGCCGAAGTGAGTAAGACATTTAAACGTGTTAACCCTCGCAAGGCTGCAGGCCCAGACGGCATCCCCAGCCGCTCCCTCAGAGCATGCGCAGACCAGCTGGCCGGTGTGTTTACGGACATATTCAACCAATCCCTATACCAGTCTGCTGTTCCCACATGCTTCAAGAGGGCCACCATTGTTCCTGTTCCCAAGAAAGCTAAGGTAACTGAGCTAAACGACTACCGCCCCGTAGCACTCACATCCGTCATCATGAAGTGCTTTGAGAGACTAGTCAAGGACCATATCACCTCCACCCTACCTGACACCCTTGACCCACTCCAATTTGCTTACCGCCCAAATAGGTCCACAGACGATGCAATCTCAACCACACTGCACACTGCCCTAACCCATCTGGACAAGAGGAATACCTATGTGAGAATGCTGTTCATCGACTACAGCTCGGCATTCAACACCATAGTACCCTCCAAGCTCGTCATCAAGCTCGAGACCCTGGGTCTCGACCCCGCCCTGTGCAACTGGGTACTGGACTTCCTGACGGGCCGCCCCCAGGTGGTGAGGGTAGGCAACAACATCTCCTCCCCGCTGATCCTCAACACTGGGGCCCCACAAGGGTGCGTTCTGAGCCCTCTCCTGTACTCCCTGTTCACCCACGACTGCGTGGCCACGCACGCCTCCAACTCAATCATCAAGTTTGCGGACGACACAACAGTGGTAGGCTTGATTACCAACAACGACGAGACGGCCTACAGGGAGGAGGTGAGGGCCCTCGGAGTGTGGTGTCAGGAAAATAAACTCACACTCAACGTCAACAAAACTAAGGAGATGATTGTGGACTTCAGGAAACAGCAGAGGGAACACCCCCCCATCCACATCGATGGAACAGTAGTGGAGAGGGTAGCAAGTTTTAAGTTCCTCGGCATACACATCACAGACAAACTGAATTGGTCCACTCACACAGACAGCATCGTGAAGAAGGCGCAGCAGCGCCTCTTCAACCTCAGGAGGCTGAAGAAATTCGGCTTGTCACCAAAAGCACTCACAAACTTCTACAGATGCACAATCGAGAGCATCCTGGCGGGCTGTATCACCGCCTGGTATGGCAACTGCACCGCCCTCAACCGTAAGGCTCTCCAGAGGGTAGTGAGGTCTGCACAACGCATCACCGGGGGCAAACTACCTGCCCTCCAGGACACCTACACCACCCGATGCTACAGGAAGGCCATAAAGATCATCAAGGACATCAACCACCCGAGCCACTGCCTGTTCACCCCGCTGTCATCCAGAAGGCGAGGTCAGTACAGGTGCATCAAAGCTGGGACCGAGAGACTGAAAAACAGCTTCTATCTCAAGGCCATCAGACTGTTAAACAGCCACCACTAACATTGAGTGGCTACTGCCAACACACTGTCAATGCCACTGACTCTACTCCAGCCACTTTAATCATGGGAATTGATGGGAAATGATGTAAATATATCACTAGCCACTTTAAACAATGCTACCTTATATAATGTTACTTACCCTACATTATTCATCTCATATGCATACGTAGATACTGTACTCTATATCATCGACTGCATCCTTATGTAATACATGTATCACTAGCCACTTTAACTATGCACTTGGTTTACATACTCATCTCATATGTATATACTGTACTCGATATCATCTACTGTATCTTCCCTATGAACTTATCCCCTTACACTGTGTATAAGACAGTAGTTTTTTTGGAATTGTTAGTTAGATTACTTGTTCGTTATTACTGCATTGTCGGAACTAGAAGCACAAGCATTTCGCTACACTCGCATTAACATCTGCTAACCATGTGTATGTGACAATGTTTCAACTCTGTGTCACTTCAACCATGACATATACTGATTGAAGCTACTATACTTTCTCAGCCTGCATTTACTGCATCTCTCTCTCTCTCCCTCTCTCTCTCTCTTCCAAATGGAGAAGCATTCTCAACAAAGGAATGTAAAACCATTTCAAATGGATCAATTTCACTACTCCTGACTGTTATGCATTTATTTAATTATTAAAAGCTTCACTCACTAAACAGTAATAATACAATAACCTAAGAGGGGGGCGGTGGAATCTATGGACAGTGGAATCTGTCAAATGTGTATCCAAAATAGATTAGCTGTATAAAGAGCTCAGGCAAAGATGGGCATCCATGCAGTGTACGTCTCCACAACAAATTAGCTTGAAGGTAAAAGAGACCAGGAATATACGATGCATTTCCTTAAACCTTTTCCAGTAATCCTTTTCCATGAAATCCTTTTTAATCGTGAAGCAATCCCTCACAATACCTGGTGGCCGACAATTTTTACTGTCCATTTGGCTTGAAGTTTGTGTCGGACATGATTCTGCTTAATATTTGGAGCCAGACAAATTGGGCAAAAGTGCCAGCTGCTGAGCATGGAAAAGCTAATCAGCTGAACAGAATGTGGAGGATTACACGTTCAAAGACTTGTTGTTTCTTTAACTCAGATATACAGTACATCTGTCGGCTTGTTGGTTTAGTGTATTTTCCCCTAATTCCTCCCAGATCATGTCTTAGCTGTATTATTTGCTCGCTGTTGTCTTTCCATCGGGTGAGGAGATGTTGGGGGGAAAGCGTCCCAATTAAATACGGATTTGGTAGCGTGTTATCACATCAGAGACGGCACACACGCTCCTGTTTAGGCCACTGGGTATAAATCACCTCCCTAAGTTAATTGTGCTTGCAACACCACATGGTGTGTGTGTATGCGCGTATGTGTGCGTGCTTACATGTGTGTGCCTTCCTGTGTGTGTTAATGAGAGCGTGTCTGTGGGTAAAATATATATATAGAGAGAGAGTGCACGTGCTTGCACACGCTGGGGAACAAGTTTATTTTATGTCTCTATTTCTTTGTGTGCAAAGCCTTCTGGTAACACATTACTTACAATCTGCAATTCTAATGCATTATGATGCAGCTGTAATGCATAATAACAGTTGTCACTCTAGCTGTTGATCGTCGCTGGTAAAGGTACATGCAGCCCTTGTGTGACCAGGTTAGAGACCCTTTAGGACTCCATGACGTTTGGGATTCAAGCAGAACATGACTTAGAAATCTCCTCCAGAATGCTATACCGTGACTATTTTCATGTTCTGAAATACCCTGTAGGGAGGCAGTTATTTTTGGCCTGAGCCATCTTTAAGCAGGTGCCATTTGTGCTGGCATTATATGGATAATGGTGTGTGGTAGAAATTATGCAATTGACTATATACTCTGTATGTCTCTGAGGTATTTGGAGTTTCTCCCCACCTACTGATGCTGAGGGACATATCAATTTGAATACTTCTGTGAAAACAATTGACATCTTCCGGCGCCGACAGAGATGGCCGCCTCTATGCAGTTTTTTGTTTTTTTACGTGTTATTTCTTACACTAGTACCCCAGGTCATCTTAGGTTTCATCACATACAGCCGCTGAATATAAGATCAGCGTCAACTCACCACCAGTACGACCAAGAATATGTTTTTCGCGATGCGGATCCTGTGTTCTGCCTTACAACCAGCGCCACGGGATGGTTCCCATGCAGCGACCCAAAAAAACGACTCAGAAAAAGAGGGAAACGAAGCGGTCTTCTGGTCAGACTCCGGAGACGGGCACATCGTGCACCACTCCCTAGCATTCTTCTTGCCAATGTCCAGTCTCTTGACAACAAGGTTGATGAAATCCGAGCAAGGGTAGCATTCCAGAGGGACATCAGAGACTGTAACGTTCTCTGTTTCACGGAAACGTGGCTCACTGGAGAGACGCAATCCGAAGCGGTGCAGCCAGCGGGTTTCTCCACGCATCGCGCGGACAGAAACGAACATCTTTCTGGTAAGAAGAGGGGCGGGGGCGTATGCCTTATGGCCAACGTGACATGGTGTGATGAAAGAAACATACAGGAACTCAAATCCTTCTGTTCACCTGATTTAGAATTCCTCACAATCAAATGTAGACCGCATTATCTACCAAGAGAATTCTCTTCGATTATAATCACAGCCGTATATATCCCCCCCCAAGCAGACACATCGATGGCTCTGAACGAACTTTATTTAACTCTCTGCAAACTGGAAACGATTTATCCGGAGGCTGCATTCATTGTAGCTGGGGATTTTAACAAGGCTAATCTGAAAACAAGACTCCCTAAATTTTATCAGCATATCGATTGCGCAACCAGGGGTGGAAAGACCCTGGATCATTGTTACTCTAACTTCCGCGACGCATATAAGGCCCTGCCCCGCCCCCCTTTCGGAAAAGCTGACCACGACTCCATTTTGTTGATCCCTGCCTACAGACAGAAACTAAAACAAGAAGCTCCCACGCTGAGGTCTGTCCAACGCTGGTCCGACCAAGCTGACTCCACACTCCAAGACTGCTTCCATCACGTGGACTGGGAGATGTTTCGTATTGCGTCAGCCAACAACATTGACGAATACGCTGATTCGGTGTGCGAGTTCATTAGAACGTGCGTTGAAGATGTCGTTCCCATAGCAACGATTAAAACATTCCCCAACCAGAAACCGTGGATTGATGGCAGCATTCGTGTGGAACTGAAGGCGCGAACCACTGCTTTTAATCAGGGCAAGGTGTCTGGTAACATGACTGAATACAAACAGCGCAGCTATTCTCTCCGCAAGGCTATCAAACAAGCTAAGCGCCAGTACAGAGACAAAGTAGAATCTCAATTCAACGGCTCAGACACAAGAGGCATGTGGCAGGGTCTACAGTCAATCACGGACTACAGGAAGAAACCCAGCCCTGTCACGGACCAGGATGTCTTGCTCCCAGGCAGACTAAACAACTTTTTTGCCCGCTTTGAGGACAATACAGTGCCACTGACACGGCCTGCAACGAAAACATGCGGTCTCTCCTTCACTGCAGCCGAAGTGAGTAAGACATTTAAACGTGTTAACCCTCGCAAGGCTGCAGGCCCAGACGGCATCCCCAGCCGCTCCCTCAGAGCATGCGCAGACCAGCTGGCCGGTGTGTTTACGGACATATTCAACCAATCCCTATACCAGTCTGCTGTTCCCACATGCTTCAAGAGGGCCACCATTGTTCCTGTTCCCAAGAAAGCTAAGGTAACTGAGCTAAACGACTACCGCCCCGTAGCACTCACATCCGTCATCATGAAGTGCTTTGAGAGACTAGTCAAGGACCATATCACCTCCACCCTACCTGACACCCTTGACCCACTCCAATTTGCTTACCGCCCAAATAGGTCCACAGACGATGCAATCTCAACCACACTGCACACTGCCCTAACCCATCTGGACAAGAGGAATACCTATGTGAGAATGCTGTTCATCGACTACAGCTCGGCATTCAACACCATAGTACCCTCCAAGCTCGTCATCAAGCTCGAGACCCTGGGTCTCGACCCCGCCCTGTGCAACTGGGTACTGGACTTCCTGACGGGCCGCCCCCAGGTGGTGAGGGTAGGCAACAACATCTCCTCCCCGCTGATCCTCAACACTGGGGCCCCACAAGGGTGCGTTCTGAGCCCTCTCCTGTACTCCCTGTTCACCCACGACTGCGTGGCCACGCACGCCTCCAACTCAATCATCAAGTTTGCGGACGACACAACAGTGGTAGGCTTGATTACCAACAACGACGAGACGGCCTACAGGGAGGAGGTGAGGGCCCTCGGAGTGTGGTGTCAGGAAAATAAACTCACACTCAACGTCAACAAAACTAAGGAGATGATTGTGGACTTCAGGAAACAGCAGAGGGAACACCCCCCCATCCACATCGATGGAACAGTAGTGGAGAGGGTAGCAAGTTTTAAGTTCCTCGGCATACACATCACAGACAAACTGAATTGGTCCACTCACACAGACAGCATCGTGAAGAAGGCGCAGCAGCGCCTCTTCAACCTCAGGAGGCTGAAGAAATTCGGCTTGTCACCAAAAGCACTCACAAACTTCTACAGATGCACAATCGAGAGCATCCTGGCGGGCTGTATCACCGCCTGGTATGGCAACTGCACCGCCCTCAACCGTAAGGCTCTCCAGAGGGTAGTGAGGTCTGCACAACGCATCACCGGGGGCAAACTACCTGCCCTCCAGGACACCTACACCACCCGATGCTACAGGAAGGCCATAAAGATCATCAAGGACATCAACCACCCGAGCCACTGCCTGTTCACCCCGCTGTCATCCAGAAGGCGAGGTCAGTACAGGTGCATCAAAGCTGGGACCGAGAGACTGAAAAACAGCTTCTATCTCAAGGCCATCAGACTGTTAAACAGCCACCACTAACATTGAGTGGCTACTGCCAACACACTGTCAATGCCACTGACTCTACTCCAGCCACTTTAATCATGGGAATTGATGGGAAATGATGTAAATATATCACTAGCCACTTTAAACAATGCTACCTTATATAATGTTACTTACCCTACATTATTCATCTCATATGCATACGTAGATACTGTACTCTATATCATCGACTGCATCCTTATGTAATACATGTATCACTAGCCACTTTAACTATGCACTTGGTTTACATACTCATCTCATATGTATATACTGTACTCGATATCATCTACTGTATCTTGCCTATGAACTTATCCCCTTACACTGTGTATAAGACAGTAGTTTTTTTGGAATTGTTAGTTAGATTACTTGTTCGTTATTACTGCATTGTCGGAACTAGAAGCACAAGCATTTCGCTACACTCGCATTAACATCTGCTAACCATGTGTATGTGACAAATAAATTTGATTTGATTTGATTTGATTTGATTTGATCTAGCAGTATTTCCCAGGATCCATCATCTTGAAAACAGCAACTGATAACTGTTTGGATCAGATCTGACTTAACACTCCTCAATAGCCGCAGTATCTTAAGTTGAAGCTTGACAAAGCTGCGGATGGAAAAGAGCACTTTGTCTCCTGGGGGTGTCTGCCTTTGCGTTCTTCCTGCCCATTGTGTAAGATTCATCTAATGAAGCCAGTCCTGCGGTCGAGAACTGTCGGAGTCTGACTCATACACAGCGCCGGTATGAGTACTAATGTAATAACCTCAGTGTAGTAAGAGCGTTCACATTGCATTACTGTGTCTTATTCACCAAGCTCTCATCAACAACTCTCAACATAGGCCAAAGGCACATGCTGCCCCCCCCCCCCCCCTCCCCCACAACCATCTTTTTTTCCAGGCATTCTTTTTATCTGGATATTTTTTTCTTCTTTTTTTCGAGGGACCCAGCAGGTACATTTGCATTCAACTTCTTTCCCTCTGTCTGCATATGTTTGTGACTCGCTGACACTTTGCTGACTGTGCCTCCAGGCTGAAGTTCCATTTGTTTGTTTCATCCTCATCGTTGACATATCGATTTGATCTCTTGAATATCGCTTTTATATTGAAGTTCTCACAATATGAATACTGACCTCTGTTTGACTTTTTGGAAGAAACAAAAATTATTCCTAGGCTATGTAGCCCCTTGACAATGTTTTCTCTGCATTTAGTGTGTCACTCACTCCCCAAAACAACAAATGACGTCTTTGTATCCAGCAAATAGTATCTAGGCAACCACCCGGTTTACCTTAAAACCTGAAAAGTGATTGATTTGATTGTATGACGGTAAAAATCCTGCTCGGATGAACTCACTGAATTCACTCTTATAGATAAAACAGAAATGTGTTATCCTTGACATTAGTGACCCCAATCACCCCATTGAAATCAACGACGAGAGAGATATTCAGATTGATTAAATGTGACGTGGAGTATCTGCTGACGTCACAAAAGCCATTAATGTAGTTCTAGTTTGGAGGCAGCAATTAATTGCAAGTGGTACAATGGCTGTTTCTCCAGCTGGTTGTCTTAGTGGAGTGTGATAAAAAAGGTCAATATCTTCGTATTGTACAAAAAAGTAATTGCATGTCCTGGTTTACTCTAGTCTAACTAAGTATCCTAACTGTAAAATGTTTATGGTCAGTGCGAATCTAGATGGATAACTTTGGCTATGCCAGAGTGTCCCTGAGGACCGAATACAATGCAATTCAACATCACAATGTAACAGAAGTAGAAATTATTGCTGTTAATGGTCCTCAGTATGAGTGTAATCGAATTAAGCTGTGGATCAATGCAGCTGTGCCTAAAACCTCCTTCGGCATATTTGTGTCATCAAGTCGAATTGAATGCACAAGCTTAGACTTGCTTCAGTCTGCCGCCACATAATGGAATCACAATGGTGACCAAGCCAGAGGGGATTGAATGGGGAATTGAAGTGGACTGGAAGGTTTGAAAGCCACAAGTTCATCTCAGCCTTGTCTGGGACAAACTGAGATACGACGCCGGGCCTTGAAAGCAACACAATTAAACAGTAAAACAATTCTAGCAGGGGAATGTAAAGCAAAACTGTAAATTCTACCAGGAAAAGTGGCAAGGTACAGCATGGGCTATGGGACAGACAGGAGGGGAGTTTTATGGTTCTGTTACAGAGACGTGAGTTGAGACTCTGCACCAAGTTGAAACTGCACTACTGAAAAAGTCTCTATAAACTCAATCTCGCTTTAAACTGGAACCGGGCTACTTTTAGACTAGACTTGTTATGCTTGTGGGTGTCCTAGAGCAAAACGGCATGAGGAACTTAACTTTCCACAGAGAGAGGTGATTTTAGTGTGTAGTCTAAACTGTTTGGACACTACAGACAGAAGTTGGCAGATCGGCTGTACCGACTTCACACAAGTCCCGTGAGGGTTGTGGAGGAAAACCATTGTGTCTCATCTTTCCATGGATGGGTCATAATAGTTTGTAAGCCAAACCATTCAGATGCTACAGACGTTTTCGTGAGAAGACCGATTTTCTGAATGTCACAAGGTCTGACAAACACCGCTCTAGCTCTGACAACTTTCACCACAGAGGCGGAAGGGAAACATCGGCGAATGTGGTTGATTGAGACGCAAACCATTCAAAATACGTGTATATATATACACTGCTCAAAAAAATAAAGGGAACACTTAAACAACACAATGTAACTCCAAGTCAATCACACTTCTGTGAAATCAAACTGTCCACTAAGGAAGCAACACTGATTGATAATACATTTCACATGCTGTTGTGCAAATGGAATAGACAACAGGTGGAAATTATAGGCAATTAGCAAGACACCCCCAATAAAGGAGTGGTTCTGCAGGTGGTGACCACAAACCACTTCTCAGTTCCTATGCTTCCTGGCTGATGTTTTGGTCACTTTTGAATGCTGGCGGTGCTTTCACTCTAGTGGTAGCATGAGACGGAGTCTACAACCCACACAAGTGGCTCAGGTAGTGCAGCTCATCCAGGATGGGACATCAATGCGAGCTGTGGCAAGAAGGTTTGCTGTGTCTGTCAGCGTAGTGTCCAGAGCATGGAGGCGCTACCAGGAGACAGGCCAGTACATCAGGAGACGTGGAGGAGGCCGTAGGAGGGCAACAACCCAGCAGCAGGACCGCTACCTCCGCCTTTGTGCAAGGAGGAGCAGGAGGAGCACTGCCAGAGCCCTGCAAAATGACCTCCAGCAGGCCACAAATGTGGATGTGTCTGCTCAAACGATCAGAAACAGACTTCATGAGGGTGGTATGAGGTCCCGACGTCCACAGGTGGGGGTTGTGCTTACAGCCCAACACCGTGCAGGACGTATGGCATTTGCCAGAGAACACCAAGATTGGCAAATTCGCCACTGGCGCCCTGTGCTCTTCACAGATGAAAGCAGGTTCACACTGAGCACATGTGACAGACGTGACAGAGTCTGCTGCCTGCAACATCCTCCAGCATGACCGGTTTGGCGGTGGGTCAGTCATGGGGTGGGGTGGCATTTCTTTGGGGGGCCGCACAGCCCTCCATGTGCTCGCCAGAGGTAGCCTGACTGCCATTAGGTACCGAGATGAGATCCTCAGACCCCTTGTGAGAACATATGCTGGTGCAGTTGGCCCTGGGTTCCTCCTAATGCAAGACAATGCTAGACCTCATGTGGCTGGAGTGTGTCAGCAGTTCCTGCAAGAGGAAGGCATTGATGCTATGGACTGGCCCGCCCGTTCCCCAGACCTGAATCCAATTGAGCACATCTGGGACATCATGTCTCGCTCCATCCACCAACGCCACGTTGCAGCACAGACTGTCCAGGAGTTGGCAGATGCTTTAGTCCAGGTCTAGGAGGAGCATGCCCAGGCGTTGTAGGGAGGTCATACAGGCACGTGGAGGCCACACACACTACTGAGCCTCATTTTGACTTGTTTTAAGGACATCAAAGTTGGATCAGCCTGTAGTATGGTTTTCCACTTGAATTTTGAGTGTGACTCCAAATTCAGACCTCCAAGGGTTGATACATTTGATTTTGTTGTCAGCACATTCAACTATGTAAAGAAAAAAGTATTTAATAAGAATATTTCATTCATTCAGATCTAGGATGTGTTATTTTAGTGTTCCCTTTATGTTTTTGAGCAGTGTATGTATATATATATATATATATATATATATATATATATATATGAAGAATCTCAAATATAAAATATATTTTGTTTTGAGAGGACAGAGGACAATTTTGCAATTTTGCACTTACAATAAAATATACATTTTGTTTTTAAATAATTATGCTAACGTTTTTTTCTTCATCCGAAACACTTGTGTTACATAAAAAAAAATATATACACTATACATACAAAAGTATGTGGACACACCTTCAAATTAGTGGATTTGGCTATTTTGCCACATGCTTCTCTGACAGGTGTATAAAATCGAGCACACAGCAATGCAACCTCCATTGACAAACAGTTGCAGTAGAACAACCTTCTTGAAAAGCTCAGTGACTTCCAACGTAGCACCATCACTCTGCGCCATCGTCTTGGTACGCCTTACAAAATACTTTTAAACTGGAAGAACTTGTCCCGATTTGTATTTTTAAATCAATGATGAATGATCTTGAGACTGATTCCCTGACCTGTCAATGTTTTTAATTAGCTGTTTTTGATTTTGTTACACTCTTGTGAATTCTATGGTTTTTACTAGATTACTTGTGGTTTTTCATGTTGTTTGTCTGTAATTTTTGTAATGACTTGGTGCTGCCTATCTTGGCCAGGATGCTCTCGAAAAATATATTTTAAATCTCAATGAGCCCTTCTTGGTTAAATAAAGATTAAATTTTTAAAAAAAATTCATAGGATGCCAGCTTTCCAACAAGTCAGTTTGTAAAATGTCTGCCCTGCAAGAGCTGCCCCAGTCAACTGTAAATGCTGATATTGTGAAGTGGAAACGTCTAGGAGTGGCTCAGCCACGAAAAGGTAGGCCAGACAAGCTCACAGAACGGGAACCCCGAGTGCTGAAGATTGCAGTCCATAAAAATAATCTGTCCTTGGTTGCAACACTCACAATCGATTTCCAAACAGCCTTTGGATGCAACGTCAACCCAAGAACTGTTCATCTGGAGTGTCATGAAATGGGGGTTCATGGCCGAGCAGCCGCACACAAGCCTAAGATCACCATGCACAATGGTGTAAAGCTCGCCGGCATTGGACTCTTGGTCAGTGGAAACACGTTCTCTGGAGTGATGAATCACGCTTCACCATCTGGCAGGATGAAGGACGAATCTGGGTTTGGTGGATGCCAGGACATCACTACCTGACCGAATGCATAGAGGGGAAGGGAAGGGAAATCTTAACGCTACAGCATACAATGACATTCTAGACAATTCTGTGCTTCCAACTTTGTGGCAACAGTTTGGTGAAGGCCCTTGCCTGTTTCAGCATGACAATGTCCCTGTTCACAAAGCGAGGTCCATACAGAAATGGTTTGTTGAGATCGGTGTGGAAGAACTTGACTGGCCTGCACAGAGCCCTGACTTCAACCCAATCGAACACCTTTGGGATGAATTGGAACGGCACCTGCGAGTCAGGCTGAATCACCCAATATCACTAATGCTCTTTAGGCTAAATGGAAGCAATTCCCCGCAGCAATGTTCCAACATCTAGTGGCAAGCATTCCCAGAGGAGTGGAGGCTGTTATAGCAGCAAAGGGGTAACCAACTCCACATTAATGACCATGGTTTTGGAATGAGATGTTCGACGAGCAGGTGTCTACATACTCTTGGTCATGTAGTGTATATCCCCCCTAAAAAATAATTCTGGGTCTCAGGATGCTATGAGAAAGAAGAAACATTGATTAATGACTTGTGTCTGTGTAGACTAAGACAAAAAACTCAACAATGCTGCTGTACTCACAGTATTCCCAGTGGAAATAACCTCATTACCTTTCTCTTAGGATTTCTATGAGATGACAGCGACCATTAATTAGATGGGATTAAACATAGACAGAGACACCTGTAGATCAATGGAAACTGCATTACAAAACTTAACAAACAAGGATGCTCACAGTCATCTAATACATGGGTATTTATCAAACAAGAGAGACAGGGTGCTGTGTAAGAAGGTAGACAATAGGGCTGGTTCTGTGGCTTCTTGTCTGTGGCGAGAAGAGGAATCTAGATTGATTGATGTGCACTCTGAGGCCAGCTATTTGTCAATCATATCTGATCTATCATAGACAAATGGAGATGGGCTCCCCAGTTGAATAAACTCTGGTCTGAGACGGGGGGGGGGGGGGGGTCAGGACTGTGCCAAGGACAATTTCTCTCTTGCGTGGAGGGAGAAAGAGAAGGAAGGGATAGGGTGAGAGAGAGATGGGCAGGAAATGTGTGTGGCGCGTGTTGATACTTTCATTGAAAGGTACACTCATTTATTCACCTGGTGTTTAATTGTATAGTTAGAAACCTGTTCACACTAAAGTATTGTCAGGAAGAGAAACAACTGAAGCAAAATGACAAACCAAAAGTTACTTAATGCCAGACAATGTAAACACTTGAATTTTAGCGTACATATTCAAAGGAATCTAACGTAGTTTTACATTTTTTAAATATATTTGATTTATGAATTTTCGATTTTTACAAACAGACAGATAATGACGGCAAACAATACATCGAGAATACCCCTCACCCTTCAACAGGAGACAGAAAAAACAAAACAAAACAGAAAAACAGAACACAACATTGCTCTTAAAGAATTGACAACTTGCTTCATTGACATTTGACTTACTGTACAGTATAAGGATTATGCTAGGCATTAAAATAATTATTGTGGATCAGGGTGGGTTGCAGGTTGTATGTTGTGTTGCCCATCATCATGTGAAAGATATGCTATAAAGCGCTGCCATATCTTCACGAATGTATTATATCTGCCAGAGATAACATGGCAAATCCTTTCTATATATTGCAAATGCATGACTTCAACTAACCAGGTTTTAAAAACAGGTACAGTGTCCTCATTCCAAAGGCTTAAAATGTTTATTTCTGGAATAACAAAGCCATATTGTACAGTCTTCTGTTACCAGTGTGTTAAAGTCGTTAGATGTTGTGACCATCCTAAAACAGCACTGTCCAGGGCTGTTATGAGGTTACAACTGTATACTTCTGAGTAACACTTAAAAATCTATCTATACTGAACGTAACATGTGTTGGTCCCATGTTTCATAAGATGAAATATAAGATCCCAGAAATGTTCCATAAGAATAAAAAGCTTATTTTGCTCAAATTCTATGCACAAATGTATTTACATGTCACACCCTAACCATAGTTTGCTTTGTATGTTTCTATGTTTTGGTTGGTCAGGGTGTGAGCTGAGTGGGCATTCTATGTTACATGTCTAGTTTGTCTAGTTCTATGTTTGGCCTGATATGGTTCTCAATCAGAGGCAGGTGTTCGTCATTGTCTCTGATTGGGAACCATATTTAGGTAGCCTGTTTGGTGTTGGGTTTTGTGGGTGATTGTCTTTGTTCTGTCTCTGTGTTATTTTGCTCCAGTATTATTAGGCTGTTTCGGTTTTCGTGGTACGTTTATTTGTTTTTGTATTTGATCGTGTTTACTTTGTTTGATTAAACATGGATCGCAATAGCCACGCCGCATTTTGGTCTGACTCTCTTTCACCAGAAGAAAACCGTTACATTACATCCCTGTTAATAAGCATTTCTCTTCCACCAAGATAATTCATCCACCTGAAAAGCATGGCATATCAATAATCTGATTAAACAGCATGATCATTACACAGGTGCACCTTATGCTGGGGACAATAAAAGGCCACTCTAAAAAGTGCAGTTTTGTCACACAACACAATACCACAGATGTCTCAATTTTTGAGGGAGCGTGGCAATTGGCATGCTGACTGCAGGAATGTCCAACAGAGTGTTGCCAGATAATTGAATGTTCATTTCTCTACCATAAGCCACCTCCAAAGTCATTTTAGAGAATTTGAGAGTAAGTGCAACTGGCCTCACAACCGCAGACCACATGTAACCACATGTAACCACGCCAGCTCCGGACCTCCACATCCGGCTTCTTCACCTGCGGTATTGTCTAAAGATGGGGTTGTGGGGTAATGAGGAATATTTCTGCCTGTAATAAAGCCATTTTGTGGAGAAAAAAAATTCTGATTGACATAGGCCTTCTCCCCAGTGGTTGGGCCTGGCTCCCAAGTTGGTGGGCCTATGGCTGCTCCCCTGGCCAGTCATGTGAAATCCATAAATTAGGGCCTATTGAATATACAGTATTTAAATTGACTGATTTCCTTCAATGAACTGTATTTCAGTAAATAATTTGAAATTGTTGCATTTATATTTTTCTGTCTATCTGTCTAACCTTTATTCATCCAGGTGAGTCCCCATTGAGACATAAATCTATTTGACATAAATACGGGGTGATGCTGTTGCCATTTTTGTTCTGTTCAACTAAGGCATCTCTCCTAAAATGACACCTTCATTTAGCCTCAAAATAAAGTGAGTGATGTGTGAGGGACATGAGACATCCTTCTTAACATACTCGCCATCAGGCTTCAGTTTAGAATCTCCACAAAAAAACTATTCTCTATTCTCATTTGGAAAGCTTTAATGCTGATCCCTTTGACCGTGTTATCTCCCTACCTGGGCCATTTCTGTGCCGCTGATTACAGTCCTTAATAAGGAACTCTTAAGTATTTTCTCCAATTAAGCTGAACTCATTTTCAGCTTCGCAATTCCTCCACGACTCCAGTCTTCCAAATCGTCCAATGGCGGATTATTCCAATCTGTGGGTCGTGAGTCATTTACAAGGCAATGAACGGATGGGAAGTCTTGGTTTGATTTTGAGTGCAATTAAGACTTGTTTGTTTGTTTTTCTAGAACATTGTCAGTGCACACACAGGTGAACTAAGCTATAATTGGCATACCATCAAAAATCTGATGTTTTGACATGCTGGAACTACAGGGGGAAACACAAGACCAATGCTCTGAAATTCCAGGAATGTAATAATTGTGTTGTTCAGCAGACCAGACCTTTGCCTCTTTTGTGTAATGGTTTACTACAGTATATTGTAGGCCTATGTCCCAGTCAATTGCCTTTCTGCTTTGTCAAGCTGAGTTTAAAAAGTTATACCGGAACTTTAACTTGTCCATTTTGGAGATTGGCATTCTGCTGACCAATTTGGAGATTACAAGGAAATGCTGTCTGCTCTGAAGCCACCACAGAGTTGAGTGCCCACACTGCTATCTTAGATTGCCACATTGGAAACTTACTGTGGATTTCCTGGATGACCAACAGCCATCGATTTCCAGCCTGCACAATGAAGGAGCAGCTTAATTTCTTAGTTCAATGTGTGCACCTCAGTAGCAGAACTGAAAATGACAAAGACCTTGTTAAAATGGAGGACCCGACGTCCTTTTTGGCTGGTGTGGAGCAGAAAATCAGGAGACAAAATAGGTGGTATGTATTTAGGCCTAGAGTACACGTGATGGGGAAGACTGGATCCACAGATATATTTACAAATTAAACAGATGCAGAAATTACTTAACTTGGTTAAAACATTAAACTTATTTGGCCAATACTAAATGTTCACTAGACTAACTAACCGCTCCCCATGAAAGAGGTGGAAGGGGATCCTTAAAAGACATGCGGAATGGCAAAAATCATTCACACATTTAAAGCTAGAATCCTTAGTTGCTGCATCCATTTATGTACATACACATTTTTTATTTGTTTTTATTTCACCTTTATTTAACCAGGTAGGTTAGTTGAGAACAAGTTCTCATTTACAACTGCGACCTGGCCAAGATAAAGCAAAGCAGTGCGACACAACAGAGTTACACATGGAATAAACAAACATGCAGTCAATAACACAATAAAAAAAGTATATATACAGTGTGTGCAAATGAGGTAAGATAAGGCAATAAATAGGCCATGATGGCGAAGTAATTACAATATACCAATTAAACACTGTAGTGATAGATGTGCAGAAGATAAATGTGCAAGTAGAGATACTGGGGTGCAAAGGAGAAAAAAGAAGAAATAACAATATGGGGATGAGGTAGTTGGATGGGCTATTTACAGATGGACAATGTACAGTTGCAGTTATCTGTGAGCAGCTCTGACAGGTGGTGCTTAAAATTTGTGAGGGAGATATGAGTCTCCAACTTCAGTGATTTTTGCAATTCGTTCCAGTCATTGGCAGCATTGGCATACATTAATGATACATACCCATAGATTCGAGAAGAATATAACTTATGAATGCCTTATGAGCTTAGTTCAACTGTCGTACCCCATCCAAAATCAAAATACAAGCTTGTTATATTCTCTAATGTTTGTAAACAAAGTAAATGTAAACAAACACTGTATAGACTCAAAATATGACTTGTTTGTTTGATGATGGCGTTGCCGGAGATGGTAGCATCGCGACTAGCTCTTCAGAAACTCCGCAGTATTTTGTTTGTTTATGTATTATTTTTAACGTTATTAGCTCAGGAATTGTTTTGTGTCATTACATACAGCCAGAAAGAACGTTTGGATATTAGAGCAGCGGTAACTCACCCGAAATTCCAGCACCACGACCAGGATTACGACTTCCCTGGAGTGGATCCTTTGTTTGCTCTCCCCAGAGCAATTGAACTCATTCCAGAGGCTAACCCAAAACAACGCCTGTGGAGGAATGGTACTCGAGGCGGTCATCTGGTCCGACTTAGGAAGCGTGCACACCACCCACCGCTCCAGAGTATTTTACTCGCTAATGTCCAATCTCTGGATAATAAAATGGATGAGCTCAAGGCGAGAGTCACCTTTCAGAGAGACACCAGAGATTGTAAACATACTCTGCTTCACGGAAACATGGCTCTCTCGAGATATACTATCTGACTCTGTAAAGTTGGGTTCTCAGTACATCACACCGACAGGAACAAACATCTCTCCGGGAAGCAGAAGGGTGGAGGTATATGTTTTATGATTAACAACTTATGGTGTAACTGTGATAACATACTGGAACTCAAGTCCTTCTGTTCACCCGACCTAGAATATCTCACAATCAAATGCTGACCGTACTATCCCCCGAGATAATTTTCATCAATAATAGCCACAGTGGTCTATATCCCCCCCTCAAGCGGATACCAAAACGGCCCTCAAAGAACTTCACGGGACTTGCGAACTGGAAACCACATATTCTGAGGCTGCATTTATTGTAGCAGGGGATTTTAACAAAGCAAATTTGAAGAAAAGGCTCCCGAAATTCTATCAACATATTGATTGTCTTACTCGTGCTGCTAAAACTCTCGACCATTGTTATTTATACAACCTTCCAGAATGCATATAAGGCCCTCCCCCACCCACCATTCGGCAAATCAGACCACAATTCCATCTTGCTCCTCCCTTCCTATAGGCAGACACTCAAATAGGAAGCATCCATGATGAAGACTATTCAACGCTGGTCTGACCAATCGGAATCCACGCCTCAAGATTCTTTTGATCATGCAGACTGTGATATGTCAGAGTAGTTTCAGAAAATAATATCGACACATATACCGACACAGTGAATGAGTTTATCAGGAAGTGCATTGGAGATTTGTACCCATTGTGACTATTAAAACAAGCATACCCATAACATCATGCAAAAACCACCATGCTTGAAAATATGAAGAGTGGTACTCAGTAGTGTTGTGTTAATGGTTTGTATTCAGGCCAAAAATCTATTTTTGCCACATTATTTGCAATATTAGTTTATTGACTAATTACAAACAGGATGCTTGTTTTGGAATATTTTTATTATGTACAGGCTTCCTTCTTTTCATTGTGGAGTAACTACAATGTTGTTGATCCATAATCAGTTATTTCCTATCTCAGCCACTAAACTCCAAATCTGTTTTAAAATCACCATTAGCCTCATGGTGAAATCCCTCAGTGGTTTCCTTCCTCTCTGGCAACTGAGTTAGGAAGGGTGCCTGTATCTTTGTAGTGGCTGGGTGTATTGATAGACCATCCAAAGAGTAATTATTAATAACTGCACCATGCTCAAAGGGATATTAAATGTCTGCTTTTTGTTAAACCCATCTACCAATAGGTGCCCTTCTCTGCTAACAATTGAAAAACCTCCTTGGTCTTTGTGGTTGAATCCGTGTTTAAAATTCACTGCTCGACTGAGGTACCTTACAGATAATTGTATGTGTAGGGTACAGAGATGCGGTGGTACTTTAAAAATCATGTTAAACACTATTATTGCACATAGAGTGAGCACATTTCTACTCCTGAACTTATTTAGGCTTACCATATTGACTCACGATATTTCAGCTTTTTATTTTTGATTAATTTGTCAACGTAAAAAAAAGTGACGCAAAATCTCAATTTAATCTATATTAAATTCAGGCTGTAATACAACAAAAATGTGAAAAAGTCAAGGGGTGTCAATATTTTCTGAATTAACTGTATATGATTACCAGACTCTGGCGTTTGTTCTTCACATTCCAAACAGAATGTTTGATGGGACCAGCGATAGCATAGTTAAGTTAGCAAACATGCTAGCATCAAACTTTGTAGCAAAAAAATATATTCATATGGGGAGAAATGGAGCAAAATGTCCAAAGTCAGAGACACAGTTGGAGTTTAATTTATATATTCAAAATCCCCATACAGCCTTGTTTAATTGTAGGCTATGAGGAAAGTGTGGTTGTAAGTCATTTTTTCTTAAATACAAGTACCATTTGGGTTTATACTGGTTGATGTAGCCTATATTTGCGACCTCACCAGTTGAACAACCAACACTGTATGGAACACAAGTTAGACTCTAGATCTTAATCCAATTCTCGAGTGTTATTAAGTGAATTCTTCGATGACTTGATAATAGGAATTGTATTATTCCTCAGTCATATTAACATATCAGTGGCTTATCCTCTGGGAGCAAACTCATCTCACTCACTGACATGGCGTGCAATTCATTTTATTACTTATTGTCACATTTAAAACATATATTTTATCAGGTTTATCTACACCTGGGACTGATAAAAGCAACATAATAAGAAGGTCATCGTAATTGACTTTCATCACGTCTCTAAATTTAATAATATAATATAATTTAATAATATGAATGGGATAAATAGTAGTCATGCTCACAATGGGATTGTAAATGCACTTCAACATTTACTGTATTCTGTCCAACATTGCATCATCCTATTAACATCTCATTAAGTATTCCTCACTAAATGCTTCAAGCAAACTGAGTCTCCTCCTCCTCATTAGGCAGATCTATTCTGTAGCATCCTGGGACTACTAATTTAAAAAACTGGTTGACTAATCGTACAGTTGCGGCCCAATATATTGACACATTTACACTTTTCTTAAATGGTTCCCTATTTCTTCAAAAATAAGTTGAAATTAAAAACAACTTTTGGTTACCACATCTTGTAATTGGATTTTCTATACTGCAGAAGCAATTTTATTTTAAATAAATGTATGCATACAATTTTAGTTTACAGAAAATGAAGACAAATGGCATGTACAACATTATTGTCACTCCAAAGCTAGTATTAGTTGCACAGCCTTTTTAGATGTGATTCAGATCTGGCCACTCCAGAACAGTCCAGCATCTCTTCTTGAACTATTCCTGGGTGATTGTGTTATGTGTGCCTGAGGTCGTTGTCCTGCTGGAAGACCCACATCCTTCAATGGAGACCCAGTTTTTGGAAACTGGGATGAACATTGGACTCCAAAACAACTGATAAACTTCTGATTTTATTATTCCTTGCACACATTCAAATCCCCTAGTACCAGAGACAGCAAAGCAACAGCATTATTAAATCTCCTCCATGCTTGATTGTAGGGAGGGTCTTATTTTCATTGAATGCTCCCAGCCGGCAAGGTAGAAAAATATGCCGTTTTGCCCTTGAGCAAGGCAGTTAAACTCCAACAACAACTTCTCCCCGGGCACCGATGACATGGACATCAATTTAGACAGCCCCCCATACCTCTCTTATTCAGAAGGGTTGGATTAAATTCGGAAGACATATTTCGGTTGACTGCATTCAGTTGTGCAACTGACTAGGTATCCCCTTTCCCTTTATTTGGTCATTAGTAAACACAGCGTTTATTGCCTAATTTTCTTTCATTGGTCCACAGAACATTTCCCCCATGATTTAGGCTTGTATACATTTTTTTGAGAAATTCAATCAGGCCTTCTTGTGTCTCCTTCAGCATGTTTACCAAAGACAAAACAAAGAACACCCTCTCAACAGTCAAACATGGGGAGGTTCAATAATGCTGTGGGGTTGCTTTGCTGTCTCTGGTACTGGGAGACTTGAATGTGTGCATCATGAAATCGGCAGATTATGAAAGTGTTTTGGAGTACAATGTTCAATCCTGTGTCCACAAACTGTCTCTCTGTTGAAGGTTGAGGGTCTTCCAGCAGGACAACAACACAAAAACATATCAAAAGAAAACTGGAATGATTCAAGAAAAAACGTGAGACTGTTCTGGAGTGATCAGCAAAGAGCCCAGATCTGAATCACATCCATAACCTACGGTGGGATCTGATAACAGCAGTTGGCGTAGGGAACCTCTCAAACAAGAATTAGAGGCAATTTGCTGCTCAAGAGTGGGCCAAATTGCTACTAGAAGGTGCAGCAAGCTCATTGATGGCTACAAGAAGTATTTGTTGGCAGGCTATGCAACCGGGGTGCCAATAATTTTGTAATGCCATAAATTGTGGTCAACAGATTAATTCCATCCCTTCCCCTGCTTTGATACTCACGTTTGTAGCCAAAACATGACAGTTAGGAGTTAAATCAGGATATTCTCTCATAAAATTCCTTGGCCAGTCGGTCGGGTTACAGTGCCGAGAGAAATTAGGATTTAATGAAGCGTCCCTTGGCAGCCGTTTGGGCAGAAAAACGATCAATCCGCCCAAGCGTTGAAGGAAGATACTGTGCATGTCAGAGGTCTTTTCCTTCTTCAACTTAGTGGCCTTCCTCTGTCTTCCTTAGGCTGACAGTCTTCAAGGATGTTTATCTTGGTTCGATGGGCTTGTTACTGCTTAGACTTGTGCTACTTCCGATAAAGCTCCTACCCTATGTCTGCTTAAATTTCTTCTCTTTTTTTTATTATTACAGACATCGGAATCTTGAAATAAGTGACCTGTGTATTCCACTGGGGATTTTTAACTACTCTTTAGTCACACTCTATGGACATCTACTATCAGAGACCCTGCCAGGTAAGAAAATAATATTTAACTTCACATTTTTTATTGTATTCATATTTACTGTAAATATTCCCACACGTGTTATTTTTTGATGGGTCAAGGAATCTTGTTTTCAGCAAAAATTATTTTACTGTATGTATTCTAGAGGAAATAGTTATAGTTATGCTATTAGTTTGACCAACTAGTCAGAAATTGAGTAAATAAAATACAGTGCCTTCAGAAAATATTCAAACACCTTAACTTATTCCACATTTTGTTTTGTTACAGCTTGAATTTAAAATGGATTACATTTAGATTTTGTGTCATTGATCTACACACAAAACCCCATATTGTCAAAGTGCTTCTACATCTGCATTGCTTGCTGTTTGAGGTTTTAGACTGGGTTTCTGTACAGCACTTTGTGACATTTGCTGATGGAAAAAGGGCTTTATAAATACATTTGATTGAAGTGGAGTTAGGTTTTTAGACATTTTTTTTACAAATGAATGAATAAGGAAAAGTTTTAATGATTTTTGAATGACTTCCACATTTCTGTACCCCAGACATGATTATCTGTAAGATCCTTCAGTTGAGCAGTGAATTTCAAGCATGGATTAATGACAAAGATCAGGGAGGTATTACAATTCCTTGAAACAATGTCACCTACTGGTAGATGGTGGAGGGGAAAGCAGACATTTAATATCCCTTTGAGCATGATGAAGTTATTAATTAGACTTTGGATGGTGTGTCAATACACCCAGTCACTGCAAAGATACAGGTATTCTTCCTAAATCAGTTGACGGTGAGGAAGGAATTTCACCATGAGGCCAGGGATTTCATAATGAGGCCAATGGTGATTCTATTGAGTTAAATGGTTGTGATAGGAGAAAACTGAGGATGGATCAACAACATTGCAACATTACTCCACAATACTAACTTAAATGACAGAGTGAAAAGAAGGAAACCGGTACAGAATAAAAAATATTCCAAAACATGCATCCTGTTTTCAATAAGGCACTAAACTAACACTGCAAAAAATGTGGCAAAGAAATTAACTTTTTGTCCTGAAAACAAAGCTTTATTTTTGGGGCAAATCCAACACAGCCGACTAGCACTCTTCATGTTTTCAAGCAAGGTGGTGGTTGCATCATGTTATGGGTGTCATAGACAATGACTATGACATTTTAGGATAAAAAGAAAAGGAATAAAGCTTAGCACAGGCAAAGTCCTAGAGGAAAACGTGGTTCAGTCTGCTTTCCAACAGACACTGAGAGACAAATGAACCTTTCAGCAGGACAACAACCTAAAACGCAATGCAAAATATGCACTGGACTTGTTTACCAAGATGACATTGAATGTTCCTGAGTGAATGCCTAGTTACAGTTTTGACTTAAGTCGGCTTGAAAATCTATATGGCAAGACTTGAAATTGGCTGTTTAGAAATGATCAACAACCAACTTGACAGAGCTTGTATTGTTATATATTAGTGTTATTTTCCATGAATTAAAAACATTGACATTACAGAGTATTTTGTATAGATCTCTGACCAAAAAAAAGACAATTAAATCCAATTTAATCCCACTTTAATCCCAATGTGGAAAAAGTCAAGGGGTGTGGATACTTTGAAGGCACGGTATACCACCTGCTTCTTTTGAAAATAGAGTTTGATTGACTTGGTCTTTGACCTGTTTTACCGCTCCTTTGACGCCTCCGAGGGACACTATCCTCCAAAGGGTACACAAAACAGAAAATGTCTCTGAGATGTCAAACGCGTCAAGTAAACATGCTTAAATGATAAATGCTCAGTTTCAAATGCCAACCCTGTGTTGTATGTGTATGCCCCAACCGAATTCCAAACTGGGTTCTGAGTTCTCTTGAGTCCCCCCCCCCATTCTCCTTTCCCGTCACGTTTTCAATAAGCACCCTGTGAGGATGTAGCAGGGGGAGATTGGGACTGTTTGGAAATAAATGTGATCACGTCGGAAAAGGAACCGCTGCCGGACGAGATGTGGGGGAAAAATCTAATGTCATATTCCCAAACACTTCATCGCCATGAGGTGTAACACAGACTTTTCCTCTCTTTCTCCAATCTGATTTCCACTTTCATCAGTTTTAACATTTAGTATTGTAAATAATGCAACAGCAGAAACCAGAGTACTCTCACAGATCACTGTTACAGTTTAATTGAGTTGCAGTGCATTCCTACGAAGGGTCACACTTGAGTTGGATGGAAGACAGAGGTGGCGGCGAAGGAAAATAGGAAGCACAGACACTGTGTGTGTCATTATGTGCATGTGTTAAAGGTGTTATCTGTGTTAAAATACAGGGCTAAGGTTTTGCTATGGCAGAAGTTGCTGAGGATATATCGAGCAAAAATGTGCTCCCAGCTGCATAGATGGCATCAGCATGGCCCGGGAGGCTGATTAATTCATTTTCTGTCTCACTTCAATGTGAGTGTCATGGCAGACCGGGGATGGTTGTTTGGAAGAGGTGAAAATTTGATTCTGGAACTCTGGATTCCGTCAAACCTATAGAACATTTTTTGACGCAGTATCTTTGTTTAAACAACCACTGCACTGAAATCAACCTATATGTCTTATTGTGATTGGAGAGGAGCCTCTAGAACACAAGACCATTGTGCAATTCTATTTGGCAACAGGGAAATTAAATATACCGCACCCACCAGAAATGTGGGTTTGATTGATCTCTGCCTACAGGAGCTGTTGATAGCTCATAGGGTCACATGATTAGACCGCTGCACTACCTTTGCCTCAAGACCAGCATGTTCATGTGTATATTAACAACAACCGTTTGCCGTTGAGTTCAAACTTAATTGTTTTATTACTATTTTCAATCTATCCACAGTTTCCATCTACATGTTTTTGTGTTATTCACATATCTGGTTTCAACAGATGCCAATGCTCAGGAGGGCTAGCATTAACAAGTCCAAAACAGCTGGCCATGCACTTGTATATCAAATAGTTTTTTGACATGACTCATGGATCAAGAAATATTTTAACAATATTCGACTGTGGTTATGCTTTATTGGAACCAATGTTAAGGCTTGATTAAGCCATAAGCTACACATCTTCCATCCTAATTTCTTTTTAATTTGGTGAGAACTCGGCCGCATATTGCTACAGTGGATCTAACATTTTAATTAAGTAAGGGCTGTAAAAATGATTACTACTACCGGGGTGCAGAAGGGCTGGTGCTCACAACGCTATGGAGAATGGGGAACTAGTGGTCCAAAAATGACACCCCCCAATTCCAAGACCATTCCCAACCACAGAGCCTTTAGATCACTTATTTTTGTACACTCAATGGCAATAATTACCTGTGTGGTCTCATGAAATGCACTAGCCATGTCCAAAGTATTTTTCAATGGTTGAATATGGCATTTTTAATAACCTATTGAGTTTATTACATCAATGCATTTAAATCTATATAGGAGTGGGGGGGGGGGGGGTTCTCTTTTTTTACGCTAAATCCATCTTGAGAATATACTTTTTTATATAATGTTGCATAATGTTGCCTTTGGCATAAACAGTGGAACTGAAAATAGAACTCAGTGGCCTTCAGATTAATTTGCCACACAGAATCCAAACTTGAAACACAGGAGGTAAAACACTGTAAATAGGAATGGACATGTGCATATTGAATCAGGGAAGATTCATTTAGCATGTTACATGGGTTATGATAAGTCGATTAGATCCAGAGCTGGAGAACAGGCAAGACTGAACATTTACCGTAGAGAACGTATTTTTCTTCATACTGGGTGAGATTAAATATGGTACGTATGTGGGAAACGATGAAAGAGTATGGAACTGCAATGCCTTTTGAGTGCATTCACAGGATATCTAAATCCTATCACAAAGGAAAGCATCTTCCCTAAAGAGATACAGTATGTTAGTTACTGCTGGGCCTTGAGACCGTGCAAATGTATCATTACAATGACACCGCGTCATTTGCATGCAAGCAATGCATTGCACAGCTTGACAGCCTATTCTCACCTTGATAGGCTCACTCAATGATCTTTGATTATTTGACAATGACATCCACACGATACTGTCAATCTCTTTTTTTGACAAACTGTTCAGTTTGCATGTAAAGAAAAAAAAAGCACATTATTTTAGCAGGTGATTTCACTTGAGTTTATTAGCGGGCTACATTACAATGATTGTGTAAGATATTCAGCTCTGCAAGGTGTGCATTGCACTGCTTGTCAATGGGTGGTTTCTGTTCTAGCAGGCAGGACATGCCCTTTGGCAGACGAATGCACAGCGGTGGGTGAAGGCTGTCTGAATGGCACCTATCTCACGGTTGAGCTGCCAGGTCTGTCTGATGTTTCAAACCCAGCAGAGAGCAGCTTTCTAGCCTTTCAGGGCCCTGGACAACCCCTGTGTATGTCTTGCTGAGGAAACTGTCCACATGCTCAGAGCATTAATGAATGCCCCTCTCCCCACAGGTGTGATTACTACCTCTGATGTTTTAGAGCTTGAGTTAGTCCCCTCATACAAGTACTTGGGAGTATGGCTAGACAGCACACTGTCCTTCTCTCAGCACATATCAAAGCTGCAGGCTAAAGTTAAATCTAGGCTTGATTTCCTCTATCGTAGTCGCTCCTCTTTCACCCCAGCTGCCAAACTAACCCTGATTCAGATGACCATCCTACCCATGCTAGATTACGGGGACATCATTTATAGATCGGCAGGTAAGGGTGCTCTCGAGCGACTAGATGTTCTTTACCAATCGGCCATCAGATTTGCCACCAATGCTCCTTAAAAGGAGACATCACTGCACTCTATACTCCTCTGTAAACTGGTCATCTCTGCATACCCATTGCAAGACCCACTGGTTGATGCTTATTTATAATACCCTCATAGGCCTCACTCTATCTGAGATATCTACTGCAGCCCTCATCCTCATCCTCCACATACAACAACCATTCTGCCAGTCACATTCTGTTATGGGTCCCCAAAGCACACATATCCTTGGGTCGCTCGGCTTTTCAGATCGCTGCAGCTTGCGACTAGAACGAGCTGCAACAAACACTAAAACTGGACAGTTTTATCTCAATCTCTTCATTCAAATGGACACTTTTGCTGACAGTTGTGGCTGCTTTGCATGATGTATTGTTGTCTCTACCTTCTTGCACTTTGTGCTGTTGTCTGTGCCTAAATAATATTTGTACCCTGTTTTGTGCTGCTACCATGTTGTGCTGCTGCCATTTTGTGTTGCTACCATGCTGTTGTCATGTTGTTTTGCTACCATGCTGTGTCGTCATGTGTTGCCGCCATGCTATGTTGTTGTCTTAGGTCTCTCTTTATGTAATGTTGTGTTGTCTCTCTTGTCCTGATGTGTGTTTTATCCTATATTTTTATATCATTCATTTAAATTTTTTAATCCAGACCCCATCCCTGCAGGAGGCCTTTTTGCTCTTTGGTAGGCCGTCAAGATAAATAAGAATTTGTTATTAATTGACTTGCCTAGTTAAATAAAGGTAAAATAAAAAAAATATTGTTTGTGAAAGAGGCACTCGCACTTTGTTTGTAGAACTGGCTCACCTTGCATATGGCCCAAGGTGGAGTCCCACATACCTAGCAAACAGCCATGGAAATAGAATGAACAATATGGATAGAGATACATTATGTGAGTGGGAGAAAGGGAGTGAAGTCTATAGTCTCTTTTCTTCGCCCAGAATTAAACAGGTCTCTTGTTCTTTTATGTCACAGTGCCCCAACAATATGCAAGAGGATATAAAAGTCTAACCGGAAGAGACTTTTTATATGACCAACCAGGGCTCTTTTTGAAGATGTCTGGTACTTTCCCTCGTGGATTGTCGAGTTGTGCTGTGCATTGTGGGCAGCGGTTTGTGTCAAGCCCTTGCAGCAATGTGAAACAAGTTAACGGTTCCACTTGTTGTTGGAGGTTCAGGAACTGCAAAGGTGGAGATTTGTAAGACGAGCAGCCAATTCCCGATTGAGAGCTTTGTCAGAAGAAGCTCAAGCGGGGATTTCTGGAGGGAGAACGGATTTGGGGTTGAATTATAAAAATATGACTTTTTGAGTACATTTTTATATACTGAAAAACAGATAAGTGAATCTATTGAGACATGCACATCTTTGTCTTGACCTTAGAATTCCGAGCAGTTACCCACTTAGGTATACTATGGGGATCCAAATGAATCCTAAATAAGATTTTGTGTATTGTTGGATAAGCACATGTTCGTAGACAGAGGTATGAGGTAAGTGAATTTCCACATTTTCCTTTGCAACCATATCCTATTCATAGTTACAAGACTGAATTCCACTCAGTGGCATAAAGCCATTATTCACAAATAAACTACCGACCTAGACATTGTGCCACTTTCTCAAAAAGCTAACATTCATTTGGCATGTTGTTGTATAAACAGTCAGAAATATCATATATAGGATCGTAATTTGATCTGTATTGTCACAGAAAGAAAATCCTGCTGGATTTGAACATTTAGTCCATACCGTTGCATGCAGTGGCGTGTATTCATGGTTGCCAAGGGAAGCAAGGTTTCCCCCAAACATTTGACCGAGTAAAAAAAGAAAAAACATACAAAATAATTAATCTTCCGTCTCTCTGTGTTAAAAAAAATATCCTTCAATTCACAAGAGGCTGAATATATCTCACCGGAGAAGGTATCCGAGAGATCAAACTGTATTAGTACTGTATGTGTAGACAAAATATCTGATGCTGTCTTTATCCCTTGATAAAAAAAATAAAGAAACGTCCCTTTTTCAGGACCCTGTCTTTCAAAGATAATTCGTAAAAATCCAAATCACTTCACAGATCTTCATTGTAATGGGTTTAAACACTGTTTCCCATGCTTGTTCAATGAATCATAAACAATTAATAAAACATGCACCTGTGGAAGGGTCGTTAAAACACTAACAGTTTACATACGGTAGGCAAGTAAGGTCACAGTTCTGAAAACATAGGACACTAAAGAGGCCTTTCAACTGACTCTGAAAAACACCAAAAGAAAGATGCCAAGGGTCCCTGCTCATCCTTGTGAAGGCATGCTACAAGGAGGCATGAGGACTGCAGAGGTGGCCAGGGCAATAAATTGCAATGTCCGTACTGTGAGATGTCAAAGACAGCACAACAGGGAGACAGGACGGACAGCTGATCATCCTCGCAGTGGCAGACCATGTGTAACAACACCTTCGCAGGATTGGTACATCCGAACATCACACCTGCAGGACAGGTACAGGATGGCAACAACATCTACCCGAGTTACACCAAGAACGCACAATCCCTCCATCAGTGCTCAGACTGTCCGCAATAGGCTGAGAGAGGCTGGACTGGGGGCTTGTAGGCATGTTGTGTGGCAGGTACTCACCAGACATCACCAGCAACAACGTCGCCTATGGGCACAAACCTACCATCGCTGGACCATGCAGGACTGGCAAAAAGTGCTCTTCACTGACGAGTCGTGGTTTTGTCTGACCAGGGGTGATGGTTTGATTCACGTTTATCGTTGAAGGAATGAGCGTTAAACTGAGGCCTGTACTCTGGAGCGGGATCAATTTGGAGGTGGAGGGTCCGTCATGGTCTGGGGCGGTGTGTGACAGCATCATCGAACTGAGCTGGTTGTCATTGCAGGCAATCTCAACGCTGTGCATTACAGGGAAGACATTCTCCTCGCTCATGTGGTACCCTTCCTGCAGGCTCATCCTGACATGACCCTCCAGCTTGACAATGCCACCAGCCATACTGTTTGTTCTGTGTGTGATTTCCTGGAAGACAGGAATGTCAGTGTTCTGCCATGGCAAGCGCAGAGCCCAGATCTCAATCCCATTGAGCACGTCTGGGATCTGTTGGATCGGAGGGTGAGGGCTAGGACCATTCCCCCCAGAAATGTCCGGGAACTTGCAGGTGCCTTGGTGGAAGAGTGGGGTAACATCTCACAGCAGGAACTGGCAAATCTGGTGCAGTCCATGAGGAGGAGATGCACTGCAGTCAATGAGGAGGAGATGTACAGCAGTACTTAATGCAGCTGGTGGCCACACCAGATTTATGTCTCAGTTGTTGAATTTTGTTATGTTCATACAAATATTTACACATGTTAAGTTTGCTCAAAATAAACACAGTTGACTGTGAGAGGACTTAGCTAGCTAGCTAAAATCGGCACATTCTTAAAACAGCCATGGATGGAAATAAGAATTTGGACTTGTGGTTTTACTTAATTCTCCGGACTGGCCAATGATTATTTCAGCGATTCTGATCCAACCATAAATGTATACATTGTGCCCCTGGCCTGAGAGGATGGAAGTTCAACATGTACAGTTGAAGTCGGAAGTTTACATACACCTTAGCCAAATACATTTAAACTCAGTTTTTCACAACTCCTGACATTTAATCCAAGTAAAAATTCCCTGTTTTAGGTCAGTTAGGATCATCACTTTATTTTAAGTCAGAATAATAGAGAGAATTATTTATTTCAGCTTTAATATCTTTCATCATATTCCTAGCGGCCTGTCAGGTTATGTCGATATAGGACTTGTTTTACTGTGGATATTGATACTTTTGTACCTGTTTCCTCCAGCATCTTCACAGGGTCCTTTGATGTTGTTCTGGGATTGATTTGCACTTTTCGCACCAAAGTAGGTTCATTTCTAGAAGACAGAATGAGTCTCCTTCCTGAGCGGTATGATGGCTGTGTGGTCCCATGGTGTATATACTTGCGTACTATTGTTTGTACAGATGAATGTGGTACCTTCAGGCATTAGAAAATTGCTCCCAAGGAGGTCTTGACTGATTTCTTTTGATTTTCCCATGATGTCAAGCAAAGAGGCACTGAGTTTGAAGGTAGGCCTTGAAATACATCCACAGGTACACCTCCAATTGACTCAAATTATGTCAATTAGCCTATCAGAAGCTTCTATAGCCATGAATTTTCCAAGCTGTTTAAAGGCACAGTCAACTTCGTGTATGTAAACTTCTGACCCACTGGAATTGTGATATAATGAATTATAAGTTAAATTATTAGTCTATAAACAATTGTTGGAAAAATTATTTGTGTCATGCACAAGGTAGATGTCCTAACTGACTTGCCAAAACTCTAGTTTGTTAACAAGACATTTGTGGAGTGGTTGAAAAATGTGTGTTAATGACTCCAACCTAAGTGTATGTAATCTTCCGACTTAAACTGTAGCTGGATGTAGTAGGCCTGGCACATCGTTGCCCATGAAAGGAAGTTAGGTTAACGAGCAAGCAATTTTGCCAGGTAGCCTAGGACAGCAAATACTAAAAGTGTGTACTGTATGAAAGTCAGACTGTTTAGGCCCCATGAAAGAGAGCAGGATGGCACTGCCATTTCTCTACAAGTGGGGTGAGTCAACATGTTTTTTCTACTTGCAAGCAAGCACGCACGCACACGCACGCACACACACACACACAGTATTAGACTGTATTAGTTACTGTATTAGACTAAGCATAGGTGATTAGATGATTCTGAAGTTGAAATGATGCTGGATTAGTGGAGGCAGCGCCTGTTTTCTTTGCGATTTACGGTAAATATCCCTGGTTATAAATCAATAGTTTAGTCGTCCGGAAATGTCAGAAACATTAACTTGATTGACCATGCTGTAGGTCATGTAACTCTTTGTTACATGCAATATGTTTTGTGGCCTTCCCCGGACAGATGTTGCTCTCCGGTTTTGTGATGAAGCAAAGGTGATGAATTTATTCTGCCACTGTGTGTTCTTATTGTCTCGGCCTTAGGCCTATATATCACGGTGTCAAGGAATATGAACTAACAGGTTGTAGAGCAAACAACGCAATTAGCACAACACATAGGTTATAATATGGATTTTTTTCCCCCTGCCTGACTTCCTCAGTGATTTTACCCACGCAACACTACTAGTTGCATGATCGGTTAGGCTATTAGCTGGTCAAAATGAGGCTACATAAAATGTGGAATACAGTTAATATAACTGTGTGTTAGAGCTGGTTTTCCGTGAATGTATGTACATTACGAAGCTCTCAGCAACACATCTGTACCTAATTTACAAACACCCACACACACATTGTGACATCATTAGAAGGACTCAGTACAACATCAACATCTCCCGTTAACACAGGGGACATTCATGTGATTACACTTCCCAACACTACCTCTATGTTAACAGAGGCTTAAAATGGCGGATCCCATTTCCCACCATGCTGTGCTGTTTCTCACGTACCGGCTCTCCCTGCTCTCCCCCATCTCATCCTTATTTTCACCACAGAATTAAATTCTCACACGAGCCGGGGCTTTTTTTTGGACAAGTGTGAATCAAGCACATCATTATTTTTTCTTTCCCTTCAGTCTTTGGTGCTTCTGTCTGTCTTTTTCTGTACTCTTAAACTCCTCTTGTTTCCATTAGCGGCAACACATTATGGTCGCTATTATCTAACGCTCGGTGTGATTGGGGATGGAGCTGTACAAAGCAAAGCCCTTCTCTCTTGTCCATGTCCATTGCAATGAGGAAGACCAGGCCCATTCCCTCTCAAAACAAATAAAACCTGCTCTCTGCTCCTTGCACTGAGAATACCCCTTTCATTTTTGTCATTATGTTGTGCATAGTGGAGGTGCAGCTGTTGTAGGTGGATAATACACAGCGTGAGTGCTCATGATCGTCCTTGCCTGTTCTGTCAGGAAAATGATGGTAGCATTCTGCTTTATAGGGACGACACCTCATGTATTCCACATAGGTTCCCAGCCAAAGCCAAGAATAAGAGATGGATTGCTATTGTGTATCAAACCTAAAATATCTTCTGAAATTCAATGTGCATATTGTGAATACTCTTGTTTGATGACTACACGAATACTCATGTAGTCATCAATCATGGTATTTCATTAGCAAAGTCAATTAATAGAGTCCAAAAACTAACTGAAGACTATTTACCTTCATCATTATTTCTGTTATGTTACGCTATGAATCGTATGATGAAGCACTTTGTAACAGACATGTTGCACCATATAAAAACCTGTTGAACTCTCCACCATAGAGACCCTCTGACCTGCGACGTTAATGGAAACACTGCTGTAGACACACAAAGAGAGAATACGGGACCCACAAGTAATGAACCACCATTCAATCTCTTCTCATTGTATGTCTTTTTGAGTGTCCCTTTACGAAAGCGTATATCTTAAACCACCCGCTCAGTAACTAAATTCTGCTCTTATCTCAGGTGCGGAGGAAAGATTTAGAGTGGGGAGGGGAGTAGTTCTCTCTTTCTCTCTCTCTCTTTCTCTCTCTGGGTGAGATGCATCCGTGGAGGGATTGTAAAGAATTATGGCGGACAGCTATCAATGATGTCGCTGAGAGATTACAATAGAGGCAGACGTTAATAACACGGCCCAGCATGTGACATTGGATGGTTTATTGATAAGGCCACAAAAGGCATTGAAAACACAAGGAGGAGGTGACAGATTGTTGCACGGATAGCGTATAACCTCACAGGGAGCTTATAAATGGCAACGATGTGTCTATTGGTACTATCGATCTTTGACACACAAATGTTCTTTCACCTTTAATTTAAATTCTGTGAAAATGTGAAAATATGCCAGGCCTACACATCTTTGCTCTGCCCATGTTTGACCAGTCAATATTATCATAGAAATATGTCTAATATGTTATGTTCAGTTATTATCATTGTTATTTATTTTCAAGATGTGTTGTCGCTCCCTTTTATGCATGACATTTTGTGGACCGTATTGTCTAACTGTCGTCTAATTAACTAAGAAGATGAATGGGCGATGTCAATGTTGTTCACTCCATCATTGCAACAAATGACCGAAATCAAATTCATCTTCCAAGAAGATTGCGTCTAATGTGCATTACACTTCCAACACTTTCTTATCGCTTTGAATAAAGGGAGAACGTGCAAGTAGCGAGTGGCTGGGTGTGTGTTTTGAGCTACACAATATGCAGAATGGCCCTATTTGTGGTAGTAATATTTTAGCTACACAATATGCAAAATGGCCCTATTATACTAGTAATATTTTAGCTACACAGTATGCAAAATGGCCCTATTTGTGGTAGTAATATTTTAGCTGCACAATATGCAAAATGGCCCTATTGTAGTAGTAATATAGTAGCTACACAATATGCAAAATGGCCCTATTGTAGTAGTAATATTGTAGCTACACAATATGCAAAATGGCCCTATTGTGGTAGTAATATTTTAGCTACACAATATGAAAAACGGCCCTATTGTAGTAGTAATATTTTAGCTACACAATATGGAAAATGGCCTAATTGTTATTGTAGTATTCGTAGTAGATATGGTACCGCTTAACCACAGTAACAGAAATAGCAATGGACACCTAATATCATAGTCCTCAATTCCACAGAGAGGAAATATCTCAACTGCTTTCATAATTTCCATGTCATGGGAATCGTCCTAGCACAGGGGAAGATGAATACCCTTGTGATATAACTCTGGGTGATTAAACCCCCCCCCCCCCCCCATTTTTTTTTACACTTATCCATGCAGACACTTGATATTTGCTCTGTTGTTTTTTCCATTTGAAGTTCTCTGCCTCGCTTCTTCTCCCCTCATTCATATCTTTATTTTCTCCCCTCCTATGCTGTGTATACAAGATTGAAAGACATTTGTATGAGAGACACTGTTAATTTGTACTACAGAGAGCTGAGGAATGCAAATGAAACTACATTTCTAAAGCTGTGCTAACTTCCGTCTGTTTGAAGTGCCGTGCCCTTCATTACTATGGTGCTTGGCCTTTTTTTGGGGCGGGGGGATTGGCCCGCTTGTTTGTTGTCATAAAATATTTAAGCCTCTGTTTTGGCTATTTGCACAGTCACATTCATGTTCATGAAAAGCTAATGTGTTTGCTTTCTTATTTGCTTTTGTACTCTATAGCGTGAGAAAGCAGTATTACTGCATATACTGTAGTACTTGAAGAGACTAAACGAGGAGCATGAACTAAAAACTCCTCAAATGTATCTCCCAATATACAGTAGGCCTACGGTATACCTAAAGGAAATGGTATGGCATGATATGTTTTCTGCGCTACCTCATAGGCCGGAATTCAATACGTGGAGTGCGATAATTAAAAGTAATTTCCGATTGAGCCGACATCTGCAGTTGCTTAAGGCCAACACACAGGAGGAGAAGATTAAGTGTGGCACCATATCGGACAGTGATATAAACAGAACAATGAAAACACAGTTTTACAATGGCTATAGGGTCATGTTTATTTATTCGTCCTCTTCGTGGGGTGGACAAACGTCGCAGTCTCGCAAAAGTAAGGGCAAGAAAAGTGCAAGCCTCAGGTGGGGAGCACTGCACTGGACCACAAGCAAAGACTATTTGATTGGGCAGACATACAAATGTCAAGTATTCCTGCGTAAACAGAGTTGTGGACACCCTGGGGGAAAGTCTCTCCCTCCCTCCCTGCCTCCCTATCTCTTTTTGTGCTGTAGCAGGCAGGACCTGTCCTCCATGTTTCGAGGCTGCCGTGGTAACACGTCGTGGCAGTTGCCGAGGACGATGGCTGGGGGGGGGTTATATGACGTAATAATTCCAGCCATTGCCCCTTGTCTCCCAGAGGGGTGTGGATGTGGACGATGAGGGTGGGTGGGTGGAGGGAGGTACAGTCGCTATCAGAAGGAGCAATGGTCAGGGTCACATGAAGCTGTTAACCATTAACTTCCAGTGGTCTGCCTACCCTCTGGAGAGGAGATTAAATCTAAGACATGTCACTCTAAGATGGACAGGTTGACTCTTTGACCCTTAGATGGTGGGGAGTTGGCTACCGCCGTGACACACACTTACAATCCACAAGACGTGATTTTGTGGGATCTTGGAGAGTGTTCGGCCTAGATTCAATCAGATCAAGTATTAACCGGTGATAGCCGATACCCGCATGCATTCCTGGTGTTTTGGCGGGGTCGGAGGTGGAAATGTGTTGGAGCTGTCAAATCAGTGAGTAGCTACCCTTGTGATGATTGTCATGAAGCCACACCTGTCCCACTCGTGTTAGAAGTTCAAAACGAGAAAGTGAAGGCAATATAGAAATAAATGACGCAAAAATTTAAAATCATTAAACTAAATAATGACGATTTATACCAGCCTAATCACTATGTAGACTATATTAAATCTCACATTCCAGGTGTCAAACTTGTAAAAACAGCTCCTTTGCATTCATACTAACGTACTGTAGCTCCATGCAGCCAATGGCAATGTCCACAATAGCTAGAATACTGGGAGTTGCTTGTGGGTTTGACAGTTCTAACGTGGTTCCACCTCCGACACCGTCAAAACTCCAGCTATGCCGGTGTTGGCTAGCGCAAATCTGATTTAAATGAGGCATCGGTTTATCAATTTACAATTTAAAAAAAAGGTTGAGTGAGAAAAATCATGGACATGTCGAAAATAGTTAACTATACTTAAATACATATGGCATGCAATATTCATTAAAAAATATATACTTTTGAGAGAAAGTTGGAGTCTTGTATGTTTAATCACTTTTGGACCACATTCAGTTAGCTCTATACGTCCTTAATGTGTTTAAATACCTGACACCAGGAATTTAAGTACTAGAATCTTAGCCTAAAATTTCAATGGTAGCCCGTTGATCCACATCCTACTGTGGTGTGTTGGGACTTCTCGTTCTAGCTGGCAGACATCTGTTCAAATTATAGCAGGTAGACAATGAGCAAGCAAGAACATAAATATTTGACATTCAGGCTACACATTGTAGCATTGCCCTAAGCTTACCATACAGGACGTGTCAACATGAAAGACCTGACAGAATACACAAGTATGTGTACAGTAGATATGACACATGGATGAATAGCACACAATACGCAATACACGCAGGAACACACACACGCATGCACGCACACACATGCACACGCACAGACAAGCTGGCAAGCCAATAAAACATGATGATAATCAAATATCATCACCAATCATTTAGAAAACTAGCGCGGAAGTTGCTCTTTCGAGTGTGTTTATTTTCCATTTCCAAACCATTAAAAACATGTCAGTCAGGATTGCACATTTGGAATGAAAATTGTGACTATAAAATTAATGGGCTGAACACCAATAATGACTGGAAAGCAAAATATGAGCACAGTCTCTGTAAAGCAACATGAACACAATTGAAGCCATAAGTAACTAGCCTGCAGCAAACTATTCAAATGAATGCCATTCCACCTATTCAAGAAGGATACACATACGAGTGAGTGAATTCAACCCAATCCAATATTAGATTGAGTTAGATTGGAAGATTTCTTTTAATATGGAATCCTTGACATAGAGGGTGGGGAGTCGTAATCAAGGCAATTATGAACATTACTTTGAAGGAGAATACTTATCGATATACACTGAGTATACCAAACATTAGGAACACTCTACTCATTTTGCCCTCAGAACAGCCTAAATTTGTTGGGGCATGGACTCTACAAGTTGACAAAAAAGTTCCACAGGGATGCTGGCCCATGTTGACTCCAATGCTTCCCACAGTTGTGTCAAGTTGTCTGGGTGTCCTTTGGGTGGTGGACCATTCTTGACACACACGTGAAATTGTTGAGCGTGAAAAACCCAGCAGGTTTGCAGTTCTTGACACAAACCGGTGCAAGGCACCTACCATGATACCCAGTTCAAAGGCACTTAAATATTTTGTCTTGCCCGTTCACCCTCTGAATGGCACACATACACAATCCATATCTCAATTGTCTCAAGGCTTAAAAATCCTTCTTTAACCTGTCTCCTCCCCTTCATCTGCACTGATTGAAGTGGATTTAGCAAGTGACATTAATACGGGATCATAGCTTTCAACTGGATTTACCTAGTGTGTCTATGTCATGGAAAGAGCTTCTTAGTGTTTTGTATACTCAGTGTATACAAAACCGTGAATAGCTCATGAGAACACCACAGCAGACCTAGGCCTACATATTTCCATCACAAGTCTGTCGAAAATCAATCCTCTTGAATGGTCAGAAATAGCATGTAATTAAAAGGTAAATCAGAATATCCCCTCGTAAAGACACCACAGGCTGCTTTCCCCATCTGTTATAATCACACTAGGAGAAGCGTGTTAAACAAGTGCTTTGGCAATATGTTGCCTTCAAAAACATTACCCGTTGATGAGGATGACTTAGTTGATGCGATTTTGATTTGTGTTCATTAAGGCAGATTTGATCCAATTTTAGTGAGTATCCTACTTTCCGTGTCTTGTCATTGTAGGAAATCGAGAGAGGAAAACGAAACAAGGCGTAATGAAAACCGACACGCAAACATTGGAATGGATGTATATGATAAACAGTTGTAATTGATTAATTGTCATTGGGTACGTCTGTTTGCAAAGGTAGAGACATTATTTACTTGCATTGGAATGCATGGGAAGTAACATTTTCAACCAATTTATTATTAGAGCCATTTGTTATTCTCCCCAGTGAATTATAACATCCTCTCTGATGAACGTTGAGTTTTTTCTTTTCTTTATTATTCTACGTGATAACAGGAACATTAGTTCCCTCAGAGGACATTAACAGACGACCAGTATTTTGTTCCATAATTTTGAGAGGCACAAAGCAGGCTGGAAGAGCCCCTTAATTCCATTTTAATGCTGTTACTGTTATAATGCAGTTATTTTTCACACATAGCTGTAACGATTGTCATCGGGAGAAGGAGAAGAGGACCAAAGCGCAGCGTGGTACGTATTCATAATAATTTTAATAAAGTGAATATTGAACAAAAACAACAAACTGACAAACGAACATTTCTGTAAGGTACAACAAAAACACTAAACAGAAAATAACTACCCACAACCCATAGTGGGAGAACAGGCTGCCTAAGTATGTTTCTCAATCAGAGACAACGATTGCCATCTGCCTCTGATTGGGAACCATACCAGACACATAGAAATAGAAAACATAGAACACAAAACATAGAATGCCCACCCCAACTCACGCCCTGACCAAACTAAAATAGAGACATAAAAAATGAACTAAGGTCAGGACGTGACAGTACCCCCCCTCGCTGCCGACCTCGGACTGGGGACCCTTGCAGCGGGCCCCGAATAGACGGGAGACTCCGGCAGCGCCTGACTGACGGGCGGCTCCGGCAGATCCTGACTGACGGGCGGCTCCGGAAGCTCCTGACTGACGGGTGGCTCCGGCAGCTCCGGACAGGAGGGGGGCTCTGGCAGCTCCGGACAGGAGGGTGGCACTGGCAGATCCGGACAGGAGGGAGACTCTGGAAGCGCCGGACAGGCGGGAGAACCTGGAGGGAGGAGACGGAGAGACAGCCTGGTGCGTGGGGCTGCCACAGGACCCACCAGGCTGGGGAGACCTACAGGAGGCCTGGTGCGTGGAGGAGGCACCGGATAAACCGGGCTGTGGGGGAGCACTGGACCTCTGGTGTGCAGCCTTGGCACCACTCCTCCAGGCTGGATGACCACTTTAGCCCGGACCCTCCAGAGTGCAGGCACATGTTGAACCGGGCTGTGGGTGAGCACGGGAGATCTGGTGCATACGACTCGCACCTCTCCCTTAGGCTCAATACCCACATTCGCCCGGCACGGGGGGAGAGCAGGCATAGGGCACACTGCACCCTCCCAGTGCCCCGGGGACACAGCACGCAGAGCCGGCGCAGGATACCCTGGGCCAAAACGGCGTACCGGAGACCAAACACGCTGAGCCGGGCACAATACGCCCTAGCTGGATGCCCACTCTCGCATGGCACTTGCGGGGGGCTGGTCTATAGCGCACCAGGCTATGAGCGCGTACTGGCGACACCGTGCGCTTGACCGCATAACATGGCGGCGATATTCCCCAGCCTGTGCCCAGGGTCCCTTGCCTTCCAGTATCTCCTCCCACGTCCAGGAGTCCAGAACCCTCTGCTCCTGGTTACCACGCTGTTTAGTCCTTTTTTGGTGGTGTGTAGTTCTGTAATGGTTTTCCTTCTCTTCTGAGGAGGAGTAGGAAGGATCGGACCAATATGCAGCGTGGTAAGTGTTCGTCATTTATTTCAATAGCACTGAACACTAAAATACAAAGTAAACAAAAAGAACAACCAAAACAGTTCCTTCTGGTAACTAATAAGAAAGCAGTTCCTGTTCCCAAGAAAGCTAAGGTAACTGAGCTAAACGGCTACCGCCCCGTAGCACTCACTTCCGTCATCATGAAGTGCTTTGAGAGACTAGTCAAGGACCATATCACCTCCACCCTACCTGACACCCTAGACCCACTCCAATTTGCTTACCGCCCAAATAGGTCCACAGACGATGCAATCTCAACCACACTGCACCACACTGCACACTGCCCTAACCCATCTGGACAAGAGCAATACCTATGTGAGAATGCTGTTCATCGACTACAGCTCGGCATTTAACACCATAGTGCCCTCCAAGCTCGTCATCAAGCTCGAGACCCTGGGTCTCGACCCCACCCTGTGCAACTGGGTACTGGACATCCTGACGGGGCGCCCCAAGGTGGTGAGGGTAGGCAACGACATTTCCACCCCGCTGATCCTCAACACTGGGGTCCCACAAGGGTGCGATCTGAGCCCTCTCCTGTACTCCCTGTTCACCCACGACTGCGTGGCCACGCACGCCTCCAACTCAATCATCAAGTTTGCGGACGAAACAACAGTGGTAGGCTTGATTACCAACAACGACGAGACGGCCTACAGGGAGGAGGTGAGGGCCCTCGGAGTGTGGTGTCAGGAAAATAACCTCACACTCAACGTCAACAAAACTAAGGAGATGATTGTGGACTTCAGGAAACAGCAGAGGGAACACCCCCCTATCCACATTGATGGAACAGTAGTGGACAGGGTAGTAAGTTTTAAGTTCCTCGGCATACACATCACAGACAAACTGAATTGGTCCACCCACACAGACAGCATCGTGAAGAAGGCGCAGCAGCGCCTCTTCAACCTCAGGAGGCTGAAGAAATTCGGCTTGTCACCAAAAGCACTCACAAACTTCTACAGATGCACAATCGAGAGCATCCTGTCGGGCTGTATCACCGCCTGGTACGGCAACTGCTCCACCCACAACCGTAAGGCTCTCCAGAGGGTAGTGAGGTCTGCACAACGCATCACCGGGGGCAATCTACCTGCCCTCCAGGACACCTACACCACCCGATGTCACAGGAAGGCCATAAAGATCATCAAGGACAACAACCACCCGAGCCACTGCCTGTTCACCCCGCTATCATCCAGAAGGCGAGGTCAGTACAGGTGCATCAAAGCTGGGACCGAGAGACAGAAAAACAGCTTCTATCTCAAGGCCATCAGACTGTTAAACAGCCACCACTAACATTGAGTGGCTGCTGCCAACACACTGACTCAACTCCAGCCACTTTAATGATGTAAAATATATCACTAGCCACTTTAAACAATGCTACCTAATATAATGTTTACATACCCTACATTATTAATCTCATATGTATATGTATATACTGTACTCTATCTCATCTACTGCATCTTTATGTAATACATGTATCACTAGCCACTTTAACTATGCCACTTTGTTTACATACTCATCTCATATGTATATACTGCACTCAATACCATCTACTGTATCTTGCCTATGCCGCTCTGTACCATCACTCACTCATATATCTTTATGTACATATTCTTTATCCCCTTACACTTGTGTCTATAAGGTACTAGTTTTGGAATTGTTAGCTAGATTACTTGTTGGTTATTGTCGGAACTAGAAGCACAAGCATTTCGCTACACTCGCATTAACATCTGCTAACCATGTGTATGTGACAAATAAAATTTGATTTGATTTGAAAACAACTACCCACAACCCATAGTGTGAGAACAGGCTGCCTAAGTATGGTTCTCAATCAGAGACAACGATTGCCAGCTGGCTTTGATTGGGAACCATACCAGGTCAAACACATAGAAATAGTAAACATAGAACACAAAACATAGAATGCCCACCACAACTCACACCCTGTCCAAACTAAAAGAGAGACCTAAAAAAGGAACTAAGGTCAGGACGTGGCAATAGCATTAGTTTGCTCAAATATATGTTCAGTTTTACAAAGTCATGAGATAGTCCTAATTTTTGCAAAACATTGTATTCAAAATGCCATACTCCAGAGCACAACAGTGTTGTCTGTTATTGGTACAATTCTAATTTAGGCTGAATATATTAGGCTGAACATACACTACCGTTCAAAAGTTAGGGGTCACTTAAAAAGGTCCTTGTCTTTGAAAGAAAAGCACATTTCTAGTCCATTAAAATAACATCAAATTGATCAGAAATACAGTGTAGACATTGTTAATGTTGGAAATGATTATTGTAGCTGGAAACGGCAGATTTTTTATGGAATATCTACATAGGCGTACAGAGGCCCATTATCAGCAACCATCACTCCTGTGTTCCAATGGTACGTTGTGTTAGCTAATTCAAGTTTATAATTTTAAAAGGCTAATTGACCATTAGAAAACCCTTTGCAATTATATTAGCACAGCTGAAAACTGTCCTGATTAAAAAAGCAATAAAACTGGACTTCTTTAGACTAGTTGAGTATCTGGAGAATTAGCATTTGTGGGTACGATTACAGGCTCAAAATGGCCAGAAACAAAGCTCTTTCTTCTGAAACTGATCAGTCTATTCTTGTTCTGAGAAATGAAGGCTATTCCATGCGAGAAATTGCCAAGAAACTGAAGGTCTTGTACAACGATATGTACTACTCCCTTCACAGAACAGCAAACACTGGCTCTAACCAGAATAGAAAGAGGAGTGGGAGGCCCCGGTGAACAACTGAGCAAGAAGACAAGCACATTAGAGTGTCTAGTTTGAGAAACAGATGCCTCACAAGTCTTCAACTGGCAGCTTCATTAAATATTGGAACACAGGAGTGATGGTTGCTGATAATGGGCCTCTGTACGCTTATGTAGATATTCCATAAACATCTGCCATTTCCAGCTACTACAGTCATTTGCAACATTAAGAATGTCTACACTGTATTTCGGATCAATTTGATGTTATTTTAATGGACAAACTATTAGCTTTTCTTTCAAAATCAAGGACATTTCTAAGTGACCCCAAACTTTTGAACGTTATTGTATGGTCAACCTAACATGTTCAGACAACATTTTCTTTGAAGACCTCTCATTTTTGATTCAATCAAAGCTTTTCTCAGACAGCAGTTGCTTGATTGAGCTACAGTAGGCTGCTATGACTGCTCAACTACCAATGGTAAATTTCCACTAAATCTTAAAATATATAAAATTATTCGATGTCTTCTATTAACATCGAACAGTGCATGAGAATAATGCATTTCAGAACATGAACCAGAACAATGCAACCCTATGAGTCTTCATGAAAACGCGTCATGCCGCACAAAAACAAAAGTTTAAGCAACAGAAACAACACCAACAGAAACAACAGAAACAACACCACACTCTGGATGAATGATATGATGTTCATAATAATTACCCACTCCTGATAAATTACATTTTTGGACATCCAGGTGGATGTTTATGTGCTCATTCATCAACGTGTTAGTCTACTGCTGAGTCAACGCTTTGTGGATATTTCATGCCGAGTCCGGCAAAATATACTCAGGGAAAGTGATGTTTTTCACATTTTGCCTCAAGATATATTCATGCACTCCCTCTGAGATAGCATGGTTTATGCATGCGTTGTTGTTGCTAAAAAAGTAATAAGGTACTAAATAAGCTATTGATTGGAATAAGCAGTCAAGTCATAAAGCTCTCAAAGTAGTTCAATTTCCATTTAATGTTGGTAAGAAAGAAATGGTGCCAGAGCTGACAAAGTCAGCTACCCTGTCAGAGGAGATGTCGATTAAGATGATTTGGAAGTAGTGTTCCTAGTAATGGGGAGGGGTCCATTTCCTTAGACTATAACACGAATAACACATCAGCCACTCTTTTAAAAAGTCTTCTCCATCCATGCAACCTAGCATAGCCCCGTTCTAGCCACACACCTTAAGGGAATTATTTTGAATTGGAATGTGTTGAGTCTGTGGTTAATTATGGTCAGAACACATTGGAGTGCTCTGCATGTAATCCAACTCAATTGTATGTGCTGTTGCGGTTAAACAAGCATTCATTATCATGTTCGAGTTGATGCCAATTCTCACTATGGTCTGAATGTCACAAAAAAGGCCAATGCCTTTTCTCCATGAAGAACACGATGGCAATGCAATATGATTGAAGTGATTCACTCTTGGAAAATGTGATGCATTTTATTCTTAGTGTGAGACTTGCTTCCAGCAACAAAAGCATGTTCCGAAACTTTTTTGTCTGGCCAGCCCTTCATTTTAAGTGGTTTTCCCCACACAGACATCTTAAAGCAACGGGATTGGACAGTTGTTGCCAAGCAAACCCAATGCGAAAAACCTATGGAGGGTGAGCTTCATGCATGTATGCATGCCGAGGGACTGTCACATTTGAGATACTGACAGCCGGTTTCATGATGCAGCGCAGGGAAACTGGAGGACTTCAGCGGATTTCTTGACATGTCTCATTATCTCAATGACATAAATGCCATGCTTTGGAGGGACTTGTTGGGGGACAAACACCTCGCTCTGCAATTATCTCCTTATATGTTGTCTAGCGGTCTTGTGGTAGGTAAGAGGCAACCACTGTACAACAAGCCGGTTTAGACAAAGAAACATGCAATTGACACCGCCTGTCTCCCCCTCTATTTATTATTCCATGTTGTTAACATCTTTTGCTTTGTTGACAAAAAACTGGTTGGAATATTGACACCATATAATATACAGAGTTAATTGTTTCTTACCACTGTTTACCTTCTTGTATGTCACTTCTTCCCCCGGTTATCTTTATTTCATCCACTTCGTACTCCCACAGAATATGATGCGCAGTCGTCCACTCTCAACTTACTGTATCAGTCCCTACTGATACCCTCTGTGCCTATGCCGGAGCTGTGTTGGGCCTTTGAGGTTTTCCCCAGGAGGTAGACTTTTGGAGGAGGTGGCTCATTCACTTCCAGTCCCTATGGTCCCAACTCGAGACGAGCCACTGAGACCATAGTGAGAAAGCTGCCAGGGGGTTTTGTGACATTCAGACCATAGTGAGAAAGCTGCCAAGGGTTTTTGGGACATTCAGACCATAGTGAGAAAGCTGCCAAGGGGTTTTGTGACATTCAGACCATAGTGAGAAAGCTGCCTGGGGTTTTTGTGACATTCAGACCATAGCAAGAAAGATGCCAGGGGGTTTTGTGACATTCAGACCATAGTGAGAAAGCTGTGAGGGGTTTTTGTGACATTCAGACCATAGTGAGAAAGCTGCCAGGGGTTTTTGTGACATTCAGACCATAGTGAGAAAGCTGCCAGGGGGGTTTTGTGACATTCAGACCATAGTGAGAAAGCTACCAGGGGTGTTTGTGACATTCAGACCATAGTGAGAAAGCTGCCAGAGAGTTTTGTGACATTCTCACTATGGTCTCACAGGCTTCTCTAGAGTTGTTCATCGTCTAAAAACACTCATACGGTTGCTTTGTTTTGGTAGTCATTATTTATCAGTGATTTGTATGCACTTTTTAAACTAGTATGCTCTGCTATAGTAAATTGTATAAAAATATAGTACATCCTAGATATCAACCTATTCATGGGGTTGATAATCTACATATACTCACAATTAACTGTATAAGATTTCAGTTGACTTACTGTAATACTTTTTTCATATAACTAGTGGTTAGGGAAAATTTGACTCATTTCCTGGTGCACTGCTCAAATTCATTGTCTCTCTTCCCCTTTGAACGTACCATAAAGTTGGCTAGCGCCTCTACGGATTCCTCACAATCTCAGCTTGCATGTAATATAAAGGTTGTCCCTCTGTGAACACAATTTTTTTTTCACATCTTCAAATTGTGTTTGAAATGTTTCCATTAAATTCTATATAAATCGATGTGTTGTAAAACTGCAGTAGACACTTAGCTTTGCAACACTATGCGGCTTGTGTGCCTGTGATATATCGTTCCGCCACAAAATGACGGACAGTCCGATTAGAAAATGAGCATCAAGGCAGGACTCCTGAGCCTCCAATGGCTGTGGATATGTAACCTGATGCTCCAGAGTCATCCGAGGCCAATTTAATTGAAGCAGGGAAGCGTGGCTGTCAGCCAGAACAGAGGCTAATTTATATGCGATACCTTGGTATATCTTGAGAAAACAAGTACATTATGATGAACGTCCCCTAAACAGGGGACTTAGCGTATAAGAGGTTTTAAAAGCCACATTGTGGGGACTGAAAGACACCGTAGAATGCCAGGATGGCCTGAGAATATTTTTACTATCTCAGATTGTTCTGGAAGTTCTCACATGAAAACATAATTGTGAGCAAGGATGTTTAACATGCTTTCTACATTTATAACACTTGTTTTTCTTATCATGATGAAAGTGGCCCTTTTAGGCCCTTTTTAGATGTATACTTACAGTGGGGCAAAAAAGTATTTAGTCAGCCACCAATTGTGCAAGTTCTCCCACTTAAAAAGATAAGAGAGGCCTGTAATTTTCATCACTTCAACTGTGACAGACAAAATGAGGGAAAAAAATCCAGAAAATCACATTGTAGGATTTTGAATGAATTTATTTGCAAATGATGGTGGAAAATAAACTCCGACCGCAAAATCTGACTCAATTAGGGGAGGGTCCGGGTGGGCATCTACCATCGGGGGCGGCTCCGGTGCGGGGCGAAGTACCCAATTTTTGTCCGTTTTTAACAGCTTTAGGAAGTTATGTTCTCTAACGTTAAATGGATGTCCTAAAATGGACACCATACACGCTAGCATATCCAAATGACCAGTGTGTGGGTGATTGCCTCTCTGGCATTCAGATGGCTAAATCTGCTGCTAGACAGACAAGCTAAGGTATTCATCCTGGTGCTGCAGAATCTGGCATGGGCTGTCCACTTGCTAAGGCTCAGGATCATTTTCTCCCTGGCACCTGCTGGGTTCCAGTCAGCCAGTGTAATCAGAGGCCTATGGGAAGTCTGCTGGAGGTGAAATGTCTCAGAGGGCTGTCATTGCTCAGTCCACAGATGGTGCAATGCCTAGACAAAATGGATGCCAACCGTACTGAGCATACAATCATGAACAAGAGAAACAGGGATGTACAGTAGAATATTCATATTTTCTCTGTTAAAATGAATTACGATTGTTGTGAATATCCAGAGTAGATAATGACAGATGCTAATGATTATGCCAAATTATTCAGGTTGAATATTTGAAAACAGAGATATTTATATTATGAAGCTGACAAATTGTCTCAAATTGTCTCATGAATCTGAATAATTTCGTAACAGGTTTCTCCATTACATTGTAAAATATTGTATTAGAGGTTGCTTTATGTTTTTAAACCATCAATTACTTTGCTAAACATGATACCCAGCACTTTTACAATCTCTCTGTCTTTCTTTCACTCATTCTCACACACACAGACACAGCAAATTAACATTTTCCTGACTCAATCAGGTCAATATAATACATGCAGCATGGATACAGTATTTAACCTGCTTGGACTGGAGATTAAACCAGTTAAATGTAACTAAATATAATTTCAAATGTAATCTATGTAATCCCCAAAATGTATTAATTATCATGAGAGTGCCGTGAACAATAACTAGTAATGCTGGATATTCAAAGGTTAAAATAAATAAAAAAGAGTTATAAATTGCTGAGGTGTAGTTACTTTTGAGGACACAAGCTCAAGTACAGTACACAGTGCAAATATGATAACATGATTCCTATTCAACAAAACTGTATGTATAAGGCTTCAAATGACTTATATTATTTTTTCAATATGGTATAATCAAATTATAAAATGACTAACTATACGATGTTACTTTCCTTATAACTGTAAAATACATATTTGTATGTTTAGTGTTAGAGAAAATGTGCATATTTTCTAAGGTCTCTCTTGGTCAAAATGTCTGCCCTCATCGCTGGGAACGTCTCACATATCTTTAACACGGCTTTCTGAACTTGTTAGAAACCCGCCTTTCATCTCATATTAATCTTGTCCATCTATGACAAACAGAAAGTGTTTTTTGTTTAAAATAGATTCATTATTTTAGATGAATGGCTATAAATCCATCTCTGAATGTGCTACCATGATGAAACCACTCTCTTTGCGCTATGATGTAAAGATTGCAGGCATGTGCTTTGTCAGTGGCTGTGACATAGGGTTCAGCCAGGAGTTGATTGACAGTCAGAAGAGTGAATGACATGGTAGGAGGGACATCCCAGCTTCACGTGGTTCAAGATATAATTTCCTATGTCACACAGGCTCAGAATATGCTATGTGCCCATGGGAACCAGGGCTATTGCTCAATGCATGCCATTTCGATCAATTGGTCGGTCGGAACCGGTACCAGAACCATGCAGGTCTCCTAACCAGGGGGCTTTACATATGAGATGATTTATTAATGCTAACCAGTGCAATTAAGCAATTCTAACTCTCTGGCTTGCAACATCTAGGTGCTAAATGCAGAGTTGGAGGAAGAGACGGTGCATTTAAATCTGCGTCCAAAATGGTACCCTATTCCCTAGATAGTGCACTAATGTCCATAACGTCCATAAGCTGCCACCGCCTAGATGTAATACTCATTCCAATACAATGATCTCCAATCATCACTATGTGAGTATCCTTTTCTCACTTGTACACATAGAAACATAGCTTCTGTTGTAACTGTACTGTAAATTTAAATTCAATCGATAGGAGCAGCCCAGGGGATGCATCATCATTAAGAATTTTAAGACATACTTGTAGCAAATCACAAATGTTTGTCGACAACAACAAGTCGGCATCATCCTAGCGACAGATACCCGTGACAATGATGATAGATAACAGCAACGTCAGCCGAGGAGCAAACACCATCTCGCCTCTGACATGTCAACTATATTTAGATGACTGGGATCTGAGGGAGAGCAATTCCCTTATCTAGCTGGGGCTCAGAGGTGAAGGTTAGAGCAGAGTCAGAGGGTTTTATTTAACAAAGCCCTTTGAATCAGAGGGGACCACAGCCCAAGGCAGCCATGGAGGTTCACATGTCACCACTTTAAAGTCATCAAGTGAAATTGGTCAAACTCCCTGACCTGGAATTGTACGTATTGTCTAATCATCCAGATGACATGATAAAAGGTGCAATGTTGTTGAATGACTGCTTGTATGTTCACATATGAGAGCTAGTTTACATTATAGCATGATTAAGATATTTCTGAACTCACAGTACGAATCTCTAAATAAATCAGCACGTCTTGCTGTATTTGTAATTTCCTTGAGCAAAGCTTGCACAGTAGCCTATACAGTGCCTTCAAAAAGTATTCACACCCCTTGACTTCTTCAATATCTTGTTGTGTTACAGCTTGAATTTAAAATCGATAACATTTAGTCCATGAGTATTCAACCCCTTTATTCAACCCCTTTGTTATGGCAAGCCTAAATAAGTCCAGGACTAAAGATGTGCTTATCAAGACACCACTCTGTGTGCAATAATAGTGTTTAATATGATTTTTGATCGACCACCTTGTCTCTGTACCGTACATATACAATTATCTATAAGATCCCTCAGTCGATCAGTGAATTTCGAACGCAAATTCAACCACAAAGATCAATTTAGCCTCAAATAAATAATGAAACATGTTGAATTTGGTTTAAATAATGCAAAAACAAAGTGTTGGAGAAAAAAAGTAAAAGTGCAATATGTGCCATGTAAAAAAGCTAACGTTTAAGTTCCTCGCTCAGAACATGAGAACATATGAAAGTTGGTGGTTCCGTTTAACACGAGACTTCAATTTTCCAAGGTAAGAGGTTTTAGGTTGTAGTTAATATAGTATTTATAGGACTATTTCTCTCTATACCAAATCGGAAAGATAGGTAGGAGCAAGCCCATGTAATGCTTAGGTTAGCAGTATTTCATTAACCTTTGACTATTGGATGTTCTCATAAGCACTATAGTATTGCCAGTGTAACAGTATAGCTTCCGTCCCTCTCCTCGCCCCTACCTGGGCTCAAACCAGGAACACATCGACAACAGCCACACTCGAAGCAGCGTTACCCATAGCTCCACAAAACCTGCAGCCCTTGCAGCGCAAGGGGAATAACTACTTCAAGTGTCAGAGCGAGTGACATTTGAAACGCTACTAGCACACACCCAGCTAACTAGCTAGCCAATTCACATCGATTACAACAGCCATTAGGCTGATAGGCTTGAAGTCATAAACAGTGCTGTGCTTGCGAAGAGCTGCTGGCAAAACGCACAAAAGTGCTGTTTGAATGATTACGAGCCTGCTGCTGCTCAGTAAGACTGCTCTATCAAATCATACTTAATTATAACATAATAACACACAGAAATACAAGCCTTTGGTCATTGATATAGTCGAATACGGAAACTATCATTTTGATAACAAAACGTTTATTATTTCAGTGAAATACGGAACCGTTCGGTATTTTATCTAACGGGTGGCAACCGCGGGTCTAAATATTCTTGTTACATGACACTAGCTAGCAACTTACCAAAACATGTATTCTGTTTGCAACGAGACACTAATATAATATTGCAAAATATGTGGCAAATAAATAAACGTTTTGTCCTTAATACAAAGTGTGGCAAATCCATGATGATGCATTAGTGAGTACCACTCTCCATATTTGCAAGCATAGTGGTGGCTGTATAACGTTATGGGTATGTTGTAATCGTTAACCAGGTAGGCCAGTTGAGAACAAGTTCTTATTTACAATTGTGACCTGGCCAAAAAAAGCAAAGCAGTGCAACATAAAAACAACACAGAGTTACACATGGGATAAACAAAAGTACAGTCAATAACACAATAAAAAAAATCTCTATACAGTGTTTGCAAATGGAGTAAGGAGCTAAGGCAATAAATAGGCCATAATAGGGACGGAATTACAATTTAGCAAATTAACACTGGAGTGATAGATGTGCAGATGATGATGAGCAAGTAGAAATACTGGTGTGCAAAGGAGCAAAAGAGCAAAAGAGTGAATAAAAACAATATGGGGATGAGGTGGGTAGTTGGATGGGCTATTTACAGATGGGCTATGTACAGCTGCAGCGATCGGTAAGCTGCTCAGATAGCTGATGTTTAAAGTCAGTGAGGGAGTTCATTACAAACATTGGCAGCAGAGAACTGGAAGGAAAGGCGGCCAAAGGGGATGACCAGTGAGATATACCTGCTGGAGTGCGTGCTACGGGTGGTTGTTGTTATGGTGACCAGTGAGCTGAGATAAGGCGGAGCTTTACCTAGCAAAGACTTGACGAATATGTAGCGAGGGCCAGCCAACGAGAGCAAACAGGTCGCAGTGGTGGGTGGTATATGGGACTTTGGTGACAAAACGGATGGCACTGTGATAGACTGCATCCAATTTGCTGAATAGAGTGTTGGAGGCTATTTTGTAAATGACATCGCCGAAGTCGAGGATCGGCAGGAAAGTCAGTTTTACGAGGATGTGTTTGGCTGCATGAGTGAAGGATGCTTTGATGCGAAATAGGATTCTAGATTTAATTTTGGATTGGAGATGCTTAACTTCTTGCGTCGAGCCATCCCGGATCCGGGATCGTGAATACAGCCTCAAGCTCATTACCATAACGCAACGTTAACTATTCATGAAAATCGCAAATTAAATGAAATTAATATGCTAGCTCTCAAGCTTAGCCTTTTGTTAACAACACTGTCATCTCAGATTTTCAAAATATGCTTCTCAACCATAGCAAAACAAGCATTTGTGTAACAGCTAGCCCAGCTAGCGTAGCATTTAGCGTTAGCATTAGCAGGCAACATTTTCACAAAAACCAGAAAATCATTCAAATAAAATCATTACCTTTGAAGAACTTCAGATGTTTTCAATGAGGAGACTCTCAGTTAGATAGCAAATGCTCAGTTTTTCCTGAAAGATTATTTGTTTAGGAGAAATCACTCCGTTTGGTGCGTCACGTTTAGCTACGAAAAAAACCTGTATCCAGGAGTGTAATTATCCCCGCAGCTCATTAGCATAACACAACGTTAACTATTCATGAAAATCGCAAATGAAATGAAATTAATATGCTAGCTCTCAAGCTTAGCCTTTTGTTAACAACACTGTCATCTTAGATTTTCAAAATATGCTTCTCAACCATAGCAAAACAAGCATTTGTGTAACAGCTAGCGCAGCTAGCATAGCATTTAGCGTTAGCATTAGCAGGCAACATTTTCACAAAAACCTGAAAATCATTCAAATAAAATCATTACCTTTGAAGAACTTCAGATGTTTTCAATGAGGAGACTCTCAGTTAGATAGCAAATGCTCAGTTTTTCCTGAAAGATGATTTGTTTAGGAGAAATTGCTCCGTTTGGTGCGTCACGTTTGGCTACCAAAAAAAAACCAAAATCCAGTCTTCAAAACGCCAAACTTTTTTCCAAATTAACTCCATAATATCGACTGAAACATGGTAAACGTTGTTTAGAATCAATCCTCAAGGTGTTTTTCACATATCTCATCATGATATATCGTTTTTTGAAAGCCTCCTCTCTCCTCTCAAACACTGGATGACTGCGTGCAGCTTGTAGATTACGCGCCAATTTAGACAAAGGACACCGGGCGGACCCCTGGTAAATGTAGTCTCTTATGGCCAATCTTCCAATGATATGCCTACAAATACGTCACAATGCTGCAGACACCTTGGAGAAACGATAGAAAGGGCAGGCTCATTCCCGGCGCATTCACAGCCATATAAGGAGACAATGGAAAACAGAGCTTCAAAAATTCGGCCCATTTCCTGGTTGAAGTTTCATCTTGGTTTCGCCTGTAGCATGAGTTCTGTGGCACTCACAGATAATATCTTTGCAGTTTTGGAAACCATAGAGTGTTTTCTTTCCAAAGCTGTGAATTATATGCATAGTCGAGCATCTTTTCGTGACAAAATATTGCGCTTAAAACGGGCACATTTTTCATCCATAAATTAAAAGAGCGCCCCCTATATCCAAGAAGTTAATGTGAGTCTGGAAGGAGAGTTTACAGTCTAGCCAGACACCTAGGTATTTATAGTTGTCCACATATTCTAAGTCAGAACCGTCCAGAGTAGTGATGCTAGTTGTTGGGCGGGCAGGTGCGGGCAGAGATCGGTTGAAGAGCATGCATTTAGTTTTACTAGCTTTTAAGAGCTATTGGAGGCCACGGAAGGAGTGCATGGCATTGAAGCTCATTTGGAGGTTTGTCCAAAGAAGGGCCAGATATATACAGAATGATGTCGTCTGCGTAGAGATGGATCAAGGAATCACCCGCAACAAGAGCGACATCACCGATATATATACAGAGAAAAGAGTCGGCCCGAGCCTTGAACCCTGTGGTACCCTCATAGAGACTGCCAGAGGTCCGGAAAACAGGCCCTCCGATTTGACCCACAAGTATTTTGTGAACCAGGCAAGGCAGTCATTTCAGAAACCAAGGCTGTTGAGTCTGCCGATAAGAATACGGTGATTGACAGAGTCAAAAGCCTTGGCCAGGTCGATGAAGACGGCTGCACAGTACTGTCTTTTATCGATGGCAGTTATGATATCGTTTAGTACCTGGAGCGTGGCTGAGGTGCACCTGTGACCAGCTCGGAAACCGGATTGCACAACCGAGAAGGTACGGTGGGGTTTAAAATGGTCAGTGATCTGTTTTTTTTACTTGGCTTTCGAAGACTTTAGAAAGGCAGGGCAGGATGGATATAGGTCTGTAACAGTTTGGGTCTAGAGTGTCACCCCCTTTGAAGAGGGGGATGACCGCGGCAGCTTTCCAATCTCGGACGATACGAAAGAGGTTTCCCATAATGAAGATATTCATCATGGTTATTGACCTAACATTAAGCTATATTTGAGAAATTTATATAAATTACGTTATTATGAAGCAGCAGCCACGGAGTTGGACAGCACATGGACACTGAAAGTAGGCTAATATGAGAAGGCCTCTTCAGTGAAGAGCTTGGTGTTTGAATAAAAGGCGTATGTGAGGGTGTTGTGGCTTTTGTTAAGGAAAATGGTTGAAAGCATAGGCCTACCCATTGTTAGTTTAAGATTCAATGTTATTTTGTTATGGACCTGATTATAAAAAGCAACCTATAACAAATCTTTAGTCTGCAATTCTTTATGCTACAAAACAAAACAAGAATCCGATGCATATGGGATATCTTTGGTTTGTCTCTATGACATCCAGAGGCTGTGCTACAGCCTTATTTCATATGCAAAATGTTTTGCATATGATATGCGGCTGCTGTGTTAAACAGAGAATGGCTTTTTCTCTAATTCATTGATAGTCATATACTTCAGTTGTAACTGGTTATTTTGCGCTTAATTTTTACGGTTGATAGACAACTTCAGCACTGTTCTAAACTTAAACTATCCTCTTTTTTAACAATTGCCTGTACAGAAATCAAATGCCTCCGGTACTGCAGAATGTGCATATTCGTTGTCATGCTCTGATTTGGTATTAAAAAAGATTATGGTTGTCTCTAGTCATGTAAAATGACGTAGAATTGCATAAAAGGCATTTATAAAAAGCAGTTTTTTCCCGGAATAAGATAGTTTCACGCAGTGCTTTTATTTTAATGGATATTTTTTCACCCCTACTCTCATCGGTGGTGTTCTGTGAATCCACAACCTCTGGCTAGTTTGCCATGTAATTCTAACAAAATGAATAAAGGTTTCTAAAACTGCCATCCATTTTCATTTCAGAGAGATCCGATTTTCTCCAGGTATCGTAAAGCAAGCACTGTACAGTAAATGTTCGATCTCACTGTCTCTATCTGTATGCAGAAAGAACCATCTCAACAGATGAATTGGAGGAGTTTGATGCATAGGGAAACCATCATAAAGGGGTCGTGGAATGAATAATGGAAAAACAATGTAATCTCGGGGGAAACTATAGGGCGCGGATACCTGAGCACACCTTTTTCAACAGCATAGTACATGACAAGGTAGTAAAAATCCTATCGGAGGATACAATACATTGTTTCGTGCCAGGCATATTGTCTTGTGATGGAAATGGAATGAGGTATTTGACAATTCAATATTACTTTTGTAATTCAGTAAATAGCATAAAGTTAGGCTATCTTACTAACTAATGTAACAGTATATATTCAACCTGAAAATGAGTAACAGATCCATGGCCACTATAACTCTAAATGTCTTATGGTACTGTATCCCTAAATCTCTTCTTATGTAATCATAGAAAGCACTCATGTTCATCATGGCATGCAAAGGTCGCAGGTCTTTGGAAATCTTCACAATTTACCCTACCCCCTTTGGTTACTGTTGCAACTTTGGACAATATTTTCCCAGAAAGCCCAATTCCCCATTGGTGTGTAATCCCTGCACAATGATCTAAAACTGTGTTTCCACTACACAATTAAATGAAACACAGACTACTTCTTGCTGATCTCTTGGGTATGTTGTGGTGGACTGTCATTACAATTACTTCATGAAAACTTGGTAAAATAATGTTTGTAGTGTAGTGTTATCCACTCAATGGATATGAAGTCACTGTCAGCATGCATCCAAACCTATAACAACGTTTGGAGCCAACTAGATAGTGCTCTCAAATCGATGTCAACAGCAGATGGAAATTGTATTCAAAACGTTGCTAATTTAGCTAGCTAACATACATTTTAAGAAAACAAGTTATATTAAGTGGCTAGCTAATTAGCATAAGCAACTTTTGGTGGTCTATGAGACTGAGTGTTAGAACCAGCTGAGCTAACAAACAATGTAACGAAAATATAATTTCAGGAATCACAGTAGTAAGTGCTCCTTTAGCCATTTAAACAATTATTTTTGGGGGAAAGAGCACTCAGTTTTTGCCATAGCCCTCAGGGCTTTCATGCGATTTAAAAGTGAGCTTGTCTGAGGTGTCAGCCTCGACGACAATTGCTATCCATTGCAACGCTGCGATTTATTGGCCCAAATTCTGGGGCGGGGCTTAGCAAAGGGTCAATTGCTATAATAATCAGTGCAGAAGCTCGAACGGCATCACTTGCACTATGTACTTTTAATGTAATCTCAACTGCAACCCAGGTAATTTGGGTATTAGATGAAGCAGAGTGATAACACATTAAATTGTTGTATAAATACAAAATATCTGACTGTTTTCCCACTTTAACTTTGTTGTGCATTTAAATGGATAAAAGTGCAGTGATAACACATTTAGGTGACAACTAAACAAAACAATCTGACATTGTTTTTCCATTGGAATTGGTTTGTGATTTTAGATGGTTGAAAGCATAGTGATAACACGTTGGGAATTCAACAAACTTCTGGCAGTCCTTTTTGAGTGGGTGAATAAATGTTGAAATCTCATTGATCAACGTCTGAACCAAATATTACTCACATTTCCACGTTGAAATGATGTGGTGTGCCCAGTGGAACATGTCATTCATTTTGCAACGATGTGCTCTTGTTTCATCGGGGATCTAATTTTCACTGATTAGCCTGAGAATGCATTAATAAATCAGCATTGAAGTGACAGTATTTTTGGCATAGTGCCCTCGACAGTACAGAGCATAAGTCATCACATCACACACATATGACCCTGCATTACATTCTATTTTCTCTGTTGCCATTACACATTGCTAAGAACTTTCCAACCTCCCCGAGGCAGTAGATTTCTGGCATCAAGAATCAAAGGCAACCAGAACGCAAGTAAAGTAGGCCAACATAACAACTGCCTATTTTAAACCCAAATATGATGACTGGATTGTGTTTGTAAAACAAAGAGCAAGGCATTACTTCTGCAACAAAGCTCTGTCGGTGTAGTCATAATCACAATGGTTGTGGATGATGGTAAACAGACGTGTAAACATTACGGACATACCCCAAGTGCTGTCAAAACATCTGTGACTACGTGGCTGTGCTCCTGCATCTGGGGCACCACATCTGGGCGTGATTCTGTTCAAATTGGATAACTGTTATTAAATGTTTTCATCTAAATTAGCACAAGCGATTCTTAAGAGTCAGGATAGCGTAAACTGGCAGCGGTTTTCAACTGGTAGGTTGGAAGAGTGCCTGGGTGCCTGGAGTTCATTGACCTTGTTTGCAAACTGTGTGTTGTAGTTGTACAGACAATGGAACATTTCACACAATCTTGAACTTTTGTCAGGCCAACCAATGAAGGCCTCGCATATACTTAAATTAGGCACATACTTGTGGATATTTAGACAGAAGATGCATTTTACAGTTAGATCTCTGCTTTATATGTTAGTTGAAAGGGCTCTTTGGTACACTCATTCTGGAGATGTTACTGTGCACCTAAAGATACAGAATTGTTTCTAATGGAGATATACTGTAGAGCCCAAGGCCATGGCTGGTTTTAGTAGTGGCGTCTGTGCTTCTCCGGAACAGGGGCCATTTTGATATGGCTGGATTCATGCTCACTTCCATGATGAATGCAATTGACTGTGGATTGCCTCTTTTAATGGTTTGCAATCAGAGATGTCGGGCCGCACCGTTATAATCCACAACACTGACGGAGCACCTCACCTGTTGTATTTTCCTCTCATGACTCATGCAAATGTGTGTAATGACTACAAATGAATAGTGCCACAAAGCCCTTGTTTGCTAATTGGACATAGAAGTGGACACCATTAAAGGGCTCCATTTTTTCATTTTGATAAAAGGAGTTTCTCTACTGTGAGGGATGGGGGGTGCGCAGTTAGATGATTACTCAAAATAGACGGGTGAATAGTGGCTTAAAGGCCCAGTGCAGTCAAACAATTTATTTCCTGTTTGAGACATCGCCAGGTGGTAAATTAGTTCATCGACTTATAACAAAGAAGGTTCAAAATCTCTGCCAATAACAGCTTGTTTTCAGTTTACCCCTCCCCCTCAGACCACTCAAAGACAGTCCTAACAAATCTCTAGCTTGAGAAATTGCTCCTTGCTAATGACTATTTTGTTTATTTTTGACCAATTGACCATCACAGTAAGGTAAGGTGATTACCCAGAAAGGATTTGATATTGAGATAAAATGGCTGCATTGGACCTTTAAAATGTTGTTGTTTCAACACACTCGGATGCAGGAGAGCGAGAGCCCTATTATAGATTTACAAGCTTCTTGTTTTATTTTGAGGCTAGGTCACACACCTTGATATTTCGAGACCATCTACCAAGCTTGGCATGGCCATCCGTACGATGGCAAGCCATCCGTACGATAACAAAAAGACTTGGAACGATCGTTTTGTAGGATAGCTTTGCACTTCCTATTTTAAACAATCTGTTGGCAATGGTGATGGCAAAACACTGAAAGACTTATCACAGAGCGCTATTTCAAACATTCTTCTTAATGTTTACATTGTGTTTTTTGGGTTGGCATAATGCATACAAGTGTTTAACAAGGCAGCAGCCTCATAGGTTTCTTGCGCTGCATCAGCATGACAGCCTGATTACAAGTCCACCTGCACCAAGGATGTTCACAGGCTGGGTATAATGGCATATGTTTGTTCTTCTTCCACATTTGAATTTCAAATCAATCTCCTGTTATATGGACACACAGCTGTTTTAAAGGAAAGGGGAAAAAAATTCAAAGCCATCTATAGCTGACCCCAATTTTCAAGGGCTACTCCATTATTCAGTTTGATATGGAGGCATTTCCTTTCCTTCCTTGCCAAATCTGGCTGATTTGCTATAAATTTACATGTGCTTCTGTCGAGATGTCTCCCACTCAAAGTCTTCCAGAGTTTTTTTGGGGTCAGTGCGAATTATGCATAATTTTGTCATTGAATAAATAATGTCATGAAGAAGACATTATGCTTTTATTCAAATACATATTTTCAAATGACCATGGAGGATCAGTTAGTTCAGAGTTGATGTGAGTTGATATGATGTAGCCCTTTACACTTGTATCCATATGGGAGTTGAAAATGGCACATTTGGACACTGATAAGCGCATAAATTGGAATGTAGTGGCTATACAGTAACATGCTATACACGACGTGAGAGCTCAGGGTCTCAGCTCTACAGCGTTGTATGAGATTCAGCTGACAGCCATTCTAAATGTGAGCACCAAGCACAACTAGAAGATTCTCCATTCCTACAGCTATTTGGCCAACTTTTGTAATTTTGTTGTTGTCTGAGTGCTGTATATCAGGAGGAGATTATATTTTCTGAAAGGAGGATTATAATAAATAAATATTTGATGTCATACACACAAATCACACACCTCTGTCCCAATACAGTATGTACTTCACATTTCGATATTATATAACTCATTTAACTTACAGTTTTAAAGTTTATGACTTCCGTGTTTCATGTACAGATGCAATGATGACATGGCATCATACCCTGGATTGTTCTGAACAGAATTAGCTGATGTTGCTGTATTGCTGTATTGTGAAGGAGATTTGCCACAGAACACTCACCAGAATGCACTCATAACACCATTCTATGTCACCCAAAATTACAATCTGCCTCTCTGAAGTGCCTTTTGAAAGTCTAACAATGTAAGATCATATTTTATAATTTACCACTAGCTTGTCATGTTTGCAATAGAATATGATTTCAAATGATCCCTACCTGAACCAGATTGGGATTTATAATGGAACCTATTTGGATTGAGTAAACAACAAAGCAGTTATGTGATGGTGGGGATGCAGGCCTTTGTTCCAAACCCCCCCAAAAAACTACAAGTGTGCTTGCTTCAGTTCCTCAACATCAGAGCTAGGAGAGCTCAAACAAGCAGCTAATAATTGAAGGCTCTTTCCTTCAGTCATAAAAGTGCATTGAAATTACTTAGGAACTGACCTCTCATGCAAACCCATGTCATTGTTTGTGTTATGTTGCACCTAGCCCACATTTCCCATGAATATTCTTATTATGATACTGAATGTATCTATATTCTTGTTTTGTCTGAATAAACCATATGTCCTTCAATTTCTGACATCAACTGAGGCCCAAATTGGAGTGCGCTGTTTGTCTCTGTTTCTCAAAGCATTTTGTCAGATAGGTGGCAGATAGCCTAGCAGTTAGGAGAGTTGGGCCAGTAACAAAAATGTTACTGGTTAAAATCCCAGAGCCGACTAGGTGAAAATCTGTCTGTGCCTTTGAGCAAGGCACTTAACACTAATTGCTCTGGATAAAATTGTCTGGTATATGACTACAATGTAAATGTTAGAGAGATGCTGAAGGTATACAACAGTGATCGGTGTGCTATCCATCAGAGAGAGCACTGGTGAAATCGCCATTACAAGAGAAGGAAAATGTGACCATGAAACGTGTTCTAATAGTTGTCAAAGCCCAAAGACACAGTCTTCAAGTACATTGAATGAACACACACATTTGCCCAATGACGTGTGGCTGAGTTGAGCTTTATCACTAATTTGGAAGTAATTTGAATGGAAGTAGGAAACGCTCAGCATAGCGAAATTAAATAACAATTTCACACAATTAAAGGGGCATTTACCATTTACCTTTCAATATACTGTAGCTTATGCTTCCATTTGCTAAATGGTAATGCATGGCCCTGTACATGTGTTCTTCCTCTCAATTTAAATATCAATATCTCTAAACGGTATACTTATAAAATAGGAATCTTGTAAATATTCATTGAGTGCCTTCGAGAATGTATTCATACCACTTGACTAATTCCACATTTTGTTGTTTACACCCTAAATAGATTAATTTGTTTCACCCATCTACACCCAATACCCCACAATGACAAAAAAAAACACGTTTCTCGAAATGTTTGCAAATGTATTGAAAATTAAATATATAAATACAAATAATTTACATACGTTTTCACACCCCTGAATCAAAACCTTATAGAAGCACCTTTGGCAGTGATTACAGCTGTGAGTCTTTTGTGCAACAATTGACATTTATATATTTTTTTAATTCTTCAAACTCTGTCAAATGAGTTGTTAATCATTGCTAGACAACCAGTTTCAGGTCTTGCTATAGATTGTCAAGTAGATGTAAGTCAAAACTGTTACTCGCCCACTCAGGGACATTCACTGTCTTCTTGGTAAGCAACTCCTGTGTAGATATGGCCTAGTGTTTTAAGTTATTGTCCTGCTGAAAGGTGAATTAATCTCCCAGTGTCTGATGAAAAGCAGACTGAAACAGATTTTCCTCTAGGATTTTCCTTGTGCTTAGCTTCATTCCATGTCTTCTTTATCCTGAAAAACTCCCCAGTGCTTAAAGAAAGGTAAAATAATAAATAAAAAAAATTTTCAACATAGCAAATCAATTATAGCAGTAGAAAGCTTACCTCCAGTCCTACTTCTCATCTTCGCGCTCTCTCTCTGAAACTGAACAGGACATGTTTACATTTTTATTTTTCGTAAGAAGCCTTTTACTGCCTTCTGAAGTGCCACTGTACACAGCAAAGTGACTGGTTAGGCAGCACAAAAGGGTTTACATGAGCAAGAGCAGGGCAGGCCGGGGCTCATGCTTGGGATAGCCTATCCATAGCAGTGTGTAATGCAGTGTAGTTTTATATCCATCCCAGCAGCGCAAAAACTCAGGAAGGAAGTACATTTTCTTCGAAATATAACTTTGCCCTCTGCTTCTCCGAGCATGCTCTTTGTATAGCCTAGGCCTATAACCTATAGTAGCTATTCCCAAACTGGGGTACAATGCCATATATAATGCCGTATAAAAATATGATTGCCATTAAAAATATTTTTTAAATTTAATTCTTAACATTTTCAAACAGTCCATTTATATCTTCCAACGGGGCAATACATTTGGGTTAGGTTTTTTTCATGCCTGAGTAAGCTCGTTTCACTGCCAAAAATGTAATTAAACCATCTAGTGTTCAGCGAAGTAACGCAATGTCAAATACAGATAGCCTAGTCAAATAATTAACATCCAGCCACATTAACCGTTACTCTCTCTCGAGCAAATTTCACTAACGTTCTGTATGTAGTCAAACGTACCTGCTGCTCTTTTTGATATCTGTACTCATGGTGCAAAAGCTATGACAGGGAGACATAGTGGAGTGGTAACGCTTGTGCAATCAGTTGCTCCCGATGCCACTTTGGTACACTGCAGCATCCACCGAGAGGCTCTTGCTGCCAAGGGAATGCCTGACAGCTTGAAAGACGTTTTGGACACGATAGTGAAAATGGTTAACTTTGTTAATAGCAAAGCCCCTGAACTCTCTTGTATTTTCTGCACAATGCAATGATATGGACAGCGATCATGTAACATTTTTACAACATACAGAAGTGTGCTGGTTATCAAGGGGAAAAGTATTTACACCATTTTTTAAATTGAGAGATAAGCTTAAAGTTTTCTTTACTGAGCATAATATTCACTTGTCTGACCGCTTGCATGATGGAGAGTTTCTCTCACGACTGGCCTATCTGGGTGATGTTTTTTCTCGCCTGAATGATCTAATCTTGGATTACAGGGAATCTCCGCAACTATATTCAATGTGAGAGACAAAATTGAGGCTATGATTAAGAAGAGCTCTTCTCTGTCTGCATTAACAAGGACAACACACAGGTATTTCCATCATTGTATGATTTTTTATGATTTTTTGTGTCAAAATGAACTCAAGCATACGGACAATGTAAAATGTGATATAGCGGGGTGCACAATTACCCAGGTACTTTCCCGAAACGAATGACACAAACAACTGGATTCGTTATCCCTTACATGCCCTGCCTCCAGTGCACTTACCGATATCTGAACACGAGCCTCATAAAAAATGCAACAAGCGGTTCTGTGAAAATGTAATTTAATCAGAAGCCACTGACAGATTTCTGAATTGGAGTATCCTGCCTTGGCCAATCGCACGGTTAAGACACTGATGCCCTTTGCAACCATGTACCTATGTGAGAGTGGATGCTCGGCCCTCACTAGCATGAAAACTAATTACAGGCACAGACTGTGTGGACAATTATTTAAGACTGAGACTCTCTCCAATACAACCCAACATTTCAGAGTTATGTGCATCCTTTCAAGCATACCCTTCTCATGAACCTGTGGTGAGTTATTCACAATTTTTGATGAACAAATAAGGTTTTATATGTAAGATGGTTAAATAAAGAGCAAAATGATTGGTTATTATTATATTATTATTTGTGCCCTGGTCCTATAAGAGCTCATTCTCACTTCCCAGCTGGGTTGTGTTCGGATTCAGATCCATTTCATGTGTCTGAAATTACAAATTCGCCTTCCTCGCGGGCCCGGAGAGCAAATCAAGCGCACTACATGCCTACTGCTGGCCAATCGGATTGCTCAGATTTGTCTGCAGTAAGGTAAAAGAAAGCTACAGCAAAGTTGAGACTGATCTAAAAACGTTTGAAACCATGACAAAGGACCGACTGTCAATAAATGCAGCCAAGTGCTGCTGATTTTATGATTGAATTCATGTTTACGTTCTTACTCGGCACTGTCAACATTTTTTATTCAACACTTAGGCTATGTACGCCATAAAGTGTGCGTGCTTTCTACTTCCAATCACGCTACAACCAGCTGCAGCTGTAATGAATGAGTTGGAAAGTGTATCGATAGGCTTGCGTTGTTATTATTAGCGGCTTGGGTCTCTTGATATCGAGGAATATTTCACTTAATATGTTCATAAGAGTAACAACATGAATTTGTGCATGAGGCAGCGATAATGTGGTGTGACTCGAGTTTTGCCATCAGCTGGGGGACGGTGTCCCTATTTGGTCAGTGTCAGTGGAGGAAAGGGAGAGTGGAGGGAAGTTGTGAGATGGACCCACAGTGTGCTGCTCTCTCCCCCTCGCTGAGACTGGCCATAAAATACAGGCACCATCTGCCTAGTAAAATACAAATAAAAAACGAATTACTTAAACGTATGCTCACTAAGCTGTGCCTCACAAGTAATACAACAACTTATCTATTACCGGTGTGATCATATAGCCTACCTCAAATTTTGCGGTAATAAAGTATTGGGCCATTAGCCTAATGCACAAACCTCATTGCTGCAGTACTGTTTTTAATAGGTTAAACCCTGTGTGGTGTTCATGTTATTCAACAAATATTTGCGGGTCTGATGGACCCACAACATTATTAGGTTTTTAAAACAATGCAGCCATAACAATTTACGTAAATATACTTCATATTTAGAGGTTGACTTATAGCAATTACAAGCAATATAGACAGAGTACATGGTTAATTATATGCCATTTACCTCTGCTAGATCACATTTAGCAATAAAATCACATTTTAAAAATAAAATGTGATTTTAGAAAACAAAAATCAATTATAATGAAGACATGGGTGGAAAAAAATATATTTTCATCAATATTGATGCTTATTGCTTTGAACTGAACAAAGGACACATTTTTACAGTGTTTTATGGAAATGATAAATGAGCCCCATTGAACACAAATTAAGGCCAATCTACACACCACATGAGGGACAGAGTTTTACTGTGTGTGTGTTGCAAATGGATTTCTTGCACTTGATGCATGTTTCCTGTGTCTTCCTGTCTTTCTTGGTTCTTGGATCCACACACACTGCAGCGCTTCTGCTTGTTGCTACCGGCTGCAATATAGAATGATGAAAACACTTACTTCAGGAATTTTTGTTACAGCAGGCCAAGGTAGGAGAGTCACACACACACACACACACACACATGCAACAACATCACTCACACTTACTTCCGGTATTGGAGTTGTTGGTTCTGTGGGTCGGGCAGATGGGGCACCAGCATCCTCTTCCTGAATCCTCCTCACGATGGCTGCAGAAACTGGGTCCATGTGATATGTTGCCTCCACTGGATTAGAGGTCTTACCAATGCCTTGCCCCGCTTCTCGAGAAGGAGCCGTCTCCTCTGGAGCTTGTTCCAATCTGGGTTCAATGCCATCCAGATGACAAACGCGTTGTGTGCCGAGATATACAACGTGTTGAAGAATATAAAGTGACCAGCGTAGGGTTCTTCTTTTGCAGCTGTAGCTAGTCACCAGCATGTCTAAATTGTCCACCCCTCCTTTCGTGGCATTGTAATCCATTCTGATTTCTGTTTTTTTATGTTCCTGGCCACAGATTCTCCCATCCTTATGCAGCATACTCACGAGCAGCACATTGTAGCCTTTCTTTGGCACTGAGGACACTAGGGATGTGTCGGCTGTGAACACAATCTTAGAGGAATTGATAGGCCTGTTCCTTGTACAGCTGAGGTGGGGGTCTATGGCTTGTTTTTTCAAGCCATAGAAGACTTTGTGTCCTGCACATGAGTCACCGCCATCTGCGTCGGCCCTGGTTGCATCCTTATCACATGAGCAGCCATGCGGGATGGCTCATTCCTTGGGCAAGAAGACCATAAAATGTTAAAACATTTTGAAATCCATATTTCTCTTCCTGCAGGCTGCTGATGAGCTGGTTGCTGACGGGCTGGTCCTGGGGCTGGCTGAGGGTCAATCTCATCCTCTTCTTCCAACTCACTGTCAGACTCTGATTTGACAGAGACACGATGCTCATATTCGAAAAATTCTTCATCTTCCAAAGTGGTAGACGTTCCTTCCACACTAGCTTCTCTCACTGCAAAAATTATTTCTAAGGCCCTCTGAGCAGAGATTATTTTTGCCATGCTGATTGATTGTGGTAAGGAGCCACACATGTAAAGCTATTTATTTGTTGTGTCCCTCTCCCAATTTGCACCTGGCTGGGGTAGAGTGTGGGAAAACACATATTTTTTACCAATGTATCGAAAAAATGTATTATAATAACATTGTGCAGATTCCCGCAAGACTACAAAGGGTAAAGAGTGCAAGAAAAGCGGGAGACAGGCAGGTTCTTGGTGCTATGTTGAAACAGCAGGCCCAGGGAGGAGGAAGACAGAGTGAAGGCACACAGCAAACCTTTTTGTAATTTTTTTTCTCCTGTTTTCACTTACACACACACTTTTATTACCCTCGGTCCATTGGACCCGAACACCACATATGTTATGTAAATGTGTAGGGCGGTGCACAAAGTGCACTCAATTAAAATGTGTTCTTTTACATGTTCGTCACAGAAAATTAGCCAAGGCCAATGAGTCTCAGGTTAAAAAAATAATTAATTGTATCATTTTTATTTTAGTACACATTGAACATGGGTCCCACAGACCCGCACACTACACAAGGGTTAATACTGCATAGGCTTACGTTTTTTTAACATCTGAGCGGTAAGATCTCAGCTTGCATTTTGACTCAGAATGGTGACCACTGGTATAGGCTATGGATAATTATTTTGAGACCACAGAGAATCAGGGATGATTGGCAACATTGAGCACACATCGAGATACTATAATAAGGAACTCATTCTCAAACCCTGATGTAACGGTTTTCTTCTGTGGACGAAGGATCGGACCAAAGCGCAGCGTGGTTAGTGTTCAACATGTTTAATAAAGACAATAAACGTGAACACTACAAAATACCAAAACAACAAATGTGAAAAACTGAAACAGTCCAATCTGGTGCATAGACACAAAGACAGAAGACAGGAAACAACCACCCACAAAACCCAACACAAAACAGGCTACCTAAATATGGTTCCCAATCAGAGACAATAACTAAACACCTGCCTCTGATTGAGAACCATATCAGGCCAAACATAGAAATAGGCAAACTAGACACACAACACAGAATGCCCACTCAGCTCACGTCCTGAACAACACTAAAACAAAGAAAACACAAAAGAACTATGGTCAGAACATGACACCTGAGCAATATGACATTTAATCTATAACAAATTACATGACCCTCCCTTTTATGAATAAAAAAAACTAAACCCTCCCCCTGACTGGGTAACAATTGTGTACATTTCAACAGCTCCCTAACATAATTTTGTTCTGACAGAGTCAATGTGGTATATCATGGCCGCAGTGCCTGTAACCGAACAGGAAGTGAGACACAGTGCAACCCTCCCAGGGCTAAGGAGGTTAAGCGGTGCACTTGTAGCAAGACTCATTACAACGCCTCGTTTCAAGGACGCTCTCGTTAGAGGGAAATTAAGCGACGCGTAGCCTATTAACATTGAAGCAATCCACAAGGATGGATGAGCGAGACTGCATGTATGTAAAAGTTTCGGTCACCAACCTGCCAACCGAGGCAGAGAGGTATAAACAAACGACAACATTAACAAGAAACAAGGACATTTTTGAGACACTGGGTGATTCAAAATACATTTTAGGAGAGTTGATTGAGAAGCAAGGTCCCAATGCAGCCCTGGAAGAAAACACACAAGAAAGAAAGAAAGAAAGAAAGAAAGAAAGAAAGAAAGAAAGAAAGAAAGAAAGAAAGAAAGAAAGAAAGAAAGAAAGAAAGAAAGAAAGAAAGAAAGAAAGAAAGAAAGAAAGAAAGAAAGAAAGAAAGAAAGAAAGAAAGAAAGAAAGAAAGAAAGAGTGTGGTGGCAGTGTTTCTCGAAAGTCTTCTCAGCGCCTGTTTGAGGGGTTGGAGGCTAGCCAGGGCCCCCTAGAGCTGCATCAAAGGGATAGGATGAGAAGGAGCCTCTGTGGCTGCTGATTTTTAAAATGCAGACTTAAATTGACACTTTGCCAAGCCCCGGCACACTTGCTTACTGTTGCAACCTCGGACAACATTTTCCCCGGGAAGCCCAATTCCCCATTCAATCACTGGCAAAATCCCCTCACAATCATCTCATTCTGTGTTTCTCATACACAATGAAATTAAACACAGACTACCCCTTGTTAATCAGGAAATGTTTAGGTATGTTGTGGTGGACTGTCATTACAATTGCTTCATAGAAACCTGGTAAAATTATGTTTGTATCTAGCTAGCTAACATACATTTTGATTAAACAAGTTATATTTAGTGGCTAGCTAACTAGCGTTAGCAACGTTTGGTGGTCAATGCGATTGAGAGCTGGCTAACTTGCTGAGCTAGCAAACAATGTAACAAAAGTATAATTTCAGATGAGAAAAATAATCAACAGGCTCTGCATTTCAAGAATCACAGTAGCAAGTTCTCCTGGTGCGCTTTTAAATTATTTATCCATTCAAACAACACATTTTCGGAAGAAAACTCACATTTTTTGCCATAGCCCTCACTGGCTTTCATGTGATTTAAACCTGAGGATGTCTGAGTTGTTGGGCTCGACGACAATTGCTATCCATTGGAGCACTGTAATTGGTTGGCCAAAATGATGGGGCAGGGCTTAGTGAAGGGTCAATTAGACACAGAGAAGAGGCTAACAGTGAAGACAGAGCTGGAGGAAACAGGAGAGGCCCTGAGATAGGGGAACCAGAACCATAGAGAGTCCAGGCTAAATCACATCCGGCCGTGATTGGGAGTCCCATAGGGCGGCACACAATTGGCGCGGCGTCGGTTTGGCCGGGGTATGCCGTCATTGTAAATAATAATTTTTTCTTACCTCCCATCCTATTTTGTGTTGAATGTGTTTGGAAGGTTTTGTTTTTGTCCACCTCTATGATTGTGTTACAGACTTGCATTCAATGTTCATGATACTATGAGTATACAGTATGCATAATGAAGTGGTGGCCAGTGCCGTTTAAGATGAGGGAGGATGATTATTATTTTTTTGGAGCATGGCCTTATTTCTATTACATCATATTGGATGACTGTCATTCATATTCTATTAACCCAGTTCAATGTAACAGCGATAGGTTTAGGATACTACATGATACTCAAACGTTCCCTATACTCATGAGGTTTCTACAACATAGCCTATGAATTAAAGTTTATAACGTAGGTGCACACAAGTCCAGAGACATCTAACTAATATAGGGTGTAATCATTAGTCCAGCAATTGCAAACGAGAGTTTCTATTGAACAGATTCAGGTATATTTATCCCTGTTTTGTTCCCGTTTGCTTCCGTTTAAGAAACATTTTCAACAGAATCTGCGGAATGAATACACCCCTGATCATGCATAAACACAGTTCACAGTTTCATAGCAGCCATGTTGTATTCCTTCTCGCATCTACGTTATGCGCGATCCTCCTTTCACCTCTTCCCTTCGCTTGTGGACTTCAAGTAACGTCATAGTCAGCATAGCTAATAAAACTAACACATTAGTAAATCCGCTACAATCATGCAGTAACGTTACAGTGTACAGTCATTAAGCAGTTACACCAACGGCCCTGGTGGCAATAAATTAGTAAAACCAAAAGCTTACCTTGACTTGGAAAACTTCCAGCCTTGTGTTGAATAGTCATAGCCAACTAGCGAACATAGCATTCCTCTGTTTTAGCAGGGTGTTTCAGTAGGCTAAACTAGCTAGCTGCATTTGCTAGCTAAGTAAGTTAAACTGAAAAAAAGATGACATCTCTCTCTCTTTTTCTCCTGCTTCTCCTTGATTTTGGAAGAAATTAATTTGTTAAACTGTTCAAATATTGTCTTTCGCTCTCTTTGAATCAACTACTCACAACATGTTATGCACTGCAGTGCTAGCTAGCTGTAGCTTATGCTTTCAGTGCTAGATTCATTCTCTGATGCTTTGATTAGGTGGATAACATGTCATTTCATGCTGCAAGAGCTTTGATAGGTTGGAGGACGTCCTCCGGAAGTTGTTATAATTACTGTGTAAATCTATTGAAGGTGAAAACCTAGGTTTTGTATTGAAATCAATGTACCCAGAGGAGGACAGAAGCTAACTGTCTACACCATGGTGCTACCCTACAGAGTGCTGTTGAGGTTACTGTTGGCCTTCTTTAAAAAATTGTGTTTTAATCAATTATTTGGTGACATGAATATATTTATTACAATTTGATCTCAAATTTTAAACATTTAACATTTTAAATGTTTAACCATTTTTATTTTTATGAAATTCACTGAGCAGGATGGTCCTCCCCTTCCTCCTCTGACAATGAACAACATGTTTTATTCAACATGTAATGTGTTGGTAGCATGTTTCATGAGCTGAAATAAAAGATCCCTGAAATTGTCAATATGTGACCGAGTGGCTGGATTCAGTCTTATGTAGCAACATTTGAAATTGTGTTTCTTATCATTGGATAAAAGTAGAGACTTTAAAAAATGCTATATCACGACATTTGAGGAACAATGGGAAAGTAATTCTGCTTTGAATGTTGATAAACTTGTAACCTCACTTTTGAGAAAATGGCCTTTGAATGTTTTGGTACACCTACTGGAGAGCTCTTCTTAGCCCCACACCTCTTTAAGGATTCACATGTAAAGCCATGTTCTAAACAAGCAGACTTCAAGACTAACGGCTGGTTTTTACTATGAGTATGTTGTAAATTCAACCCAGAGTGCCAGAGTGCACTTTCCATAACAAAGGGTTGGAATACTTACTGACTCAAGACATTGCAGCTTTTAATTTGTTAAAAATTCTAAAATCATAATTTCAATTTGACTCTATGTGGTATTGTTTGTAGGCCGGTGACAACAAAATCAAGGGCAATGAATCATTTCTGAAGGCAATGTACTTATATTAGAAATGAAGTGCTATTCACATGTCGAAATTACATGGGTCACATTGCTCATATGTTTATTTTTCTGTCAGTGGCCCACTCTTTGATGGCATGCACATCTTACTGAGTGTGACTTTAAAGGGAGCTGTATTTGAAATGTAACAGTCTGGTTTTGGGAAAAATAATCATTTTACGGGGCAGTGATATTTTCTAAAATACAGAATGGCAATATGCAGCTCAGGATGTTAATGTCGTTACTCATCCCCACCATCAAATATTTGTAAGGGCATTGTCCATCATACACTGCTTTTTTGGTAGGGCCAGTTTGTATACATGTGTAATCAGCCTAAATGGGAAATTTACATGGTATGCAAGAATGTGGAATGTAAAAATGACTTTCCCAAGATGGATGTTTTTGCATTGCATAGTATCATGAAGAGTTATGATTATAGAACAAAGTTTTGGAAAATAAAAAAACAACCTAAATGAAATCATGGAGATTTGAAATGCCAACAACTGCATGTCCACAATAACGCTAAAACTGTTAAACACCAATTACTCCGGTGTTATCGCATGATAATTCCTGATCCCTCCCAATCAGCATTTGTTTATCGTGGTGTAAATGTGAGTGGCTGGTCTGCGTGAGGGATGGCTAATGGCTGCATGGTAATGAGGTAGAGAGGCGATAGATGGAGGCATGGCGGACCGCTCTTGTGAACAGTGACTCAGTCATTAGGAGATGCATCTCTGCCCATGCAGAAGTGCACTGCCTAATTGGTTCAGTTCATCATGGCCTAAAGGCTTAATTGGGTGACAGGTCCAAAGATGGATGGCTTAGAAAAAAAGGGGTTGGGAATGACGGAGGTGGTTGTATTGCTGTTGTATGTGGGTGGTGAACATCCGGAGAGGGAGTTGATGTGAGACTTCACTATGCTGCCACTGTGCTGCATCCTACATATGCAGAAGCAATGGGAGGATGAAACGCAAGCACAAGATGCGTCTCCAGTGTAGCCTAATGCATAAACAAGTTGTTAAGTCACTAGGCTATATCTGCCAATCAAAAATGTATTCCTGTTTTAATTTACCTCAGAGAAATAATGCTTGGATAGCTTTGCACATAATACTAGGTCAGGGAAAAACCACTGTATTTTGTGTTAGGTTGTTTGCATGTTGTTGCGTAACATTCTAAGGGAACATGACCAACTCTTGATTGAGCAAAGAAAATGTCAAATCAAAGTTTTAATGTGGTACACATTATTTAGTACAATAATTTAAGTTGACTGTAAACAAGACATTATGTTCGACACTTCTTGTGGCGAACGGAGGGAAAGTAAGCTATTTTGTATTCTGTGCTCACCTTAATTCCAAATTAAAACAGCAAAAGACTGTGATGATATGTATTCAAAATGGTCTCTTATTTTCTTTATTCTGGGAAGGAGAGGGAATTACGCTGTTTTTCTTCTTCTTCACAAACCATGCCATTAACAGGGCAGATGTTAGGAACAAGTGTTCACACTTCTGCACACACACCACCTGACAAATGAAACACTAAACAGCGTCATCAAAACACTCTTTAGCCTGTGTTTTTTGGGTCTGAAGAACTTATGTGTACAAATATATGTTTTTAGGTTATCTGCAATGACCGCAAGCTTCACTAACTGGTATAAATAGCATACCTCTACAATTTCACGTGTGACAAAGCTGAACAAATCCTGTCAGATATCTGCTGGATTGTAAAAAAAGCTAACCATTTTATTTGGCTCTTGGCGCATGTCTAGTCCATTCTTTGATGCAACTTTATACTGTCTGCACAGCCAAAATAGTGTTTAACTTTAGTATAAAGCCACTGCAAAAACGACAAACAACAATCATAGTACGATTACGACACGAACATGGATATAACGCAAAACTCTCACAGTTTTGTTTTATTGACTCTTAACCAACCGCGCTATTTTGTTTGTTTTTTCGCATTGTTTGTAATTTATTTTGTACATAATGTTGCTGCTACCGTCTCTTATGACCGAAAAGAGCTTCTGTACATCAGAACAGCAATTAATCACCTTGAATTGGACAAATAATTTTCGGGAAAAAAGTCGGACTGGAGGGATTTACTCCAGACGCCAGAACAGGCCCTCATCTCCGTCGTTCGCAGGGAAAAGAGACAGATTTTGCAGAAGGAGATCGGGGTGCCTTGTGAGGATCAGGCGACGAGTGGCTAATCTGCCTTTGCCATCCGTACTGTTAGCCAACATACAATCACTGGAAAATACATGGGACAAACTAAAATCACGTATATCCTACAAACGGCACATTCAAAACTGTGACATTTTATGTTTCACTGAGTCATGGCTGAACGACGACATTAATAACATACAGCTGGTGGGTTATACACTCTATCAGCAGGATAGAATAGCAGCCTCTGGTAAGACAAGGGGTGGAGGTCCATGTATCTGTGTAAACAACAGCTGGTGGATGATATCTAAGGAAGTCTCAAGATTTTGCTCGCCTGAGTATCTCATGATAAGCTGTAGACCACACTATCTACCAAGAGAGTTTTCATATGTATTTTTCGTAGATGTCTATATACCACCCCAGACCAATGTTGGCACTAAGACCGCACTCAATGGGCTGTATACTGCCAACAGAAAAAAGCTCATCCAGCGGCGGCGCTCCTAGTGGCCAGGGACTTCAATGCAGGAAAACTTAAATCACCACCTTTACTCCACACACAGAAATGCATACAAAGCTCTCCCTCGCCCTACATTTGGCAAATCTGACCAAAATTCTATCCTACTGATTCCTGCTTGGCATTGAGGAGTACACCACATCAGTCACTGGCTTCATCAACAAGTGCACCGATGACATTGTGCCCACAGTGACTATACGTACACACCCCAACCAGAAGCCATGGATTACAGGCAACATCCACACTGAGCTAAAGGGAAGAGCTGCTGCTTTCAAGGAGCGGTACACTACCCCGGAAGCTTATAAGAAATCACAGTGTGCCCTCCAATGAACCATCAAACAGGTAAAGCATCAATACAGGACTAAGATCCTCGCTATGCTCGCTTCGAGGTAAGTAACACTGGAACATGCATGAGAGCATCAGCTGTTCTGGACGACTGTGTGATCACGCTCTCCACAGCCGATGTGAGTAAAACCTTTAAAGAGGTCAACATTCACAAGGCCGCATGGGCCAGACGGATTACCAGGACGTGTACGCCGAGCATGCGCTGACCAACTGGCAAGTGTCTTCACTGACATGTTTGACCTCTCCCTGTCTGAGTCTGTAATACCAACATGTTTCAAGCAGACCACCACTGTCCCTGTGCCCAAGAACACTAAGGTAACCTGCCTAAATGACTACCGACTCGTAGCACTCACGTCTGCAGCCATGAAGTGCTTTGATAACACCATTATCCCAGAAACCCTAGACCCACTCCAATTTGCATAATGCCCAAACAGATCCACAGATGATTAAATCTCTATTGAATTCCACACTGCCCTTTCACACCTGGACAAAAGCAACACCTATGTCAGAATGCTATTCATTGACTACATCTCAGCATTCAAAACCATAGCGCCCTCAAAGCTCATCACTAAGCTATCGACAGGGCTGTAGTGGAGCAGGTTGAGAGCTTCAAGTTCCTTGGCACCCACATCACCAAAAACTAACATGATCCAAGCACACAAGACAGTCTCGAAGAGGGCATGACAAAACCTATTCCCCCTCAGGAGACTGAAAAGATGTGGCATGGGTCCTTAGATCCTCAAAAGGTTCTACAGCTGCACCATCGAGAGCATCCTGACGGGTTGTATCACTGCCTGGTATGGTAACTGCTCGGCCTCTGACTGCAAGGCACTACAGAGGGTAGTGCGTACGGCCCAGTACATCACTGGGACAAAGCTTTCTGCCATCCAGGACCAGGCGGTGTCAGAGGAAGGCCCTAAAAATTGTCAAAGACTCCAGCCACCCTATTCGTAGACTGTTATCTCTGCTACCGCTCGGCAAGTGGTACTGGAGCGCCAAGTCTAGGTCCAAGAGGCATCTAAACAGCTTCAAACCCCAAGCTATAAGGCTCATGAACATCTAATCAAATGGCTACCCAGACTATTTGATTCCCCCCCCCCCCCTCTTCTACGCTGCTGCTGCTCTCTGTTATTATCTATGCATAGTCACTTTAATAACTCTACCTGCATGTACATATTACCTCAATTACCTCGACCAACTGGTTCTCCCACACATTGACTCTGTGCCGGTACCCCCTGTATATAGCCTTGCTATTGTTATTTTACTGTACTGCTGCTCTTTAATTATTTGTTACTTTTACTACTTTTTTTATATTTTCTAAAAACTGCATTGTTGGTTAAGGGCTTGTAAGTAAGCATTTCACTTTAAGGTCTACACTTGTTGTATTTGGCGCATGTGACAAATACAATTTGATTTGATACTTGTAATCTCCCTTCACTGTGGTCAAGTTCCAGTCCCACTACATTATGTATGTTGCATTGCATCAACCAATCGTCAGGTCTCGACTGAGCAGTCAGGCATCAGATTGCTATATTATCTGATGTGGTTAGCTACAGTATATGTTAAACACCTATCCAGGCGTTATGAGACCTGGCATGCGTCTGCAATGTAGTCCACCTGGAACATGGCCTGAGTAACTTGACTTGACTGCAGTGCAAAACAAACGGCCAGGAGAGCCACAAAGCCAATGACTTAAGGTCACAGTTTGACAGTAAGAGGGGTTTGTTTGGCAACACCTGGGACCCTGTGCTTGAGAACTGTCCTTTGCACTGACCGCCACCACTAGGCCCTGGGCTTGTGAGCTGCAGCAGTGGCATGAGAGATGAAAGGACTGGGAAAGGGTTATTCAGAGCCAGTCAATCCTTCAAGCCACAGCTGATCCCCTACCCCGAACTCCAGCAGCTCTTCTATTAAATACAGTTTTTATGGACACCAACACTTATTTGAGATTCACCCACATAAAGCCAGAAGGTCAAAGTTAGCTAAAACATTTCAAAGTGCATATTTTATCTCAATGTCCTTGAGGGATGTTCTTTTACACATGAGGACGAGCGTGTGGGTGCATAGAACATTTGCAGTCCGAGTGGTGGTGGTATAGGATAATATGATTCTATTAGGAATGTGAAACAATAGCTGTGATGTAAGAGTTATCATGTGGGATCTAATTACAGGATACTAGCACACTGACAATTGGTCTTACACAAAAAGAACAGGCATCTGCTCAGAAAACAAGCTCAGGTATTTTTCTATCGGTACTCCTTGTCCCAACGGTGCTAGCTATCTATCTGCACACAGGTTTTGCCCCACAGGCAGGTGACCTATTTTCTCTGTGGTTGAATGGAAAATGGAAGCAGCTAGTGTTTAAAAAAGGGGGAGATGAGCGAGAGGGGGGATATGATCCTCTCCTTGATTCGGTTCAGGCTGTGGATTAATTATCCTGTACCAGAACCCGACCCCGTGCTGTGAGCGAGACACTTCAGCCTCCGTGGATCAATAATGCATTTTTCTGTCTTTCCATTTAATTTGCACACGAACTGGCGTCATTGTCTCCCGCGAAAGTGCAGGAGACACCTGATACCAAGGGTGCAACACTCCACCCCCGTCCTCCCCTCTCTTCCCTTCTGCTGCTGACAAATTGATTATTTTCTTCATGGGCTGGTTGGAAAGAGAAAAACTACAGTATCTTCTCAATTGAGAGAGACGTGATAGGGTGCCACATGTTGAATTAAGCTCTGCCGGTATTCATGTTTGGGAGAGGTAAAATCAACTACTTGGGCCTTTGAATGGTTATTCCACAGTTTAGGGAAGGGTTGAAACTTAAGGAGATAATTGTGCTAGCATGCAACTTAGGACAGTGTTAGCATAGTTCGCATGGAGTCAAGTGCTGGGCCATGAACAACACTGGATGGTGCGAGAAAGGTCAGGCTAACGTGTAACAAAGGTAGGTTATTCACGCCTGTGTGATTTATCTAGTCTGTGTAGAGTTTTGCATGGAAAGGGGAGACGTTTGTTGGGACAGTATTGCTGGTGGCTTGTGGAGCATTTGGATTTTTGTAGATCCCCTTGTAAACCTAACCACTCTCACCAAAATACCTAAACTCGCTGGACAAATAATGTTTTTTTAATACCATGACTATTTACAATATACATATTCTTGATTGGTAATATATTGTCGTAAAGTGTTCTACTGAAATGTACATAGTAGTAAAGTTCAGTTTACATTTATATAAAACTCAGTTTACATGTGCATGTTTTTCGTTGCAATGTATTGTCCTTTACTATATATATAGATCAGTTGTGTGTTTGTTCTGCAGTATGCATGCAGATTTACTCACCCAAACATCGGAATATCAATATTTAGGTCACTCAAGAATTCTTTACACTCTTAGAAAAAAATATGCTATCTAAAACCTAAATGCTATTTCGGCTGTCCCAATAAGAGAACCCTTTGAAGAAACCTTTTTGGATCCAGGTAGAACCCTTTTGAGTTCCATGAGAACCCAAAATGATTATCCTATGGGGACAACAGAAGAACCCCTTTGGAACCCTCTTTTCTAAGAGTGTAGTAATTAAATGACCAATGTAATGCATGTGGCAAAATGTTGCTCACAAGTATGGTCTTACTATAGTTGCTGAAAAGGATTTAGGAAAGGGGGATACCTAGTCAGTTGCACAACTGAATCCATTAAACCATTAATGTGTCTTCCGTATTTAACCCTTTGAATCAGAGAGGAATGGGGGGCTGCTTTAATCGACATCCGTGCCATCGGCACCTGGGGAGCCGTTGTTGTTTGGGGTTAACTGCCATGCCCCGGGGCAGAGCGCCACATTTTTCCACCTTGTCGGCTCTGGGAATCGAACCAGCGACCTTTCGGTTACTGGCCCAACGCTGTTAACCATTACACACAGTCAGTTAGGAAAGCAAAGGCTAGCTTTTTCAAACAGAAATGTGCATCCTGCAGCAACAGGGGGTACAGTCTCTATGGGGGTGCCACAGGGTTCAATTCTCGGGCCGACTCTTTTCTCTGTATATATCAATGATGTCGCTCTTGTTACGGGTGATTCTTTGACCCACCTCTACGTAGACGACACCATTCTGTATACATCTGGCCCCTCTTTGGACACTGTGTTAACAAACCTCCAAATAAGCTTCAACGCTATATAACACTCCTTCCGTGGCCTACAACTGCTCTAATACACTAGTAAAATTAAATGCATGGCCTGCACCCGCCCGCCTGACTAGCTTCACTACTCTGGATTGTTCTGACTTAGAATATGTGGACAACTATAAATCCCTAGGTGTCTGGCTAGACTGTAAACTCTCCTTCCAGACTCACATTAAGCATCTCCAATGCAAAGATACATCTAGAATCAGCTTCCTATTTCGCAACAAAGCCTCCTTCACTCATGCTGCCAAACATACCCTCATAAAACTGACTATCCTACCGATCCTTGACTTCGGCGATGTCATTTACAAAATAGCCTCCAACACTCTACTCAGCAAATTGGATGCAGTCTATCACAGTGCCATCCATTTTGTCACCAAAGCCCCATATAGTACCCACCATCGTGACCTGTATGCTCGTGTTGGCTGATCCTCGCTACATATTCGTCGCCAAACTCTCTGGCTCCAGGTCATCTATAAGTCTTTGCTAGGTAAAGCTCCGCCTTATCTCAGCTCACTGGTCACCCTAGCAACATCCACCCGTAGCACGCGCTCCAGCAGGTATATTTCACAGGTCATCCCCAAAGCCAATTCCTCATTTGGCCGCCTTTCCTTCCAGTTCTCTGCTGCCAATGACTGGAACGAATTGTAAAAATCACTGAAGATGGAGACTTATATCTCCCTCACTAACGTTAAGCATCAGCTGTCAGAGCAGCTTACCGATCGCTGCAGCTATACACAGCCCATCTGTAATCAGCCCATCCAACCAACTACCCACCTCAAACCCATATATGTTTTTCTGCTCTTTTGCACACCAGTATTTCTACTTGCACATCCTCATCTGCACATATATCACTCCAGTGTAAATTTCTAAATTGTAATTACTTCAACACTATTGGCCTATTTATTGCCTTACCTCATTACTTAATTTGCACACACTGTATACAGATTTTTCTATTGTGTTATTGACTGTACGTTTGTTTATCCCATTTGTAACTCTGTGTTGTTGTTCTTGTCTCACTGCTTTGCTTTATCTTGGCCAGGTCGCAGTTGTAAATGAGAACTTGTTCTCAACTGGCCTACAAGGTTAAATAAAGGTGAAATATATATATATATTTTTAAACCACTAGGCTTCCTGCCGCCCCAGATTAAATTATGAGTCTCCTGAAGACAGCTAATAGAAGTATCCCACAAAGTCACATATCAACACAGATGGCCATCATTAATGGGGCAATGTGACAAGGTGGCAAAGCAACACTCTTCCCAAGAGACATTCTGTATGCAGTCTGATAATGGATTCAATGTGAGCTCCTATCTTCAGCCAGGCAGCAGTGTGGTTTTGTGAAGGAGGAAGGTCAAATATTTGATGCCATGTAGTTGTTCTCTTGGGAAGCATAGCAGAGTTATCATGTATGACAGTTGCGTGCTAGCCCTTCAGAGGCTACTTTTAGATATAGTTTTGGATTGTTTTATTTTTTTAAACCTTATTTTACCAGGTTAGTTTACTGCGAACACGTTCTCATTTACAGCAACAACCTGGGGAATGGTTACAAAGGGAGAGGAGGGGGATGAATGAGCCAATTGTTAGCTGGGGATGATTGGGTGGCCATGATGGTGCAGTTTGAAAACCAGATTGGGAATTTAGCTAGGACACCAGGGTTAACACCCCTCCTCTTACAATAAGTGCCATGGGATATTTCGTGTCCACAGAGAGTCAGGACAGCCCTTTAACATGCCAAAGATGTCACCCTACACAGGGCAATGTCACCATTCCCTGCCCTGGGGCATTGGTATATATTTTTTTAGATCAAATGAAATTGGTGGCCCTCCAAAACCACTTTCAGAACCAACCCTGCTTAACTTCAGAGGCAAGCCAGCAGTGGGATGCAGGGTGATATGCTGCTGGGAAGCTATTAACAGTAGCAGTTTACAGTGGTGTCATTTAACAAAAGGGTTATAAAGGTGCATACAACATGTAATATCTCGTGACTAATTAATTAATGAATTGGAAGAACATGCATTAACTCATGAACCTCTCATGCATTCATGGGATCAACTTTTCAGATCATGTACTTATCACTAACAGTTGGTGATGCTTCGTAAAGTACTTCACAGAATACTAAGAATACCAAGCCATTATCGGAGGCCTGAGCTTCATAAAAGCTCCTCAAAGTCTCTTCAAGCTATTTGGGAATGCCATCATCATGCACCCAGCAGAATGCTGAGCCAATTAGCCAGCTGCATGACTGTGTAGTGAACAAGCAGAACAATTTCAGGAGAGAAAAGACAATTCATGTAGCCCTGGTGTACAATGCAACCCAACCTGAATATTTGTTATATTTTTATCATATTCACTCTGTTATTCTATGTTCGCAGCTTAAAATAAATTGCATATTAAATCAACATTAACCTCCTGACACCATTTGCAGCCAAATAATACTGCTCTGCCGGGGTTGAGAAATTAATATTTTTCCCCCCTAACAACCTGATGAAGATGGTTCACGAACTGCAAACTTTGTGCAATTGCCTTCATAGATTTAGTATATTGTGCTCCCAAATAAACTTGATCTCAGAAATAATACTTAACGGATTATGAGCAGAAGGAATGAAATCCATTCTAACCATGCAAGTATCAATGAACCATTTAAATTCACAACCTCCAATTCAGCACCTAAATCAATAGCCATATTATCCTTTGCTATTGGCATTATTCAGTGGCAATCAAACATTTCTTCCAGATGATCAAAATTGGATTCATTATTAAAATGCCCATGTATGGATATTGAATGGCAAGAGCACCAAGAATTATTCAGCCGAATTGTGTTCTCGGACTGGATCTGTGTCCACTGAAGCAGTTGGATGAGATGCATAAGTTAAAATGTGATAATAACCTAGATTTGTATTACTTTGTTGTAATTGACCATCACTTCATGGCAATAATGTGGATCCAATCAGGGGAAATGCCTATCAGTGATCCATTAATCTGTGGCTAGTCCAGTTGGAAATCTGCTTATCAGCCTCGATATATGTGGTCACTGGTGATTTGGACCTGGAAATGCCAGAAACCTGTCACAATATGTTTCATAGGTCTAAAGAAGAACATTTCCCCCTGTGAATGGTTCCTAAAAACATTTTTGGCGATGCCAAAATCTGAATCCTGAATCTGATGTTTAGCCAGTTTTGCATGCTTTCCTCTCATTCTAAGGTCATAGTTGACTGATAACTAGATGCATGTTGGCATCAATAATTAGGGTTAATAAGGTGGCTAATGTCCATTAGTTATATCAATATTTAGTTACATGCAGACTAATTTGTCCTGCCTAAGTGGTAGAAATTGCCTTCGTGAGCAGTGCTTGCTTGCACTCCTAAGCTTTTCCCCTTAAAAGGCTCCCTGTGGCTAATTTAAACATAATCCACTCACGTTTAATTTGATAAAACATGGTTTGGAGAGCAATTCAATTACTCTTTTTGGTGTATGTCTCGAGATGTGAGTGCGCTCAGACAAACGTACAAAGTATCACTTGCATACATCGGTTCAAATGATCTATTGCTACTGCTTTTACCAACTATTAACTAGTACTCTGAAAACCTAATTGACACGTTGCACTAAATGTTACACAATCATTTAAGACAAAGGCTTTTTGAGGGTCTTGACTAATCTGGGGACATAAGCCTGAGGGGACTCAGGAAGTCAATATGCCCTTGTAACTCAAGACCTCCATTGAACATGTTGATTGTAGTATGGCTTCTTTAGCCAGGTTCTCTCATATCCTCATGTAGTGACCTTTTCAATTCCCCTTTGCATTTGGGCCTAGCTACTCCCACAGCAGTCATTGCAGGGAGCAGGGTTACAGTAAAGAGACATCTGTATAATGGTATGTCTCCATTTACAGGCGACACATGCAAGTAAAGAGAGAGCTATACAGTATGTTAAACGAGTAGCTTGATAGCATAGAGCTTTTTGGGGACTAACTCTATTAAATTTGTCATTTTCTGTTTCTCGATAGTTTGATCCCGACAGTGAGAAATGCCTCAGAATAAAGGAATGTTGATCGCATTTTTTTCGATTCATTAACAAACTACCAATCCCCGAGTGGCTTATTTTACAGAAAGACAGAACAAATCAGGATTAGTTTCTAACGTCATTGCTTGAAGTCCCAGACTGCTGAATCCTGTCTCTGCAACTCAACTAATCTTTAGGCAAATTTATTTTTGTCTGACTAGAAAACCTATTGGCGTGGTTTAGCCTGCCCACAGTGCCCAACATAATCCAGACATGCCCTGACAACCAAAATGGAGACTAACTCCAAGGACTCGTTTTTGTAGGCCTAGGGGTGTTACAACATAGCAGAATTAAATGATGTGTTACAATGGGTTTCTGGGGGTCACGGTACTGAGGTAATCCTAACAGTGAGACAAAGAGATGACCCGACTTTGCAAACAATGTCCTTGCTGTCATTAATTTAGGTAGCACACATGCCTATCAAAATACCCCTCAACATCGGGTTATTGCTTGAAACCTATTCTCTGATCTATTTTGTGCATAACAGTCAAGAGATTGATCTCTGCCATGTCTTGATTACCTCTCACACGTTGATGCTGAATAACATTTCCATATTCAAGACGTCCACCGTATGCATGCGCTGATTGCACAAGTGGACTCTAGCGGAACCAATCACCATCAACTTCTCCACTTATCAATAACCGGGAGGCGAGCACCGTGGCTGAAAGCCACCCGTCATCCCCAAAGTCCCTCAGTAATATCAGAAACTTGAAAAAGCAGTGTTCGGGTTCCCCTTTTCCTCGCTCTCTCTCACAGTTCCCATCTGGGATTGGAGACTGAAAATAAAAAGACCTTACCCTTTAAAGTGATGATACAGATGTTTTGCCAATATTTTGAAAGTAGCGCGCATGAGCCAAAATGGGTCCCCAAAAATTGTGCACAATTGTGTACAACATCATCAATTTCATATAATATGTTACATCCTGCAATTCTTACAAATTATAAATATATATACAGTATATATATATATATACACACACTACATTACCAAAAGTATGTGGACACCTGCTTGTCGAACATCTCATTCCAGAATCATGGGCATTAATATGCTGTTGGTCTCACTTTGCTTCTATAACAACCTCCACTCTTCTGAGAAGGCTTTCCACTAGATGTTGAAACATTGCAGCGAGGACTTGCATCCATTTAGCCACAAGCATTAGTGAGGGCGGACAATGATGTTAGGCAATTAGGCCTGGCTCGCAGTCGCGTTCCAATTCATCCCAAAGTTGTTCAATGGAGTTGAGGTCAGGGCTCTGTGCAGGCCAGTCAAGTTCTTCCACAACGATCTCGACAAATCATTTCTGTATGGACCTTGCTTTTTGTACGGGGCATTGCCATGCAGAAACAGGAAAGGGCCTTCCCCAAACAGTTGCCTCAAAGTTGGAGAATAGTCTAGAATGTAATTGTATGCTTTAGTGTTAAGATTTCCATTCACTGGAACTAAGGGGCCCAGCCCAAACCATGAAGAACAGCCCCAGACCATTACACCTCCTCCACCAAACTTTACAGTTGGCACTATGCATTGGGGCATAGTAGCATTCTCCTGGCATCCGCCAAACCCATATTCGTCCGTCGGACTGCCAGATGGTGAGGTGTGATTCATAATTTCAGAGAACGAGTTTCCACTGATCCAGAGTCCAATGTTGGCGAGCTTACACTATATTATACTTGTGTGCAGCTGTTCGGACCACCACAGGAAAGGAAGACCCAGAGTTACCTCTGAAGCAGAGGATAAGTTCATTAGAGTTAACTGCTACTCAGATTGCAGCCCAAATAAATGCTTCACAAGGTTCAAGTAACAGACACATCTGAACATCAACTGTTCAGAGGACACTATGTGAATCAGGCCTTCATGGTCAAATTGCTGCAAAGAAACCACTACTAAAGGACACCAATAAGAATAAGAGACTTGCTTGGGCCAAGAAACACAGGCAATGGACATTAGACTGGTGGAAATCTGTCATTTGGTTTGATGAGTCCAAATTTGAGATTTTTGGTTCTAACCGCCGTTTCTTTGTGAGACGCAGAGTATGAGAGTAGGTGAACAGATGATCTCTGCATGTGTGGTTCCCACTGTGAAACATGGAGGAGGAGGTGTGATGGTAGGAGGGTGCTTTGCTAGTGACACTGTCAGTAATTTATTGACAGTAGAATTCAAGAAACACTTAACCAGCATGGCTACAACAGCATTCTGCAGTGATACGCCATCCCATCTGGTTTGCGCTTAGTGGGACTATCATTTGTTTTTTTAACAGGACAATGACCCAACAGACCTCCAGCTTTGTAAGGGCTATTTGACCAAGAAGGAGAGTGATGGAGTGCTGCATCAGATGACCTGGCCTCCACAATCACCCGACCTCAACCCATTTGAGATGGTTTGGGATGAATTGGACAGCAGAGTGAAGCAGAGTGAAGGAAAAGCAGCCAACAAGTACCCAGCATATGTGGGAACTCCTTCAAGACTGTTGGAAAAGCATTCCTCATGAAACTGGTTGAGAGAATGCAAAGTGTGTGCAAAGCTGTCATCAAGGCAAAGGGTGGCTACTTTGAAGAATCTCAAAGATATATATATTTATATATAACACTTTTTTGGTTACTATGTGATTCCATATGTGTTATTTCATAGTGTTGATGTCTTCACTATTATTCTACAATGTAGAAAATAGTAAAAATAAAGAAAAAGCATTGAATATTTTTAATTTTTTGTATTTTTAATTTCACCTTCATTTAACAAATAGGTGTGTCCAAACTTTTGACTGGTAGTGTATACAGTGAGTATACAAGATACAGCTCTTTCCATAGCATGGACTGACCAGGTGAACCCAGGTGAAAGATATGATCCCTTATTGGTGAACTTGTTAAATCCACTTCAATCAGTGTAGATGAAGGGTAGGAGACAGGTAAAAGAAGGATTTTTCAGTCTTGAGACAATTGAGACATGGATTGTGTGTGTACTGTATGTGTGCCAGTCAGAGGTTGAATGTGCAAGATGATTTACGTGCCTTTGAACGGGGTATGGTAGTAGTCGGTGCCAGGCGGACCTCTTGAGTTGTCAAGAGCTGCAATGGTGTTGGGTTTTACACACTCAACAGTTTCCCATGTCTATCAAAAATGGTCCACCACCCAAAAGACATCCAGCCAACTTGACACAACTATGGGAAGCATTGGAGTCAACATTGGCCAGCACCCCTGTGGAATGCTTTCAACACCTTGTAGAGTCCATGCCCAACGCATTAAGGGCAAAATCTCAATATTTGGAAGGTTTTCCTAATGTTTTGTACAGTCAGTGTATATATTTCTGCAATTAGTATGATATGTTAATAATTCTAATTCATACAATATGTTAGGAATTTGTGAGTGCTTAAGATCCTGTTCAATCTCTTTAAAGACACTTGTGTGATGGATGGAAGAATCATTGGGGAGCTGACCTGGGTTCAAATACTATTTAAAATCTTTCAAATAATTTGAGTGTTTGTTTTAGCCAGCCAGAAGTGTCAGATGTCAAGAGTTTGAGGTTCTATTCTATTGGTCCATTATGCCAGGCAAGCTTAATCAAGCACAGAAGTATTTTCAAATATTTTGAGTAGTACTGAAACCCAGGTCTGTCATTGAGCTTTGTTTCTTCCAGTTCCACCAGCAGTCAAGTGGTGATATAGGGAGATGAGTGACAGAGCCATTGCAAGGTGTTGTGTGAGCCTGACTATAAAATGAGATTGCCTCTCACTCCGTGGTAATTCCGACTCAAAAAGTAAGATCTCTCAGAGTAAACAAATGTCACTGTACTAGCTATCATTTTTAAATCTCCCCTTTTTGGAAGTGACCCCAATATGTTACATGTACAATTCATGGGCTGTGCCCCTGACTTTATAGCCGCTGGAAGATGTTTTGAGTAGGGTGTTTGGGCTGAAAAACAAAATGCACCTTTATAATAAAGCATTGCATGCATCTACGCAATACAATTCCGAATGTGATGAGTGGCCTAAGCATAGGACAAGATTCAGTAACAGTATCCCCACAGTCTAACTTAATTTAACTTGTGGCTGTTTGCAAAAAAAGCCTCTTGTAAACAAGTCTTTGTACTGCATAATTATAACGGGTTATAATGAATTATAACGAGAGACAAAGCGAGAGGGGTATTGTAACTAAATGAGGAAACACAAGATTGTGCGTAATAAAATTGAGCACAAAAATAAATAGTTTCAGAACCATTGCGGAGAAAAGCGATCAAAGTCCCATGTTCCTTACTTGAAATTGTTCTCATGCTTAGAAGTTTAGAATTGTAAGCTAATAGAAAATACAATTGGGATACTATTGTGAGCACTGCTCCCAATCACTTGATATCCACTACAATGGGGAGAGAAGAGGGAGAGAAAGAGGGGGCGAGTGACAGGGAGGAGGGAGAGAGAGAGACCCGACTCAACTCAAACTAAATTGTCTATCGTACAGCAGAGCGTTTGTGTGTGACTCCACACCCCCACAACTGATTAGATAAGAGCATAAATCATGAGAGCGCCGCTTACAAAACAGAGACACTCCATGCAGAATCGGGCCTGTGCCACCCAACTAAATCCAGCAAAGTGGACTCACTTATCACCAGAACCTCCCACCAAAGCACACAATAATTATAAATAATTGCTCAAACCACAACACAACAACTGTGTTTAAGAGAAAAAGAACAGTTGACTAAGTGCAGAAGCCAACACCATACTGTCCTCAAGCTATTACGCAAAGCACACAAGTGTAGCCAATACAATAACATTGCAATAACATTACATTTTGTAACACATCAAAAAACTATTAATAAATACCGCAAAAAACGCATTGAATAAAGAATATTAACTGCAAGGCGACAGTTTATTAAAACATTGGTCTTACCTTTCGCTGCAGTTATAAAAAACCAAAAGTGGCCTCGTGCTCTGGGGTGACACGGATAAAGGCCCTCATCAGGGCATGTAAGGCCAAGGTGTCCAGAATTTTACAGTGAACGTGCATAAGTGTAGCGTGTGTCAGCCATTTCTGGCTCATTGTGCTACGGGTCCAAGTCCTTAGCGGTGTAGGATGGAGTACGTCCTCTCCGACCACGTGACACATCAGAAGACTGAGGCACAGTTTGATGAGGGTACTCTACTACTACCTCTCGTTTGTGGGTGAAGGGGCCAGAGTTGAAGTAACCCCATGGGACAGTGCTGCTTGGAGTATTTTTTGTGATGTTTCCCCAACGTGGCGTTGGAGCAGCAGGCGGCCTGTGTCTAGTTGCATGGGGAAGTGGAGGGAGTCACGGGACTGTGCGACCATGTGTGTTGTGGTTTTCCCTCGTCTTGCTGATATCCCTAGCCCTTCCTGGTCGAATCTTATCTCAATTGCACCAGATCCACCGCTTCAAAGAGTTCTCCTGAATCGGGTGCCACCACTTCAGTCTCCATTGTGTGGCGATAGCGCAGGCTGGGGTTCTGCTCCCTCTCGGGGACACGTTGTCTGTGGGCATATTGAGGCCGATTTGGTGGAACAAGCCATCACCTTGGTCATAAATAAAATAATTCTTCATTACTATTTGAATCAAGCAGTTGTATTTTTTTCTTTTGATTTTTTAATTGTTACTTTTTTTATCGATGTTACACTTCATATTAGTAGATTATTACGTATGTCTTGCATGTGTTTAACCTTGTGTTGTATATGTATCATTCATTTAATTACCGTTTATTCTAATACAAACATTTGCAGTCGTATCTCCTCCACGATGCGGTCATCTCTCAAGTGTCCTGACCCATTCCCTCAGCACATTGACACATTCCCCCTTGACACTCGTGTCATCCTTCAGATACTCGATTCACCAGGCCCAGGGTTTTTATCCATTTTGGTTGGCTAGAACCAGGTTTAAATAAATGCAAAATTATTTTCTGAGACATTTAAATGCTAACTTCTATCCTCGCAGGAATGTTGTAGCCTCGCAGGAATAGTTGTAGCCTAAAGTTTGAAGGTTGTAAGATATGTTTTTAAATATCCCATGTTTTTTTCTCTCCCCTACCCCAATGACATTTGTATTTATACCAATAATGCAACGGAAAAATGGTTTCATATTTTTTTATTGCAACATTCAAAAATTATGTAAGCTATACAATGAAATAAAGAGAGTCGCAAATATATATAAACTCCCAGTTATTTATTGGGTAAAACACCAACTTTTCAGCATCACTGTGCTATTTTCAGGGTAATGTCATGAATGCTTGACCCAAGATGTAGACAAACAGTGCAATTAGTGCAACCAATGACATAGTGTGTCATAATTATCAGGTTGATTAGATTGAATTGAGTGAAACTGTTAAAACACAATAGTTTACAGAACATACTAGGCAACATAATTATACATTGTCCATACTATTAGCGTCAACATACATTGTTTAATTTAATTTCACATATATATTAAACTTTTTCCAATTTCATTTAATTTGTGTTACATGTAATCTTTAGGTTCAACCATAACGCATAATAAGCATCATCAAATCAAATCAAATTTTCAGTTGTCACATACACATTGTTAGCAGATGTTAATAAGAGTGTAGCGAAATGCTTGTGCTTCTAGTTCCGACCATGCAGTAATATCTAACAAGTAATCTAACAATTTCACAACTACCTTATACACACAAGTGTAAAGGAATGAAAAATAATATGGACATAAAAATATATGGATGAGCGATGGCCGAGCGGCATAGGCAAGATTTAGTAAATGGTTTAGAGTGCTGTATATACATATGAGATGAGTAATGAGTAATGCTGTATATACATATGAGATGAGTAATGAGTAATGTAGGGTATGTAAACATTATATAAAGTGGCATTGTTTAAAGTGGCTAGTGATACATTTATTACATCCAATTTTAAATTATTAAAGATTTGAGTCAGTATATGTTGGCAGCAGCCACTCAATGTTAGTGATGGCTGTTTAACAGACTGTTGGCCTTGAGATAGAAGCTGTTTTTCAGTCCCTCGGTCCCAGCTTTGATGCACCTGTACTGAACTCACCTTCTGGATGATAACGGGGTGAACAGGCAGTGTCTCGGGTGGTTGTTTTCCTTGATGATCTTTTTGGCCTTCCTGTGACATCGGGTGGTGTAGGTGTCCGGGAGGGCAGGTACTTTGCCCCCGGTGATGCATTGTGCAGACCTCAATACCCTCTGGAGAGCCATACGGTTGTGGGCGAAGCAGTTGCCATACCAGGCGGTGATACAGCCCGACAGGATGCTCTCGATTGTGCATCTATAAAAGTATGTGAGTGTTTTTGGTGACAAGCTGAATTTCTTCAGCCTCCTGAGGTTGAAGAGGTGCTGCTGCGCCTTCTTCACCATGCTGTCTGTGTGGGTGGACCATTTCAGTTTGTCCGTGATGTGCACGCTGAGGAGCTTAAAACTTTCCACCTTCTCCACTGTCCCGTCGACGTGGATAGGGGGCTGCTCCCTCTGCTGTTTCCTGAAGTCCACTATTACTCCTTTGTTTTGTTGACATTGAGTGTGAGGTTATTTTCCTGACACCACACTCCGAGGGCCTTCACCTCCTCCCTGTAGACCGTCTCGTCGTTGTTGGTAATCAAGCCTACCACTGTAGTGTCGTCTGCAAACTTGATGATTGAGTTGGAGGCGTGCATGGCCATGCAGTCATGGGTGAACAAGGGAGTACAGGAGAGGGCTGAGAACGCACCCTTGTGGGGCCCCAGTGTTGAGGACCCTATTCAGGAAGTCCAGGACCCAAATACACAGGGCGGGGTCGAGACCCAGGGTCTCGAGCTTAATGACGAGTTTGGAGGGTACCAGGGTGTTAAATGCTGAGCTGTAGTTGATGAACAGCATTCTTACTTAGGTATTCCTCTTTTCCAGATGGGTTAGGGCAGTGTGCAGTGTGATTGCGATTGCGTCGTCTGTGGACCTATTGCGGTGGTAAGAAAATTGGTGTGAGTCTAGGGTGTCAGGTAGGGTGGAGGTGATATGGTCCTTGACTAGTCTCTCAAAACACTTCATGATGATGGAAGTGAGTGCTACGGGGCGATAGTCATTTAGCTCAGTTACCTTTGCTTTCTTGGGAACTGGAACAATGGTGGCTCTCTTGAAGCATGTGGGAACAGCAGACTGGGATAAGGCTTGATTGAATATGTCCGTAAACACACCAGCCAGCTCATCTGCTCATGCTCTGAGGACGCTGCTAGGGATGCTATCTGTGCCGGCAGCCTTGCGAGGGTTAACACGTTGAAATGTTTTACTCACGTTGGCTGCAGTGAAGGAGAGCCCGCAACAGTGGTAAAATATTGGTTGTACGCTGATAAGCCGTAGAAAGAACATATTCATTTATAAGACTTGTTCATAAAAAACAACAGTTCTAACACCTCATCTGCAAAGGGTGATGCCGTTTTGCCCTTTAAACACAGGCGGTGCTGACACACCCCAAGCACCGCTCCTTCCCGTGGCTATGCCTAACTTGAACTTTTATATGAAATAGTAGTAAGATAACATCTGTGTGTTTATTCTTCAATATACTGTAGCTGTACAATAGTGCACATAAAGCTGAAAGCCATTGTCGTATATGGTTGGGTTACTGTTTGGCAAACTGACTCGGGAGTCAATGGCATCATTGTGAGTAGAGATCTGGCAAAAAAATGAGAATATCTATTTTCAGACGGGAGTGTTTGGAGATGGACATAAAACAAATGAAGCATGCTTATTGATTCTCATTTTGCTAGCTTCAGCTTCCCGGGGAACTATGAAGGCTCTTCATCCTCTATCAACTGACACGGCTCATTGTTCACTACGAGCTAATAAAGAGCTTTACTGGCATGATCATGTATTCTCTTAGGCTAGTGACATACTCATTAAAAATGGAGCCTATTTTGCATGCAAACAGGAATGATTAAAGGTACTACCACCTATTGTACGCGTTCAGGGAATATTTTGTATTGGGTATGCATTATTATGATATGGCGGGGTGTTTTAAGGGAATACACTAGGGACTCCATATTTAATCAAACTTGATGACAAAGTTGAAGTATAAGATAACAATGCATTTCCAAGAACGGACGTTTAGATTGCTTAATTGATACTGTCACCATTTGAAAGAAAGGGAAACTCAGGTATATATTTTATCAAGCATACAATATCTTGCTATGCAGGAGAGCTGTTCTTTTTTATTCTGGATAACTGCTGCACAAGATTGACTTTCTTAGTTATTCTGGTGCATTCTTTATCGGCTTCTGATGTTCTCAATAAAAATACCTTTACAGGAAAACGCAGATTCCTCTTTCACTGGTGGTAGGAAAAGTTCAATGCAACATTTTGAAGAACTAATAAAAATGTCCTTCCTCTCATTTGCTGTTATTATTTGTTGACCTCCTTTGGATTGTGCTGCTGTCTACTGAAACCACATACAGAATCTGCATCTGAACCCAAGGTCACAGCAGAACTACACCGGAATCTCAGAGGACGCAAAGGCCAAGATTAATGTTCTGAACTGAGCAGAGAAGGTCGGCCACACAATCTGCATTTTGGCTCACGCGTCATTAAAACAAGCCTTAACCTCCTATAACGCTGTGTTGTTTACAATACCCTCTCTCTGCCCTCATGTTGTTCTGAGAGTGTAACCGCCCTGACCTTTCAAGTCAAATTTTTGGCAAATAATGATAATCACCTCATCACTTCCTCTCCTCTACAAGTCCTCATTAGCATGGTCAAATGATGAGGCTGACTTGAGCGCTTGCTTCCACATAGTCCAGGTTTTTGGGATATTTATTATTGCGTCTTTGCAGGTGTGTTGTACATTGTACTTGATCAAATATTGCGTGTATCTTGGTGTCAAAGACACCAAAGAGTTGAGCCCTGCCTTATATTCTAGCTCTGATAGATTTTCAAGCCCTACTGGATTTAATCTTTGAAAGTGTAGTTTCCTTCTTGATCATCTTATCCAACTTGGTTTTAGTCAGTTTAGGAAAGAGTTGGGTTTAGAAGACTTGAACACGGTTACCTACATGAGGCATTTAGAAACCAATCCAGTTGAGAATAGAGAATGCCAGTGGCTACCTATGCAGCTGCCTGTGCTTTCCTCACTAGTATTCTGCTTGGGTCAGCAGTGTAAGCAGCACTGCGGTACTAGACTTGTTGGAATCTGTCTGAAAGGCTCTCTAGGTGTAACATACCTCTTTAAATCTGATGAGGTCCCATGAGACCAGACTGCTGTGGCTCATTCAACTAAAATAGGGCCCAGGAAAACCATCACTGCTAATGGGGAGATCTTAGCCCAACATGCAAACAATACTTTGACAGAGAGATACTCAATTATTCTGAAGAAAATGATTACCATTTGACACTGCTTGATTTTATATCACTGTCGTTCATTCATGCCAATGGCAAAAAAGAAGAGCCTTGGAAGTGATATCACCGACAGTGAAAGACTCAAAATAGCAGCTCCTTTCTAGTGAGTATCTGTATTTGTTTATTACGAGTTTGTTGTTGTTTCCCAAGAAGCAGATTTTAAAAGACTCAACATCTCTGATAGTGAGGAGAGATAGCCTTTCACTGCACACATTTCAGAACACTTAAACGATTCTCAATCCCAGTGTGTCTCGTCCCGCCACTGCTGTAACAGATGCTCCAAAATTGAATATAGATTTCAGTGAGGAAGACAGCATGCCTGATGAATCTCAATTTGCCACTGTCCATATTTCATAGCCACCTCTGTCGTAAAGGGAATGGTAAAAGCAACTTCAGCTAGACCTGCCAAACTGTCATTCAATAGGAGTCTGAGGTTGATCTGCATTCCATGAAGCCAGTAAGCTCCATTCAAGACAGATCCATGTTATCATTTCCTATGCAGAGCTGCAAAGCAAAGTCCCAACATGATGTGTTAGCGGTAAAGGCTATTCTTAGTCGAATATGAAATCTTCCGAAGGTCTTTGAGAAACCAGACCTTTCATGTATCCCTTTTTGATTTTGATCTCATCTTATGATAATAAGCAACGGTACACTCTTCGAAAAAATTGGTTCCAGAAAGGGTTTTTCGGTTGTCCCGAAACTATATACAGTATGCTTCTGCTACTGATGAGTCTATTTATAGATTGAAAGTGCAGTAAACTAGCAATTAGTCTCCATTGTTTTGCTCCAGGAGCATATATAGTTTAAACAAAGCCCTATTTGCCTTGTTTGAGAAAAAGTAATTGATGTACTATATTTGGATGTGTTTATTGACTTGCAGTTGTCGATGTTGTTGTTGTTATTATTATTAGTGGTGTGTATTCATGGATGCCAAGGGAAGCCAGGCTTCCCCAAAAGATTTAGCAAGAAAAAAGACAAAATATTTGCAGCATGCAAATATTGAAGATCATTGCGGCACCAATATGTTCAGGTGAATGCACTGTCCTTTTCTCTTTTCATTCTAACACTCTTCCATAATACCATTCATCCAGGTGAGAGAGGATGTCATTCTTGTCCCCAAAAATAATTTCCCTTTGAGAATACTTCCTTGTTCATCAAGGCTCCGCAGTATTGCAATATCATTTCAGTTGATATGTAGCTATCAATGTTTTCTTCAGATACTCGTCTGAAGTGCCTTCAAGTGGAATTTGAACCAATTGTTCTCTAGGCCATTTCCTGCCGTCAGACTCGACCACACCTGGAATTACCCTGTGGCAAAAGGTATAATGATGTTATTACAACACCATATAATAGCGCAAGTGGTAGATTATGGTCAAACTCAATTTTTCCAACAAAACCCCTTCAAGTGCAAATCGTGGAAATCATAGCTCCAGCACTCGTCCTATGGCCTCCCAGAGCAGGGGACTAATTGTCTGCCCAGGAGGTGACATCACCCTAACAAGCTCATTATGTTTGCGTAATGATCTCTGTAACACATTCTTACCTCTAAAGTGGGAAAAATACAGCATTCTACTTGTAGAAGTGGTGCCATGTCCGTACAGTGGCAAGTACCACACTCAATCAGTGAGATAGCAAGAATAACATACAAAATGCAGAACAATGATCCTTGCTGGCATCTACTGTTTTGTTGTTAGCATTTTTTATGTGCTTCAACTGGATGCACTCAGAATGCACATTAAGATGTTTTGCCTTTTAGAAACCCTTTGGAGTACATTACACAATGCCACTGGGGGCCTCGGTGGAGGGGCAGTGCTTTGTAATATAATTAGAGTCGACACGGTACATGTGTCTGTGTGTGTTGCCGGTTCTCATTAATGAAACGTGGGCCACTGAGTCGGCAGAGGGGAACAGAGAGGGAGCATGCGGAGCTGCAGTTTCTTCTACCGCCCTGCTTCCCTCAGAGGAGCCACTCGGAGGCCCTGTGAGCCATAGCCAGTCAAGTCTGCTTTATTTGATATCGAGCCCTTCAGGACCTGAGTGCCACAGAGCACTGCAAACACTGCCTGGTGGAGTTAATATGTTTGGAGGTGGTGGAGTGGTGGTTAAGAAAAGAAAGAACGCAGAAGGTATAAAATGTCTAATGAGCTTTGCTAATAGCGTCTGGATGACAAGGGTACACACTTAAGTTGCTATGGATGGAACCTGTATTTACACAGTCAATACTCCACGTTAAGGGTGGCCATAGTACACGCATTCCAGTTCTCATGTTTCATATTCCTAATGCAAACTTAGATATATTATAAATATGTGTCAATAGAAAGACCTCCCTAACCTCTGCAAAAATAATATATTGTTTATGGCACCGTTTTATTTATTTATTTGGGAGCGAGCGTTGGTGAATCAGATCAACTTCCTATCACTTCTCTCTGTTTTTTGACTCCATCGGAGCAAACATGGTTTTTAATTGGTATAATGATGTGATTAATTGGTTTCTTGTCATCCATCACAACAAGCCGGCAGATTTGCGCACAGTAAGGAGTAAATCAAGCATGTGTTTACATGTAATCAAATGCTTAAGATTGAAAGGAATGTATGAAGGATGTCCAGCTGTGCAAAGTAATTAGATTATGTGTATTAAACGGAGCTCCTTTAGATGAAAAGACACCCGTTCAGCTTTGGTGAGGTAGCATTTCTCATTGGACTCATATACTTCAGTTCCTTCAAATGTACTCACAACCCTTAACTTTTTCCACAATTTGTTAAACAGCATTCACAGTTATACAGCAATTTGTTATACAGTCCCACAAAGTGGGACTAAAATGTATTAAATTCTCATTTTTGTCAACGACCTACACAAAATACTCTTTATTTTTTAATTAATCAAACACATATTTTTCTTGATTAGGTCATTATTATACCGCCTGCGTCATACATGTTAGAATCACCTTTGACTGTGATTACAGCTGAGAGTATTTCTGGGTAAGTCTCTAAGAGCTTGTACACCTGGATTGTACAATATTTGCCCCTGTATTCTTTAAGAAAAATTGTCAAGTTGTTTGTTGATCATTGCAGACATCCATTTTCAAGTCTTGCCATAGATTTTTCAAGACGATTTAAATCAAAACTGTAAGTAGGCCACTCAGGAACATAAAATGTCATCTTGGTCTTGTGTTTTAGGTTATTGTCTTGGTGAAAGGTGAATTTGTTTACCAGTGTCTGTTGGAAAGCAGACAGACAGATTTTCCTCTAGGATTTTGCTTGTGCTTGGATCTACTCTGTTTATTTTTATCCTAGTCCTTGCCGATGACAAGCATACCCATAAAATTATGCAGCCACCACCGTTCTTGAAAATATGAACAGTGGTACTGTTGGATTTCCTCCAAACATAACACCTTTTTTTCAGGACAAAAAGTTAATTTCTTTGCCACATTTGTTGCAGTATTACTTTAGTGATTAGTGCCTTATTGCAAACAGGATGCATGTTTTTGAATATGTTTATTCTGTACAGGCTTCCTTCTTTTCACTAATTTATGTTAGTATTGTGAAGTAACTATAATGTTGTTGATCCATTCATAGTTTTCTCCTATCATAGCCATTAAACTCTTAGCTGTTTTAAAATCCCCATTGGCCTCATGGTGAAATCCCTGAGCGTTTTCCTTCCTCTTCGGCAAGTCTGTGTGTGTTGATACACAATCCGCAGTTCAAAATGAAGTATCTGCTCAAACATTTGACAATTGTATTGTCAGTAATTTCATCTTGCAACCATTGGTCACTCGTTAGGTTTGTTTGATATGTGGAATGTCAAGGGTTGCAATGTCACTGTGTAGTGTTGGTTGCAATGTGTTGGTCACTCAACTGGGGATTTTCAGAAAAAAAATGATGTCTCTTCAGGACAGGGAGGAATAAGTTGTCTTGCTTTCAACGTGTTTACGTCTTGCCATATTGAGCCCTTGGGTACATTCCTGGATTGTCAAGTGTTCTTCAAAGATATCGCACATCAGTGTATTTCATTACAGTATAATTAATTTGTCTGCACAATATCTAGAAGGTATATGCAAACAACACATCTAGAAGGACACTGCCTCATGCCATCAAAGTACATAACCCCTTAGAGTCGATGTGTACATCTACATCTAATTAGAATTATAAACAAATCCCCATAAAAATCTCTGTTTCAGCTAGACATACAGTATCTGCGTCAGCTGCATCTCAATCCATCATCCATCAATGTCGGCCTTCCACATCGGCTGCGTCTCAATCCATCTGATCCATTGATGTCGGCCTTCCCCATCGGCGATGGAAGGTGGCAGAACTACACTGGTGTTTGTCAGACCAGAAGCCATCCCGAAAATTGGTCTTCTCATGAAAATGTCTGTAGCATCCGAACTGTTTGGGCTACAAACTAATATGACCCGGATGGAAAGATGACTCTCAAGAACACGATGATGTTCTCCAATTTGCTCCGAAGCGTCACGTGTCTCGTCTGAAGTCGGTACTGCCGATCTGCCAACTTCTGCCTCACAATTCTTGTCAGATGGTAACCTGCTAGCAGTAAAAAAAGGCAGTAATGTGTTTTTATCAGTAGAGTGATAAGTGGTGTGCAACTAGTTTCTCGTCACACAAAATAAATGAATGCATTCAGCCAAAAATAGATTCATTTTCATCAGCTGACAACAGAAGTGCAACGCTATTTGGCTAGCAGCCACGCACATGAATTACCGGACAATGAAAGAGAAAGGAATATTTGTCAAATGATGTATGACCATCAAAGGTGGTCATATGTTTAAAATAGAAAGAATGTAGACAGCTATATTTCCTAATATTTTGCTTGGAGTAAATCTCTCTCTCTCATTAAGTTGTTCTACACATTGCTTTTGCTTACTGGATGATGACAGATGCGATTTCTATTGTGTTTTTTATAACTTTCCTTACAGTCAGATTATTGAGGTCATAGTATAGTCCCCTCAATGCAACATTTTTCACCTGAATGCCTATGAGACAATCTGCCTCTCCATTTCCTAACATAAGGGTATTATGTTGAAATATACTGAACAGAAATATAAACACAACATGCAAACATTTAGAAGATTTGACTGAGTTAGTTAACATGAGGAAATCAGTCAATTGAAATAAATTCATTGGGCCTAATCTATGAATTTCATGACTAGGAATGCATCTCTTGGTCACAGATACTGTACCTAAAATAAAGGTACGGGTGTGGATCAGAAAACCAGTCAGTATTTGGTGTGACCACCATTTGCCTCATGCAGCGTGACACATCTCCTTTGCATAGAGTTGATCAGGCTGTTGATTGTGGCCTGAGGAATGCTGCTGGAGTCGCTGGATATTGGCAGGAACTGGAACACTCTGTCGTACATGTTGATCCAGAGCATCCCAAACATGCTCACTGGGTGGCATGTCTGCTGAGTATGCAGGCCATGGAAGAACTGGGACATTTCAGCTTCCAGAATTTGTGTACAGATCCTTGCGACATGGGGTCTTGCATTATCATGCTGAAACATGACATGATGGCGGCAGATGAATGTCAAGACAATGGGCCTCAGAACCTCATCATAGTATCTCTGTGCATTCAAATGAATGCACCAATGAAATGCAATAATATGGACAATTCGTTGTCCGTAGCTTCTGCCTGAAAACACCATAACCCATTGTTTTGTGTGACAATACTGCACATTTTAGAGTAGCCTTTTATTGTCCCCAGCATAAGGTGCACCTGTGTAATGATTATGCTGTCAGGTGGATGGATTATATTAGCAAAGGAGAAATGCTCACTAACAAATTTGAGCACTACATTTGAGTGAAATTAAGTTTTATTTTTTTACATATGAAAAATGTCTGTGATATTTTATTTTTCATTAAACATGGGACAAAGAGTTTACATGTTGCATTTATAATTTGTTCTTTATAGGTTCCTAGAGGAAGAAGAGCTACGATTAACTCTCACACACGTTCATTGCCAGAAGTCACAAGTGCTGACAGGGGAAATATTACAACCAATTCACTGACAGAATTTGGCAACGCAGGTGATTAGGCTGGCAGGTTAGGATGGTGTCAGTCTCAGTTGAGCTGATGCAAAAGTTGGGGTTTGAACAAATGCATTTTGGCCACAATATTCTCAGCACCCAGATGCTCTTGACAATTAACATGCAGGATGGTCTTTGTGGTTTTGTGGTGACTTCCAGGTTATTCATCTTCATTCCAGGTAGCAAATGCTGCAGCAGTGCCTTTACCACAAGGCATGGAACCTTATATTCTGCATTAAATATTTAGTTTTGGAACTGCATAATGTTAATATACGGTGGCCCCGAAAGGAAAGGTATTAATTCATAATACATTAATATGCCCCTCTCTGTGTTTTCAAACATTGCCGCACATGGGTGATGTACACAATTTGGATGCAGAACATGGCGGAGTTCTCATATACCGTCAGCAAAAAAAGCCTCATTTTACATGGTGCTTTTGAGTGCATTTCACACTACTTTTGGATTAAAATTGGATTTTAAGGCTTTCATGAATGTCCTGCTTAATATAATGTTTG